>NC_056564.1:5359671-5413856 GCF_013358625.1 Macadamia integrifolia | reverse complement strand
TTTCTTTTCTTAAAAAAAAAAAAAAAGCCTTTTGATCTCTTGGCCACCCTCATAGGGTATCATTCTAGTGGTTTATGAGCCATTTAAAATTTAAGATTTAGGGTTTAGGGAATGATAAAATAAATAAATAAATCATCAAGATCACTCAGCATATGGTCAAAGTCATTCTAGGGACCACCCATATGAAGTTTGGTCATACTCATATATGGTTTTTCACAAAGGTTATGTTTGGTTGTCATGAAATGGATAGAAAAGAAAAGAAATATCGAATTTGAAAGGTAGACACATAAATCAATCTTATATCATGATGATAAAAAAAATCATGGTGTTGCAATTGATTCCTTTATGTGTCCATCTCTTTCCTCAATTTCAATTTTTTTTTTTCTATCAATTTCTTGACAACCAAACTTAGCTTAAATGTCATGTTTCAGATTTGGGAAATACTCATATGGTAAAAGGACCTCATATTCATCTTATTGTTCAAATTTCAATTCGAATAAAAAAATAATATATGGATCATACAAAGTGTATAAAAAATTATGGACAACTACAAAGATGTAAAAAACATCTAGCTTTACATACCATAGGTTAGTGTCATTGTTATAATTTTATGTAATTTTGAGAAGACGACAATTCCTTGCACAATTTATTAGTGCCTTATTAATAAAGTGCAGGCTCTCAGGATATTATAAAGTCCCATGGAGCACTCTTTAATAGGTAGACCAAAAAAATCAATATATACAACTTACTTTGAAAATATTAATTTGACCCTTATTACTTGTTTGTATTAAAATAAAACTTGACCTATGAGATAGATATGTCATCCTTTGAGACATAGACCAATCCTAAGTGTTTTATTTTTTTAAGTTAGTCTTGCTCATGAATATTTTTTATATTAAAAAATGCAATTAATATTAAAATATGCAATTTCTTCTATGAGAGTTGGCTTTTATTCTTTGTGTAAACCACAAAACAAAAAAACTATGTTGTTTACTCCATAATTTTAGAATAAAAAGTTAAAAAGCAATTTCAATTCTTGGCCTCTAGATGGTGAGCTGCATGCCTACAGCTTTGAGGTTTTCTCTAGTTGCAGTCCTGAGGTAATTGGTGATCTCCAAAACATAAATTAATTTGTTTGTTTAATGAGATATGCAAGTCAGATTCAATATCAAGGTATTTGTTGTGCCATTCGTGGAGGCCAGTAGGCCACTAGAACAGAAATTTCCTATTTATTAATTGACTGGATATCTTTTAGAAAAAAATATGAGTGCCTATAAAGAAATGCATAATCAAAGACCAAGTGGGTTGTGGTGGTTTAACAATTTTAGTATAAGAACATAGTCTTGGTGATACACTGATATTATCTCAATATTGATCCCTATGTTGATGTAGAAACCATGAGATTAGATAGTAATTTTTTAACAAAAAAAATAAGGCAAAAGAATACTACTCGCTTACCCATCTATTGAAGTATTACACAGGTTAATAGGAAGTCACACGGAGACATCTTCAACACTTTAAGTGGGGGCAATGTAGTTTTTACGCACCAAAGCCTAGCACATTTGAGGGGTAAATATGTATACCTCTAAGGGCAACAAAAGGCCAAAAGTATCGCTATTTCCACTTCGTGTGGAAGATTCATAGTATGCTTATGTGGAAGCTTTTGGGGCATGACATGGAAAGTTGAGCGCTTTGATGGATTAATACTTTACTTTATACATCGTCTTTGATATTCATCAAAACATGCTTTCCCTTTTTAAATCATTCTAAACCAGAACTAGTAGTGGGCCTAGTGGCCACTGACCAATGGGGTCCCTGGGTTGTTAGAAAAATAAATTTTTTTTTTTACAGAAATGTATTCATTCAATAAAAGCATCAAGGGTGAAATTCCTGGAAGACATAAGGTTTGGATTTACAATGAAATGTGGTGGACTTAACCACACACGAGACAAAAGTCTATATGCACCAGAAACAAGAAAATCAGCTGCTAAGTTGTGAGATCTGCTAACAAAACAAAATAAAACAGATTTAAAAAGAGAGCGAAGCTGGGTGACATCTGTGACCAGCGCACTTGCCGCCTAGTCTAGAGACGAGGGATGGCCATTTAGGGGGCCACGGGTCTATCATTTGGGACCCAGGTGGAAACCATTCGAGATGGTTTGCTTCTTGCTCACACCCTCGGTTAGCAAAAAGTCACCATCTTCTCCAATTGTTCGATTGCAGTTGCAGCTTCATAGGAGGGTTGAGTTGAACAACCGATCTTCATAGGAGTTACTCCACCACTCAACTACTTGGTTCAAGTATCGGTATCGTATCAATTATGTTGGTAGTATTATATTAATATTGATCAAGTCTAATCCTTGATACTTGACCAATCTGGATTGATTATTTATATATTTCAAGGATAAAATAATTAAAAATAATTTATATATATTTTTTAAAAGTAAAGATAAAACCGACTAACATGCATTGATTCAATCCTATCCACATTGGTATAGGATTAATATCGAACAGATATCGATACCAATACTGTTAAATCCATGCACTATTGAGACTAGCTGCCTGATGCCTCTACCACAACTTTGCATGGAAATTACATGCTCGAAAGAATATTCTACAAATCTATGTATATTGTCGACTTTTTTAAAGCTAGCAACTCAATCAATGAGAGTGGCATGAGAGATTTTTCTGAGGGGAGAAAAGAGATAGACAAAGATATGGGTATACGGGGCGACAAACCCAGTCTTTTTTTTTTTTAGAGAAAAAGTTAACATAATACCCTATATTATCGTATCTAGATCCTCTTTAGCCAATGGGATGCTTAGCGCAACATCCAACAACTGAGAGGATTTGGGTACACTTCCCAACATAAGATGTGCATCCCAATATCCTCCCAATCGTTTGATGAATGCTAGGTGTCCCAACGACTATAGAGGATTTGGTTCCCATGCTGCCTAGATGCATACATTATATCTATTTTTGCCTTTTCCCTTTTGAAATGACCCCTTGCCCTCCTATATGATGCCTTGTTTTGCAACTTCATTGGTATTGCCACCTCAATCCCTCTCATTTTTTCAAGTTTTGATTTAAAAAAAAAAAAAAAAAGATTCTATGTTGGGATTATAGATGCTGCTCTCAGACACAAAAGGAAAGATAAAATGATCATTCTACCCCATGAAAATTAGAAATATGAATACCTATTGATACTTTTAAATATACTCTCATTGATCTTGACACTGATGCAAAAGCCACGCTCATGATCAGAGAATTCTCCCTCTCCAAAATATTTATAGAATTTTATTTATTTATAGATTTTATTGCAAGAGATAAATTTGAGAAAAATTCACCCAAAAAAAAAAATTTAAGAAAAAAGTTTTCTTTTACCAAGATAAAAGGTTCACCAACAAATCAAAGGTCATCATTACATTTTTCTATATGTTAAAAGGCTGAAATACCCATTACTATTCTCAATCATCATATGCATAAAAATTATGGCCATCGTTCAGGGATTTCTTCTCAGTTCTCACCGTGATAAAGAAAATTTTGATCCAATAAATTTGGTTGATTTTTTTCTTTCTTCTTTTCTTTTTAAAGAAACAAAATAAATGACAATAAAAAAAAGAAGAAAAAAATGTAAGAAGATTGTTGAAATCAAACATAAATGGAATGGGGATAGCAACTTGGTCTCACGGGAGTCCAAATTTGGAAATGTACTCTTGACCACCAAAACCATTCCATCTTCAATCAGAGCCTGAACAGCTCTCGGGTTGATCTTTCAACCATAAGGCAGGCTTGGTTTGGGATTTTTAGGCCCTTGATAAGCCTGGCTTTGCTTAACCCAACCCAACTCAGTATGTGTCCTTTTTTATTTTATTTTTGGGTAAAGAGTATGTACATAAATAAATGAGAGGTTTCTGAAAGGTATCGTGGCTTCAACGTCAGCGCGGGTCAATGGAATACATGTGGAAGTATCAATATCGGTGAGATTTCCACATTTCATAAAGGGTGAGGTGATCATTTCACCCTCTTATATTTGGACATAGGGGTCACGTTGTCTTTTAAATTTTTTTTCCCAGGAAATAAATTGATTATAAATAGATAGTTATATTAAAAGTAATATATACACCACTGTCGTCCTTTCATAAATTTATTATTTTTTTCAGATTTTCTTTTTATTAGAAAAGAATAAGCCAAGCCACCCTAAAGACCTTCTATTTTTCTCCCTTATTTTTTAGTGTATATAGGAACATTAATGGCAAAAATACAAGGGTAAACAAGGTCAATTAGGGCCATCTCGATTTTAAAAGAAAAAAATTAGGATCAATGGAAAGTATCTCAACCCAACCCAATCCAATCATGATTAATCAAGTCAAATTAAATTTTGGCTGAACCCCGGACTACAATATCCCAGCTCGGTCTAAGGCATTTCTACAAAAGGTCTAGCGTGGGATCCATCATCGGAGTATTACTGTGGGTCCCATTACAGCAAGGGAAAAACCGTCTTATATTCGATTAATTAATTTGTAATTATATATTACTAATATTGGAAAATTCTTAAATTTGCCATGCGCCGATGAATGGTAGAGCACTGATGACTCGGCGATTATCGTGGTTGGATAAGTACTCGGCGATTCATAAAAGACTTTGACGTTATGTCTCTTAAATGAATTTTCTAGTCTATTTCGCCAGCTTATGATATAATGGGGCATCCCATCGGCGCGTCTTTCTCCGGTCCTCTCCTCACTCCTCACTTCCTCGCAACTTCGTTTTGACGGAAGATTGACCCATCTACGTCTACGCTCTCAACAGTCACCACACATCCCACGAACTCCGTTAACTATCCATCTAGTAATAGTTTACCACGTGTCTCCTGTCGTTAGAGTACTTTTTTCATCTCGCGCGTGTTAAGCGTGAATGCGTCCTTAACACGCTAAAGTAAAAGCACGCGTCTTCGCTGTAGAGGAACCCTCACACACGCGACCCTTAAAATCCTCTCCCCGTCTTGCATCTAATTTCTCTCCATAACGGGACCTCTCTCTCCTGTTTCCTCTCCCTTTCTGTCTGTCTCTTCTCTGATCTTCCTTCCTTTAGTTTCTCTACTTCTGGATCTGGAAATCTGCAGGTACTGAGCTGTTCTTTTTCTTTTTCTTTACTTCCTCTCCTAAGGAGTCTGAGTGACGTTTATTAGGATTTCTTGAAGATTTGGGGATTGAATTTCCAGTAGATCGGTGAGAAAAAAAGAAGCGAAATTTAGGGTTTTTGTTTGTTATCCTGTACGTGAGACCCTGATTTTGGGATATTGACCTGGAGTTCTTGGTCTGATTTCTTTCTTTGGTGGCTGAGGTTGTTGAGGAAAGTTAGGGACTCTTAATCTCTTTTCTCAGATCTGTTAAAGGTCTGTTGGGAGTTAGGAATTCGGGTATTTGAAAGAAGTAGTTCTTGTGTTTGACTATTGTTCCGATTGGTTGAGGTTGTTTCTGAAACGAAAGAACGCTTTTTTTTTTTGTCTGAGGTTTGTAAACACCGAAGGGCATTGCTAGGGTTTGTATACGGAACTCACAGATGTCTTCGGCTGGATCTTCTTACTGGTGCTACAGATGCAGTCGGTTTGTTAGGGTTTGGGGCCGAGATCCCGTCGTCTGCCCAGATTGTGATGGAGGATTTGTTGAAGAGGTCGAAAACTCTCCCCGGGTTTCACATGCGGAGGATCGACGCCGAAGATTTCCTGCGGCTGCCATGTACATGCTCGGGAATCGGCCCCCTTCTGATCAGAACAGGCATCTAGGTTCACGCCGTAGCCGAAGGAATGGTGGTGACCGTTCACCTTTCAATCCTGTTATTGTACTCAGAGGGCCTGCTGATGGCGGTGGCGCTGAAGGTGGTGTTGATGGGGGTGGTGGTGGCGGCGGCGAGAGGGGAAGCTTTGAGCTGTACTACGATGACGGTGCTGGTTCAGGCCTCCGCCCGCTGCCTGCTAGCATGTCAGATTTCTTGATGGGATCAGGCTTTGACCGCCTGCTGGATCAACTGGCCCAGATCGAGGTCAACGGGGTTGGCCGCTGCGAGCATCCCCCGGCTTCCAAGGCTGCGGTTGAGTCCATGCCCACAATCGAGATCGTTGCCAGCCATGTCGTCACTGAATCCCACTGTGCGGTCTGTAAGGAACCGTTTGAGCTTGGTTCAGAGGCCCGTGAGATGCCATGTAAGCACATCTACCATTCCGATTGCATTCTCCCTTGGCTTTCTCTACGGAATTCTTGCCCCGTTTGCCGCCACGAATTGCCTTCGGATGTCCGTGGCAGAAACTCAGGCGCGTCCGATGGAAGCCAGGAAGAGCAATCTCCTGCTGTGGCGGACGAAGACACTGTGGGGTTGACCATATGGAGGCTCCCTGGTGGTGGATTTGCAGTTGGGAGGTTTTCTGGGGGTAGACGTGCTGCTGAACGTGAGCTTCCCGTTGTTTATACGGAAATGGACGGCGGTTTCAACACTGGAGGGGCTCCAAGGAGGATTTCATGGACCTCCAGGGGAAGCAGAACGAGGGAGAGTGGGGGATTGGGGCGGGTTTTCCGAAATTTCTTCTCTTTCTTTGGGAGATTTAGATCTTCGTCTTCTCATTCAATCCCAGAATCTGGGGCTACCCGCAGAAGTCAACCTAGTTCGGTTTTCAGTAGAACTTCGCGAAGGCGCAACAACAGCAGCGCTTGGACGGTGGAAGACAACGGTGGGATTCCGAGATGGTGATTTGGTTGGACTTGAGTATTGGGTGGGGAAAAGGCTGGAGGCCACTCAAGGAAAAGGTCCCCCTCCCACCCCCCGCCGCCCCTCCTTTTGTTTTTTTGCTTCTTCAGCTAACTGTGTTCTCTGACCAATCCTTTGATCAAATTGTAGTTCTAGTATCATTGAGGAAGGAGAGAACTGTAGAAGGCAGCTCTTTTATCACTGTACATATCAAAGATTGAGAAAGAAGAGAAGAATGTCCGGTAATTAAGAAAATTTGTTTATTGAAGCAATGTGGTGGAGGTGGGGAAGGAAAGAGGAGTAGGGAATTATGCTGTTTCCAGGTCCCGAAGCCAAAGAAGTGGCTTCAATCTCACTGTTTTCGACTTCGTTGCCTTCTGTATGATTCTATACATAGCTATATTTTTTGTTTCTTTCCTGGAAGTCGTCAATTTCTTCAGCTCAGTGTATGTATCTTCAGCTCATCTATGCATAATCCCTTTGGAATTGTATTCTTATGAGGCATTCTTGGATGAATTCATGAACTTTGTTTCTCTGTTCAGAATTGTGCTTTGGAGTGTTGGGGGTAGAAAGATTAGATTTGATTTGATTTGATTCGATCGGTTCCTAAAATTGAAAACTTGGTCTGATGCACTCACTCATGAAGTGGAACACAACGAACAGGAATCCTTTCCGGGTGTCACAATGATTAGCCGACTTGCAGATTGTCGTTTTATGAATTGAACTCCCATGGACTATTTATAGATTCCTGTTTTGTGACTTTTGTCCCACAATAAGGAAGTGGGCAAGATTTCTCTTGCCAGGTGCTAGCTCTTACCTGATAACTGTTAGAGCAAACTGAGCTCCATGAACATCGTTTCTGAAAACGTATCTTCTGTTCATGGAGTTTTCAGCCTTCTTGTGGGATACCCACTTGGGTGATTGGAGGGATTGTCCCTTGCATAATTTTTTTGCCACTTGGCAGTTCCAATGGGCCCAAATTTGTGTATTATTAAGTTGAATTCAAGATTCCCTGTCTACAAAGAAGTTACAGACTAGGACGGGCCATTGCCATATATGATGGGGGATATATCGTTACATAAGCTATAGGATGGAATTTGAGATTGATATTTGGCACATAATCAATATAGACTTTCACCAAATGACAGTATTTAATAGGGCATTTGTTTTTTTGTGCCATCTCGAAAGCATAGCCACATGGGTGATCCCTTAAACTTTTCCCATTTTAATTTCTCTTAGTGCATTCCAACTATAAGTTTTTAACTTTAAAACCACGTGACAGTATTTAATGAGGCCTATGTTCATTTTTTTCTCGACATTTTATCAATATTATCATTTAATTATGGGTCTATTTTTATATCAATATAATTTTTTCGCTAGTGACATTTTTAGTTGGTATCACGTGCATTTTTTTTTTTTTTTTTTTGGGGGGTAGGGGTGTGGGGTAAAGGTACCAGGGTTGAAATCGTCTGCAATTCCGATCTCGTACAATTTTATATAATACCACCTTCAGGCGGTGACACGTGTATTGATACCAATACAATGGTCCAGATCTGGTACAACTAATAAAACATTAAATCGGTGAAGAGACATTTAAATCAGATCTTGACCATTGCATTGGTATCAATACACGTGTCACCCCTTGAAGATGGTATTGCACGAAATTGTACGAGATCGGAATTGCAGACGATTTTTTTCCAAAGGTTCCATGTTTATTTCAGGGAAAAAAATCGTCTGCAATTCTGATCTCGTACAATTTCGTGCAATACCACCTTCAGGTGGTGACACGTGTATTGATACCAATACAATGGCCCAGATCTGATTTAAATGTCTCTTCACTGATTTAATGTTTTATTAATTGTACCAGATCTGAGCCATTGTATTGGTATCAATACACATGTCACGAAGGTGGTATTGCACGGAATTGTACGAGATCGGAATTGCAGACGATTTCAACCCTCCCTCTTGAAAACCCAATAGGACTTGCACCCAAAAAACAAAAACTAGGATAATATGTCAATGGTTGCTGTATTGTTGAGATGGGCTCTATCAATCCCTTATATTTGTCTTACAAGTACTCGAATTTTCCTACTCAACTTATTTTATGATTCTCCTATAAATGTGAACTTCCGACCTGCCTCTCTCCTAGTGTTTTAAAATTCTTATATTACCTTTCTATTGATTGTGCAACTTTCTTCAAGTGAATCAAGCACTTCCGTCTCAGACCCATTGGTCATTCGTAAACTGGCACCACCACTGCCATAGCCGTGGTCTCTCTCTCTCTCACTCTGTTGAGGAAAAAAAATTATCGGAATTGAGACTCTGGAGGCATCATTCCTATACAGTCACACAGCTCGCCTCTCACTTGTCATAGACATCTCCAGTGAAACAGAACGGAATAGGAGAGAAAACATGTTGGGCAGGATAAGATGAGCGGTCCTGCCCACAAATAACTGTTGACATGGATCTTCTCTACCGTATTGATCTCCTACAACTTAAACAGGAGGAGATTGGTAATTCTTGCAGTGATTGAGGCACGTTCCGATTGATCAACCAAGGAATCCTATGGAGCTCTCAGCTCAGCTTCAAGATCAGTCCAAGAAAATTCCTATCCCCTTCGATACCAAGCAGGCCCAACGTCAATGCCCCTGCCCTTACTCCCGATGTTAAAGTGTTTAGTGATACATTGATTCTGAGTGGGACATTTCCTTTCCTTTTATATACTTGTGAACACCTCCTTTCATCAAATCGATCTTTTGAGATAAAAATTTATATGGTATCAGAGTGGGCTCTCTCCGGTTCTGTCATCTCTATATATGTCCAAAACATAATCCATTGACCACATTTTCATGAGAGTCCATTATTTGTTTTGAGCTAGATTCTCCAACTGAGGTTGGCCTTTCTGGGTCTAGGTTTATAAAGACCCAGCCTAGTCCGCCTGAATTGCATTAGTGCAGGCCCCAGCCCAGGTAGGACCCCCTGAACGCCTCTTAATCTCTTATGCCCTTATCCATTAGGCAAACGTTCCTGCAGAGTCAAAAACAAAGGGAGAGCAGGAGAACCCTTCAAACTCTCTCTAAATTGTGTCTTCCTTGCTGAGTAAAGGACAGGAAATCTCTGTTCAGGCCCAAAATAGAGAAGCGGAATAAGATCTGCCATATTGGTTATCATTTGCAAAATGATTTTGTAGTAAAATTCTAGCCCAATTAGCAAGTTTATAGGTTACTCAGAATATGGGCTACAGAATTACCACGAAGTTAAGCCCAATTAGCAGAGGATCCACAAATGGCTCCTTCCTATGGACTCGCTGGTACAACCAAACAAAGTGAGATTTATCATTATCACTCATATAATATAGCAGGCTAGCCAACTTGCCAACCCCATATAGTTGTTGGTATAAGACAAAGTTTGAGTTGAGTTGAATCCATCAGAGATCAACAAGACAACCCTCAAATCCACACAAATTAGAACGAATCAGAAATTAGGGCCAGAGATTACCCATCAGATATCAACAGGATAACCCCCAAATCCCCATGTTACAGAGATTAAATCAGATATGTGAATTAGTGCTTGAAATGATACCTGAGTTTGACGATCGTACTTGTCGCTGCGACTCTTCGTTGCTTGACGAGAGACAGAGAGAGAGAGAGAGCAGAGAACGTCAACCTTCGCACGAGAGCAGAGAATGCTAATCTTCGAGAGAGAGCAGAGACGGTCGTTGGAGCTTCGCGAAAGAGTAGAGACGGTCGCCAAACTTTGTGGAGAGTTGCAGCTTGTGGAGAGTTGCAGGGAGATAGGAGAAGGTAGGGCGTCAGGACTCGGGGTTTCACGATTTTTACCTCTCACTTTGTTTCAAGAAACAAAAAAGTAACTAATAGGTATTTCTCCATTCCTGTTTCTGGGAACAAAAATAGATATAAATTTTAATTTTTATTTCATAAATAGGTGAAACAGAACAAAAAAATCAAACAGAGAAAATGATGTTTTTCTGTTTCTAGGCACAGAAAAACAGAAAAACCATTTCTAAAAACAAAATCAAACGGGCCCTAAGTTTGAGTTGAGTTGAATCATATACTGTTTTTTTTTTTGGTAAACAGTTGAATCATATACTCACACCATGGAAGGCTACATTGGTTACGTGGTGTCAACCTTTTTTGCCTTGGTTGGGGATAATAGGCCTCCACCAATTTAAGATCCATCCAGTTACTATGTCATTTAATTAATGAGGTCTCATAAACTGTGTATGGACATGTTTATATCAAATTGTACAAACTTAGTGATGGTACATGTAATTGTGGACAGAAAATCACAGTTAATTCACAGTAGATTTGTAGACATTTTAGTCTGAAAAAAATCGCAGTTATAAGCCTTCTTTGTTGTAATGGGCAAACTTCAAATTCAATTTGGTTCAAAATCAATTTGACTAATGAGGGAAAATAATAATAATAATAATTAACAAATTTTAAATTACTTAATGTGACATTCATCAATTAATTTGGACTATGATAAGATATTAAAAAATATAGAGATATAATCCCACATTGATTTGTTCAGTGAGTCCTTAGTGCCTACATATACTTTTGAAACTTTTCCCATAGCTTTTAACTTTGACCTTTCAATAGGATTTATATGAAAATTTTGATGGTAACTAGGAAAACCCTCTTAGGATTTATGAATGGGAATTAATCAGTCTTAAAAATGAGAGATCTGATTTGGGTTTACTAATAATTTTTTTCCCTTGTTGTTGGGACTATGCATGACTTCATTTAACACAAAACTGGAGATTTAGTTTAACAAAATTTGTCACAGAAATTGGGAGCATGAAAAACATGCCAATCACTGACTGTTCATCTATCAATTACATATGGATGGGAATGATGAAACTTTTTTCTCTACTAGTGAAGGGCAAAAAGGGTGGTTCCTCTTGTATTATAATTTGATTGAGACTCCACCCTCACATGGTGTTGACATAAATGCAATTCCAACCAACCCGATTGGAGGCAAAATAGAAAAACTGCCAATGGAGTTATATGACATTGGTTTTATCAACAAAAAAAAAAAAAGGTTATATGACATTTGCCAATCGAAGGTGTCACTTGCCCCAGTGGTTTGGCCGTAAGGTCAAGTCTTGGGATTTAACTATTCCCTTAACCATCTTCTTTTAATCCTCTATATTTTCCCGATAAAGACCACATAACAAGATTAAAAAAAAAAAAGTTGGGCATGCAGCCGTGTACATGCCCTTTCACAAGCTTTATATCCTCATTAAATGACGTGTGCTCTTTACGTATATTCACAGCAATTAAAACTCTCTCTTTTTTTTTTTTTTTTTTTTTTTTTTTTAATTCTTTTATTTTCCTAATTGTATAAGATGCCAATATAAAAGGGGCAATATGTAAGATCCCTCTAAAAATAAATAAATAAAATTCTAGGACCTTTGGATAGTTTTGACTAGGGGTGAAGTAAGAGTGTGGGGTCGGGTTTCTTAAAATCTGAGCTTAATCTTCAAAACTCAACCCATGCCCAATCCAATCCTGTCGGGCTCATGTTTAGGCCCAAGCCTGACAGGTTCATGCCAACCCAACCCAACCCTAATTGATATTGATTGGGATGATTTGGGCTGGTGGTTGGCTTTAATTGGTCCTAATATTTATCAAAGTCAGGCTAACCCTAATTCATCTTGTTTTTTGACATTTGCATTCTATGCATTAAAAAAAAGAGTATCAATAAATAAAATTATGAATTTCAGGATATTTGACCATAATAATCAATGACCTAGATTTCATTATTCTAACTAAGAGGATAAGATGATAATCCTAAATTAAATTATATAAATCAAGGTTAGAATCAAGGATGGCTTGGCCCCAGCCTAGGTCTCAACCCATACCCAATCCAATCTTGAACCAGGGTTAGAAATCTTAGTCCAAGCCTTATTCAGGCTCAGGGCAATTCAAGGCAAGTTCGGACTGTCAGGGTCAAACTTTCATTATTCTAAGAATTTTAAATCACTTTAGATGAAAGAGATTTTCTCTTCACCCATGACAAAACGAATTTCATTAAAAAAACACGTTGTTAGCTTTTGGGGATCTAATAGCTCAATCAATGGAGTCCACATCTTTTGCAGCAAATGGTGAGGTGCGGTGAGCACCAGATGATTGAAAGCATCTGAGTATATTCCCCAAGGAGCTCTCAACCACCCCCATGCTTGGATAAGATTCCTCTCCATAAAGCCCATGGACCATAGAGTGATCTCACAATGGGGTGACCTTGAGATATGTACCTGAATCCTCCCAGCTGTGAGATCACTCTATGATCCATAAGCTCTATGGAGGGAATCTGGATCCTCCTCACTGCAGGGCGATGATCCTCTACTGCGAGTGTGGTGGTGTGGCGAGGATTTGATGGCCAAGATGACATTGGCACATGCTTCTATGCTGTGCCGGCTATCGAATCCTCACCACTCCATCACTCCACTCCAACGTGCGGCGGAGGATTTTTTTCTCTCACCGCACCACCAGGACAATGACTACAAACAATTTTCATACCAATCAATGAGGAGATAAGATGCAATGTACATATAAATTATTCCCAAAGAATAGGAAGAAAGAAAGACAGTAACGCAGTCAGGGCACCCAGCAGCCTGTCAGCCTTTTTTCAGGAAATAAAAATCATATTAAGCATGTTAAAGTTAAGAGACATATGACAGCATATGCAACCAAGCAAATGAAAGCAGAGGAAAAGACCATACAATCCTTGTCATGTCAACGCAACACCAATGGATGATTGAACTCACAATGGAGCATACCAAAAAAGACGAAAACAGAATAGAGATTGTGACGCATAACCATTGGAAGGTGAAAGCTTCCAACGAAATATAATCGAGAGCGGAGTAGTTTAGAGTTAAAGACTTTGGGAATGTCTCGGTCAACCGTAGCAGGCGAGGGTGGCCCGTTGTGGGACTCCTTTGTTGTAGGGTCAACATAGGTTGTTGGGCACGTTCATACGGTGACTGTTATGTGCTCTCTCCGTCTGGGTAGCTGGGAATGAAATTTAGCTATTCTTTTTTAAGAAATAAAATCTTAAAAGATATTTTAAAAAAGGGAGAGGGGTAGGTATGCTAACAAGATACCCAGGTATCAAGTATGTAAACAAGCCTTGATCGTTAGACTAGAAGAGTTAAATTACACTGTTGGATACTTGTTATCTTACCTAACCTACCTAGCCCCGACGCTCTACTGTCACTCTTCTTCTCCCTCACTATCTCCTTCTCTGTCACCATCACTGTCTCTGTCACCAACGAGATCGACAGCCTCATGGTCCTGGCGTTCACTCTTCTTCCCCTCTTTCTCTCCCCTCTTCCCGCACGGCTCTGCAACTGATCTATTGCAGAAAAAAAAAGTTTATCTCCGTCTCTGTCTCCATTATTGTCATCGTCGACATCAACGGCATCATGGTCGGGGCGTTCACTCTTCTTCCCCTCTTCCCGCACGGCTCTGCAACTGATCTATTGCAGAAAAAAAAAATTTATCTCCATCTCTGTCTCCGTCACTGTCATCTTCGAGATCGACAGCCTCATGGTCGGGGCGTTCACTCTTCTTCCCCTCTTCCCGCACGGTGCTGCAACTGATCTGTTGCAAATAAAAAAAAAAAAGTTTACCATAACAGTTTCAGAGAGAGATGGAAAAAAAAATATGAGGATGTTAGGGTTAGGGGTCCTATGACCGCACAAATCAGGGTAATGGGAGAAACGTAGCCAGAATCCCATGGGCAATGATGGAAGATCCATAATACTACGACATTACTGTATACCGATCATCTCCATAATTCAATTATATCAATTTGAAGTGGGATTGATCGCCATGGCTGGCCAGCCATTTCTCTGCCCTCGCTGGTTTACTGCTATGGATCACGAAGACAAAATGTGAAAGAGCGATAGAGAACTTTGAGGTGCGGTGGTTTAGACTCTAGTGTTCCAAAATCTGGATGCCATGGTTTCTATTTTCAAGTATACGGTTTTGTTCCTTCTCGTGAGAATTAGGGGAGCCTCGCAATGAGAGATTGTTGGTTTCACCTATAATGGATTCGAAGGCGCAAGTAATGGCATTGAGCTAGACTCGTAGCAGAGATCACATCCAATGGTCTCCTCATGCTGACCAAGGCCACCACGGGAGAGCAAAGTGATGTCTTCTACTCTACCCCATTTCACTTCCTCAACTGAGCCCCTTCAGGTGGAGCCACTGCTCTCTCTCTTTTTCTTTGGCAATAGATTAGTTCCTTTTCTTCTCTGATCACGACAATGAAACCCATATCTCTGTCACTGCTTTGATCATGAGGCTGTCGATCTCGCCGGTGACGAAGACGGTGACAGTGACGGAGATGGAGATAGTAAAGGAGAAGAAGAGTGAAGGTAGAGTGTCGGGGCTGAGTAGATTAGGTAAGACAACAAGTACTAACGAGGTAGATTTGACACTTCTAATCCAACGGTCAAGGCTTGCTAGCATACCTAATACATGGGTATTCTGCTTAGCATGCATGTCATTTTCCCTTTAAAAAATATTAAAATTTACAGTAATTACAATTTGGGTAGTAGCTAAATTTCTTTAATAACTGGGTCTAAGTGTGGATTTTAATGCATAACATCAACATTGGTATTGGTGATTGATACTTGAAATTGATATCAATATGATCCAAGGATCAGCTATATCAGACATGATTGGACTAATTTACCCCTCAAAATATTGATATTCTGTTCTTTTGGACCATTTTGCTTTCCTCTATTCTAATACCCCTGATCTTACATCATTCAATTCAATGTAATCTCAATACCTAAAACCTTGGTCTGATGATGAGGCTCGCTCGCTTCGCAAAAGAGGGGTCATCTTTTGGGGTTAACGGTTGGTAAAAAATTCTAATGCATTCAATAATACGAGGGAAATTTTTCTTTAAGAAAAAATACACCGAGATACACAGTTAACTCCGACTGTGAGCACAACCATTTTCCTAATTTTAAACAAGAAAAAAAGAACCATGTTGGTTTGCCGTAGGAAATGCCTAGATACAACTGGATATGAAAAGACCCAACAGCCCCACCATAATTGGGTATTTTCATGCCCAGTTGTGTTTAAGCATTCCTATGCCAAATTTGAAGAGTTTCCGCTCTACTTTAAATAAATATTATTTTCTCACCCCTAGTTGTGATGCCCATTATCATTTTTTCTTGTATTTTTATTTTCCTTTTATTGAAATTTATAATTTTTAAATATAAAAGATATGAGAGAAACAACACTACCCAATAGGGTGTACTTACACCAAGACTCAGTGGATGTGAAAAAAACCGCATAACCTCACACTAAAGATGCTTGTGCTTGTCCTCCCATTAGTCGTTCGTGCTATCGAACAACGTTATCTCGTCCGAAAGATACATTATATTTCAATCCCCAATCCCTCTCTAGGTAAATTTGGAACTTGATACAACAGGTCATTTTCTTTGAAGGTTTTAAAAGCTTTATCCGGCCAACTTGATATTTATCCTCCAAAGAAAAAGGCCAACTCCATAAGAGTAAAATTAGATACACACGTACGTAGCTCTACTTGTCCACATTTGAGTCTCACCGTTATTAGGGCCATACAAGAAATCCCCCCCCCCCCTCCTTTTCCTTTAGGTTGTGAAAAGAAAACAAAGCCCCAAAATAAATATGTAAGACAGGTGGCATGTGCCCACATTTCGGTCTTGAAATTCGGAATGAACCAGGCAACCAATTTGGGTTAGACCATAAATTGTTTTCTGGTCGTTTTTTACTGTTTTTTTTTTAATTTTTTAATTTTTTAATTTTTATGTTAAAAAATAAAATTTTCATTCATTGAAAGCAGCCACGGAGAATTTCCTGACAGTGAAGTGCGGATTTGCAATGAAAGAGGTGGACGGAACCACCACAACACGAGAGATATGAAGCCTGGATGCACCCGAGGTGAGAGTCAGCACAGGAATTCTGTGATCTTTTTATAAACCTAAATAATACAGAAATAAACTGAGACCGAAAGTGGATGACATCAGTCACCAAGGAGCTTGCTACCCGGGAGGAAGGTTGGCCATTGAGGGGCCGCAATGGCCAAACCCAACTTTAACAACCGATACAGTTAATTCCGATACCTTGAACCGTGAATACAGAGGCTAAGCTGCCTTCGTACCTTCCTGGCCAAACCCATTTTTAACAGCGAAAGCATACTTGTTACAGAGGGTGACAATGGTGATTCGTCTTTTTAGGTTTTGTTTTTGAGTTTGACAGGGAGTCAGGGACGACGGAACAACCTCGTCTACGCACATTCCATTGATGGGCTCTCACGTTGATAGACGGATATATGAGACGTTTCATCGGCCAAACCATTCACATGTTGACATGTACAACCCCCAGGTTCAACGACGCAAAATTATCAGGTCGATCTCCACCGAATAAGTTCTCCAATACCAATACCGATACAATTGGCCGTCTCAGGCTGGGTCGGATTGCCCTTCAAAAAACTGATACGTAAGCTTTTTAACCACTTTACCCTCCTTTTTCCAATATTACCGATATGATTGACCCTCCCCTGATGCAAATAACCGATATTCGATTTCGATTCTGATTCCTTAGACAAAACTAAGGAAAAAAGAATCCTGTCAGCTTGCATTTTCCACACCTAGGTACATAGGTCATGTCTCTGGGTATAAAGACATGCAAGTAGGTAGAGTCCTCGTGCCAGACAAGTAAATACCAAAATGTTCCTCATTAAATGGGAAGAGTGTCAAAAATGATAATTCTAAATGGCCCTGATGTAATAAAAATTAACCAGTCGATCTTCTTTGTAGCTCTTGATGCTCCAGTCGATCTGTACAGAAGAGAAAATAAGGGAGAATCGAACTGACCTGACGAAGAACTCTCTGATGCCTAAGTCATCCTCTCATTTCTGGACTAAATAAATACTTCTTAGTGTCTCTTTGTAAATTAGTAAAAATTCAAATATACAAACACTTGGGGGGTGTGTGTACATGTGTGTGTTGGGACACAAGGGTTGGGATGAGGGCTGCGGGCCTAAGTCATCCGACAAAGGCTTGATGGCAGGCAAAAAGGTTGGCAGCAAAGGAACCCCGAAAATGTTCTATGATGTTTTATTTAGATAGGAAGACTGGAATCTGGTTGGTGAGTGGTTACATCGTCAAATTACTCCAATCAAAGAGGTAATTCTTTAAAGACCAGACATGACTCCCTTCCTTGAATTCAAACTGGTTTACCTGATACTCAGAGACACCAACATTCTGAATCGCTTTGTTCCACAAACTGAGCCAGCCAGTTCATACAGACTGGCTCCAACAAGCAAAAACCATTGCTTCAAACTCAAACTTCAACTTGAATCAGTAGTCTTGATTTCCCAAAAGATTGAAGTTGGGTTAGGTAGGATGTATCAATCTTGGAGTGGTTAAGATCTTATTTCCCTTCTCTTAATTTAAATCAAGAGTTTTTTCTCCTCTCAAGTCTCAGGAGCTCCATTAGAATCCACCAGTCAAATTTAAGGAAAAAGATAAGATAATGTTGTAGAAGCAGAAAAAAAAGGAAAAAGTGATGGTACCAAAAGAAAATTTCTCTTTTTGAATGATTGAGATACAAAGATGATGTAAAGTAGGGCCTCATCTATATGGGGGAGGGGAAGGTCGTTCTTCTCCCTATACCAGAGTCTTCTCTGCCCTTTACTGTCTCCATGAAAAGTCTAAGCCCTTATTTAATTACAATTACACGGCTTCTTGTCGCAGAGTGAGACCTTGATGACACGCAGTCATCCATTAAATTTATCGATGGCTTTTTGCTATCTCCAACCACTATTTTCAAATATTTCAATTCCTCCATTAGATTGCATCTCCAAATCTCCATTCTCCATGCATTAGTCTTCCAAGTACTCCGTTTTCAATTATAATTGTCCTTTTCTTCTTAATACCAGTGTCCACTGAGCTTTCTCCATGTTTTAAGCTAGGGGTTTAACGCTGTCATTTTAGTTTTTCCTTTTACTGTACTATTACTACTCTGGTAAGCAAACAGGGAAGACAAGAAGGTAGCTTTCCAAAGGTTGTCTTTCACTTACAATTTTCGAGGTACATATCAAAATCAAACATTCTGATTAACCCAACCAAGTTTGCTTCTCAAGCAGAGTTACAGATTCCAAAATTACTTCGCCAATGGGGAATGAACAGTTGTAATTAGAAAAAGAAAGGAAGCATTTTGTAAATCAATTTAGCATCTAACAGAGACATTGGTGAGGAATGGTACAGATTTTATTCTCAAACCACTCAGACAAGAAAGTAACTTACCCAGTTTGGCTACGGACAGCTACAAAACCCAGAAACCGAGAGAATTGAAACATTGCTTGCTGGATATCTCCCTCATTTCTAAGGATTCTAAGGATCTCTCTCTCTGCAACATGGCAACTCTGCTTACTGCTCATCTGTTCTTCTTCGTCGTCTTCTTTATTCTGTCTCAATCTTGCTTCTCCACCTGTTCCAAACAATCCAGAGCAGCAGTTGTCCTACCCTTGAAAACCCAGATGATCCCATCCAGTTCCATCCCTAAGCCACCGAACAAAGTCTCTTTCCACCATAATGTGAGCTTAACAGCCTCTCTCACTGTTGGGAATCCGCCTCAGAACGTTTCTGTGGTCATTGACACCGGAAGCGAGCTGTCTTGGCTTCACTGCAACAAAACCCCAAA
This sequence comes from Macadamia integrifolia, assembly GCF_013358625.1. Classification (NCBI taxonomy): domain Eukaryota; kingdom Viridiplantae; phylum Streptophyta; class Magnoliopsida; order Proteales; family Proteaceae; genus Macadamia; species Macadamia integrifolia. The sequence continues at coordinate 5,394,381 of NC_056564.1, read as the reverse complement.
TCTGCTCTCCACCTTCGACCGGCTCCGCTCTTCTTCCTACTCTGTTATCCCCTGCTCCTCCCCCACATGTACGAAAAGAACCAGAGACCTCCCCATACCAGCTTCGTGCGACTCCAGGAAGCTCTGCCATGTCACGCTGTCCTACGCTGATGCCTCCTCCAGCGAAGGCAACCTCGCGTTCGACACGTTCCGTATCGGAAGCTCCGCCTCTCCGGGAACGATCTTCGGCTGCATGGACTCGGGATTCAGTTCGACCACCGAAGAAGATTCCAAGACGACAGGGTTAATGGGCATGAATCGAGGGGCTCTCTCATTTGTTTCTCAAATGGGTTTCCAGAGATTCTCCTATTGCATCTCCGACCGCGATTCCTGGGGAGTTTTACTACTCGGCGGCGGCGGCAGCGGCAGCAACTTCTCCTGGCTCCAACCCTTAAACTATACGCCACTGATTCAAATCTCGACTCCATTGCCTTACTTCGACCGAGCCGCCTACACGGTTCAGCTGGAAGGGATTAAGGTGTCCGACAAGCTGCTCCCGCTGCCCAAATCGGTTTTCGTACCGGACCACACCGGAGCGGGTCAGACGATGGTTGACTCAGGGACTCAGTTCACCTTCCTACTGGGCTCGGCCTACAGTGCCCTCAGGAACGAGTTCATGGAGCAGACGCGAGGAATCTTGACGGTTCTGGAGGATTCCAACTTCGTCTTCCAGGGGACCATGGACTTGTGTTTCCGGGTATCCCTGAATCGGTCGACCCTGCCTGTTCTACCGACGGTGAGTCTGGTGTTTCGTGGGGCCGAGATGAGGGTACCTGGAGAATGGCTGTTGTACAAGGTTGCAGGGGAAGTGCGAGGTGGGGATCAGGTGTATTGCTTCACCTTTGGGAATTCGGATCTGATGGGTGTGGAGGCGTACATCATTGGCCATTATCATCAACAAAATCTGTGGATGGAATTCGATCTACAAAATTCAAGGGTCGGGTTGGCCCCTGTTAGTTGTGCACTCGCTGGTCAAAGATTGAGTAAGGGTATCTAAGGGGTCAGATTTTTTTGTGCTTTCTCCTTTCTGTTTATTTTTTATTCAATGGGGAGAGGGATTTATGCATTGCTTACATGTATTGTCATGTCGCATGTCAAGTCAATAGGTACATGAGAGAGGAGGGAGAGAATTACAATGCATATATAGGAATCCACATGGTCGTTAAGAAAAGAGTGAATGCATCAAAACCGTGAGAATTGACATGTCGCATGTCAAGTCGATAGGCACATCAGAGAGAAGAGGGAGAGCCTTACAATGCATATATAGGAGCTCACATGGTCATTAAGGAAAGAGTGAATGCATCAAAACCGTGAGGGGGCATGTACCATCGATACTATATAGTATGTACATCATTCTCTTATTTATTCATTTTCATCAAAATACGATGATAAATAAATTAGATTAGCCACTTGATACAGAAACTTCCCCACAGTGCCATTGTGGGGAAGAATCTTCACGCCACACTAATGGTGGTTTTGAATAATAAAAAAAAAAATTCAAATGAGATGAAAATTGCATTCTAGTATTGTGAAATTTTTTTCCTTAGTGATATATAACAGTAGCTAGACTCAATTTTCTGCTTATTGTTCTGTGCCCTTTGAACCATCCATTTTGCACCACTTGCTATAAGACAGTTCCAATTAGTCATTCCCGATAGAAATATATCTAAGGTCCACCATGTTGCTATAGATCTCGAATAGAGATCACATTGTTTGAGAATAACCACTAGGGTAATTGGTTGGAGCTTTATGTAGTAAAGCTCATGCTTTCAAGAGGTTTCAAGTTTGAACCTCTTGTTTTTTTTTTTTTTTTTTTTTTAATCCTCCTTTATCTGCATCCGATCCCTCTGAAAAAAAATAATAATAATAATAATTGCTTTGAATTCTAAAAAGTAAGAATTTGTCAAGGGTTGGGTGATCTGAATTTTTCTTAGGCAACACGGTTTAAAAGGAATTCCTTCATTATTCACCGTCAATGCAATTGGATAAATGACAACAAAAAAATGAAAGGCATTTTATCTGAAGGATAACTTTAGCTTGTGCTTGTGTGTGGGCCCAGGGTGGTGTTAAGATTTTAACCACTTTGAATGACATGTGTGGTCATAACTCATATGCACTTATGCACAGAATCTCTACATGGTGACAAAGGGGTCCATCGCCTTCATCATGGGCCACGTCTGTTCATAGCTTCAATCACGAATCGCGAGTCATGATTCACGATGCATGGTGAAAACGATGGGGAAATCGTTACTGTTCCTTCACTCTTCCTTTTCTAGCCTTAAAAAAGAAAAAGGTTCATTCACTCTTCACCTTAGTAGTTTGTACGTATCTATCTATACCAATCTATCTTACATTTGTAAGATAATAAGATTAGATTTTCCGCTACATAGTACGTGTCACATAACTGCAGTGGGGCCTATATCATTGATATCATTCATGATAGTTGAAATACAAGATATTTAAACCTCGACTCTCGAGTCTCCCCCACTCGGTGTAATATTTAAGCCTGTGTTTATGTCACAGTTGGTCATCAATATATTATATCAAAATAAATAAATAAATAAATAAATAAATAATGATCAATCAATATATATTATGGGAAAAAGAATGCCGTGATGGCACCAACGCCTAGATATAGGAAGGGTGCAATGATCATATTATTTTTTTTGAAATAAAATTCCTCATCATGTTGGATATCCCATGCCTCTTATTGCCCCTTGTGTTGGTGGATAGAGGCCACTTAACTTGGTAGTAATCCCCTCCCATGGGTACTAGCTACATAAGGGTATTATACAATTTGATTTGCGAGATTTTTTTAGGTAAAACCAAAATTGAAAGATAGTGAAATTGAAATTATCTATAAATGATTTTGTTAGATTTTTTATTTTTTATTTTAGTTAAAGAGGTTGTTGTCCTTTCAAAAAATTTATAAAATAGATGCAAGCTTAACTTTGAATTGAGTTGTTTATTTATTTATTTATTAATTTTATCATAAGAAAATGAAAGATAACATTAGGAGATATTAAATATGTTGTTAGTATATAAGTTTGAGGTTGTATAGCCATCAATGGCTAGGGATAGTAGATAAGTCACAGCTGGGTTACTATTAACATTTTTACAATGAAAGGTTATCCCATCCGATAGTTTGTGGATTTCCCAAAAAATTGCCAGATTGAAGAGCGGCCATACTTCACCATCCGGTTTTGGAAGAAGATGTAAGAGTTTCTTATTTGAGAATCAGACTTCTTTCAGCTTCCATTTGTTTTTTACTGCCATTTGCATGCCTGCTAAGATTGCTTATGCTTCAACCTCTTCCTTTTGAGATGCTGTAGGAGAATCTGAGCTAATGAACCTAAGCTCACCTTGGAATAGAATTCCATAGGCCCATCTTGAGGCTAATGTCAAAATACTAGTAGCACCAGTACAAATCAAAACCGGTTCGACAAAAAAGGGTTTTGGCATCCTGTAATTAGGCTTGCTGGATCATCTGTATTAGGGAAATGCAAAGCATCAACATACTTAGATAATCGAAGATGAGCAATCCAATTATTTATATTGTGCAAAACAGAATATGGGTTGGGGGCAAGTGGTGGAAGCAATGATGTCATTTATGTATTTCCATATAAAGTATAAAGTAATGGAGAGTATGCTAATTACCCACATTTTTTGGGATTGGGAGAAGTTCCTATCATTTATAATGTGGTTAAAGATTTGTTCATGGGAGGGTAGATTTAGGAGATGAGGTCGAAATCCTAGAGGTCCTGCTGCCCAGATATGTGATGCAAAATCACAAGAGAAAAACAGGTGGGATATAATTTCTTCCTCTTGATTACAGAAGACACATGTTGTGTAAATATCCAACCATTTCTTTAGAATTGATCGGATAGGAATGCCCTTATATAAGATTCTCCATAAAAATATTTTGAATTTGGGGTGAGATTTCAATTTCCATATTAGTTTCCACCATTTCCCATTTAGGGAAGTTGTAGAATCATGGGGCCTATTGATGGAGCCAAGAAATTTGGCTCCCGCTCTTCTGGCAAATTTCCTATTAGGCTGTAATATGCACAACCATGTGTCATCTTGGGGTGTGGGATTGATTTGCAAAATCTTATTGAGTATAATGGTAGAAAAGGTATTACTTACCAACTCCCTATTCCAGGAATCATTTGAGATTAGGCTACTTACCTTTTGGGCATTACTCCTACCTATCCTTGGTTTCGCTGAGTTCAATGTGTGACGGAAGCCATGGATCATGCCATAAAAATATATTTTGAGTTGTTTATTGTTATATATATGGGAGAGGGATAGGTATGCTAGCGCATTACTTAGGAATAAGGTATGCTAACGGGATTTTAACCGTTAGTTGAAACATAAAAAATCTCAACCGTTCATAATCGTTGTCTAACAAAACCTACCCAGTACCGCCTCTCCACGGTCTTCTTCTACCCAGCTATTCCTTTGCCCTCACATGTCACTGCTTCAGTTACTACTTCCCCAACCACGACCCCTCCGCTAACCATTGTGCTCGAAGCATCACTGCTACCGGCAAGTTCAACTGCTCCTGCAACACCTTATTCCTAGGTAATGTGCTAGCATACCTACCCTTTTCCCTATATATATATTAATGTAAAAATAAATGTAATATTGAAATTGAAATAAACATTACATTTTTTCTGTCATCTATCCAATTGCATTAACTTTAAATGGTTTGTTGTAGGTTTAATGGTTCAGTTTTGTTTACAATGTTTAATTAAACTAAACAAAATCATTTATAAAACTGTTTCATGGTTTCGTTGTAAATCATTCAATTCAATTTCAATAAATGATGTCAATTTGATTTTGACACCCTTTGTATTAGTTATGTTTCCTTTCTTTTTTTTCTTGTTATTTTATGTTCCCTATCTTGTTCCACATTCGTAATTTGTTACATATCTTTTTTCTTTTTTTTTCGGTAACAGTCATTTGCCACATATCATTATGGTGTAATGGGCAGTAGTTCATGTTCCAAAAGAGTCGAACTGGAAGGCCCATTTAGCTCGAGCTGGGTTAAAAAAAGAAAAATAATAATAAAATAAAAAATTCTGTTTGTTAGAATGGTTTCCCTAGCTAGGAGCGCAATCGATCTAGTACACTGGAATCGGAATAGTTACCTGGCGGATTGATAGGGATGTCAATTGGGCGGTTTCGGTCGGTTTGAATCGGTTTTGGTTCAAGAATGTATGAGTCCAAAATCAAACCGTTAAAAAATTTTGGTTTTCGATCGGTTTCAGTTTTGGTTTGGTTTGGTTTCAGTTTAATTAAATTTTTTAGTATCAGGTTACCAATGGTTTGGTTTTGGTGTAACTCTTTTCACAAACTCACAAAATAAAAATAAACCAAATGCATTCATCCATGATCGGATATGATGATCCAAACAAACATTAAAAAAAAAAAAAGACACAAAAGGCCCACATATTGACATTAATTGATGAGAGCTTTAGAAATGCTCCCCTTCTTTTCAAAGAAAGTGGCAGAAAAACAAATTACATAGAAAAAGAAGAAAGAAGAAGAAGAAGAAGAAAGAAGAAGCACATCTGCACAATTCCAAAATTTTCAGCCGCTAAAGTAGACTTGGACTCTTGGTTTTGTCTTGGAGGATGAAATATATTAATTCATTAATTATTGAGTGACAAGCAGCTGCAACTCCAAAGAGAAGGATATATAGTATAGGACTATAGGTGTCAAATAGGGTTTTAATTTTCAACCAATTATCGGGTTGATCGGTCGGTCCCATTGGGTTAACACGAACCAAACCGAAACCGATAACTTCTAATACCCTTGATCCAAAACCAATCCAATAAGCCCTCAGTTTGGCTCGGTCTGAATTTTTTCGATCGGTTTTGGTCGATCTTATCGGTTCGGGTTCACTTTTTACACCCCTACGGATTGAGCTCCTTTGTGGCGCAATACAATATCCGGTGCACATCCAACAAACAGAAATGCCTTGGCACAGAGCCCAAGACGGTCACAAGCAGTCGAAGGAGTTGCAAGGCATTGGATGTGCGTTGGACATTGTCTCGCGCCATAGAGGAGCCAAATCCTTACTGGGTTGCGTGGGGCATGCATCAGTGCAAGGGCTGGGTGGGGTGGGGGTGGTGTGGTGTGGTGTGGTGTGGTGTGGGGTGGGGTGTTCATTTTCTCATCCTTATGTGGTTGCCATGTCTTAATTTTCCCATAATAATTTTAAAGGGTTGATTTAGTTCAAGGATTTTTTTTAAGAAAAAAAAAAATCAGTTCAAGATCTATTAATTTCGGACCTGCACCGACTGTTAAAACCATAATTTATCCATCATATTGTTAAATGAGAGGATTTTAAGAGTTGGTTCTAGGATCGATTAGTAATTGGACAGGATGATTCTAGGATAAGTTTTCCCAATGGGTCCTGAATTGAAAACAAATAAAGAACCAGCTGAAACCGAAACCATTAAGACTTGTTTGATATGCATATTTACTTATTTAGGATTAATTACTATTTTTCTTTTATTTATTTATTTATTTTTGGTGAAGAGGTTGGTTACAACTTATTAGTTATACTTTATATAAGGGTTACAATGAAAACTAAGGATCATATCTAAGAAGCACTTATATTTAAGTTTTTGAGATTTTGAAGGCGCATAACCATTCCAGAATTATAACGAATTATAAATAAACACTTATATTTGAATATTTGAGATTTTAAATGCCTAGAACCTCTAAAGAACTGGGAATTGTCCTTCTATTAAACGGGACAAATCCTAATTAGTTTGCTAGTTATAACAATGATTTGAGATTATTTCTAACCTTCTAACAAGAAGTCCAATTGAAATGGAGGTCTCATAAAGTATGCAAAAAGTCTATATTCATTAAGAGGTCTAATGTTCAAACCTCCTACTTGTTATTTATTTTCCCTCTCTACATTAAAAAAAAAAAGTTTTAACATTTGATTGATGTCAAACCAAATTGACTTGTGCCCAATCTATGTGTTTCTCTCAAACATCCAATAGTTGGCTCAACTAAAAGTCTCTACAAATCGAAGCTATCACCGTTAGGCTATCATCACCACTAGGCTATCCTAGTGTTCGTTAATAATATATTGGTTAATAGTTAAATAATAATAATAATGGGTCCAAGGATTAAAGTATCGGTATCGGTCGTCGTATCGATCAACCAAAATTAAGATACGTATCGGAGGATATCGTATCGTATCAGAGATACACTAAGATACGCTAAAGATACACACATAAATAGATAGGAAACATTTTTTTTAAACACTTTTGCATAAAGAATTTGTTAAAAAAAGCTATTGATAACATGTATTATGCATAAACACTAAATTGAGGGTATCGTACTAAGAATTCAAGGTTTGTAGTTGTCCCATAAATGTAAAATCCTTGTTTTCAACATTGATTTTCACTTTAGTTAGAGAGAAATATGGCTGACAACAACTTTGGAACAAAAACCCTTCAAAAAATCGTGTTTTTCTGAAAAATTACCCATCTTGGTCATTATATGATCGTAACGCACTGTATTGGTACATACCGATATATATATATATCGATACTCACCGATACGTGCCGATATATACCGATACATACCGATCGATACACCGATACGTACCAATACATACCAAAACGTACATTTTACCTCAATTTTATATTTTCCATAGAGTCGTATCGAGACATATCGTATCGTATCGTATCGATGTGTATTGATTGTGTATTGATGCATATCGGTATGTATTGTAGGATATATATATATATATATATATCAATACGAAAGGATTTTAAAAATTCCATGTATCGTATCGATGTATATCGTATCGATTGACTAAATTTAAGATACGTATTGAAAGGTATCGTATCGATATCGGAGATACTTAAAACCATGAATGGGTCTATACTCTATTGTCTGGCCCTTTGTAGGTCCTTATCTGATCCAGTTATAACCTTAAAAACAGTCTGAAGCATAACATAAAAAATTGGGATTTGGTCAATGTTGATTCAGATTCAACTCGATGGATTCGACCGTTTTAATTCCGATGCATTGGATGCGGCTCCTAATATATTAAAAAAAAAAAAAAAAGATATAAAACGCTGCCCGATCACGCCCCTAGCTCAGACACATAGTCATGTGAAAAGACCGTTCTACCGCGTGTACGTGTGTGGATGCTCATGCGCGCTCTCGCATTGGCCAGCAAACCTCTGCCCAAAATATCAGAATATTAATTTGTAATTCTCATTGTTGAAGGGAATACTTTCTCCGCAGTAATTAGTAAGCCAATTGACAACACAGTTGGGTAGTTGGAGTTGGGACAGCATTTTGCAACGCCGGAAGGAAGAAGGGAACTCTCTTGTCACCGGAAAATCGAGGGCAACAGAGTATCGATAATTTAGGGTTTCGGAAAATCGACGCGCCACTAGTGTCGATCCTTCCTTTGACTGCTCGCATTTTTTGATCCCGTAAGTTTTTATTCTCTATACCTGTTTTATTTTTCCATATTTGTATGTTTGATGACGGAGAAACTTGACAGTTGGAGATTTATCTATTTTATCCGTTTTCGATAGGTTAAACTTTTTCCGTTTTGGAAACTAGATTATGGTGTTCTGTTGATCGAGGTTTTTCATGGATGAGATAGTGGACTAGGGTTTTGCTGGATCTATTTTGTGCGAGAATTGCGCAATTGAGGTTTTAAATTCCGTTTTGAAACTTGCAGTTCTATCAAGAAGAAAGTTGAGAACGGGGAGGGGGGTGTTTCGATTATCGCTTCCCATAATTAACGTTCCCTTCCTTTTTAATTCATTTATAATGATGCCTTTTTTTTTGGGGGGGTTGGTTGCTTTGAACTGGATATTTTTATGGTGCTGATTGAAAACAACCACGTTGCTTATTGTTCTCAATTCATGATAGTCCTGTATGTAAGGGCATACCCAGTGCACGAGGCTCCTGCCACTGGGGAGTCTGCTAAGGGTCATAATGTACACACTGAGATGGTTTGGTAATAATACCCTATACCCCCGGTTCAAAAGGAATTCTGTGGTGCAAGCAGAACTAATGTAGAATCCTCTTCATGAGATGTCTGGATATGCTTTACTTAGTATTGGATTAGTTTTTGGTGAGTGGTAACATCACACTACAAAATTAGCTTTCTTCCGGGTTTTGTTTTTCTCTTTTTTTTTTTTTTATTTTTTTTTTAGGCTTACTGTTGAATGATCAAAACTTCTCTATTTTGCATGATATGGGTTTCGTTTGAAAGGTTATTGAGTCACTTATCCAACAAGAGTTAGGCCTTACATCCAACTTGTATCAAAAGAGTTATGACCAATTTACTGATGAGTTGTTGATCAGTGATGGGATTCTAACTTAAGAAGTCTAATTAGACTAGAATTTGTCTCAACTCTATCTCTTTAATTAGTATTTAGTTAGGAAAGGGATTGCATACTCACAGGAGTTGTTATAGTGTACTCAAATTCATATTGACAGTTTTTATTATTAAAGAAAGCTATTTTTCTAGTTGTTTTATGATTTTGTCTTAAAGTCAAACCGATGAGTAGTCTATATAGGCCTCTAACAACATTATATGGTGTGTTGAGTTAATGAAATTTAGGTTTAGGGTGTTGGTATTGGTTGAAGTAAGAATTGTTGGGTAACATAGTTGTCAAGAAGTCACTTAGGTACCTTGTTGGTGTTGCCTCTGGTTCAGGCCCCCTCCAACGCTTTGGGTCTCCTGGACTCTGTGACAACTATGATGGGTTTCTTCTTCTTTGTTTCCATACTCCTGGGGTAGCGGCCTAGTGCCATTAGTGGTTTGGATTTTGTTTGATCTTTTTTTTGCTATTCTCTTGGTAAAGTTACTGTTTCTCTTCTTCTATCTGTTAATCACATTTTATTTAAGTTCTTTTTTGGGTGTTCTCCTTTAAGTTTCCATTGGCCTAGTACTTGCAGGCACCGGCTGCCAAGCCACATGGGTGCACATCACGCTAACTCAATCTTATTCAAATTTAAAATCTTTGGTAGATACAAGCAGCATATAAATAAGAAAAGGCTCCTACAAATCTAAAATAGTAAGAGAATTAATTTTAGACTAGGAAACTACGACTCTTAACGTATCCAACTTCCTACAAAATAATAAATCTTATCCTATAAGACCCAAATACCAATTTGAGCTTGGTGCTCAGTTTGGGATCTCAAACAAGTATGACCTGGTCCAAGGAAGTGCTCTTGCATCACATTCTTTTCAGTGGTTCATCCTGATGAGTGTTGTTAATGGTGCCTACCTCTGATACCCATGCATTCCTTGCCTTCTTGTTTGTCTTTCCATGTGGACATGGATTCTTTTGTTTTGCATCAGATCTCACTTGGCCTTCCTTGATGCAAACATATTTTTAGTTGGCCTATTTATTGGTCTTCTAAATTTGACAGCGAGGGTATTTGAATTTTTGAATGTCACTGCTACCTAGTTGGGATAAGGCTTTGTTGTTGTTGTTGTTGTTGTTGTAATGCCACTGCTACCTATTCTGTTTTGGGTCTATCTTGAGTCTGTAGAAACATGATATTTTTGGTAAGACTTGTCTTTGGCTGATGTGTGATAGTAGGTATGTATGTGAACATTACCTTCTTAGATTTAGGCGATGCCTGAATTTTTATTCATTTAAATTTTGCAGGCTATTGTGGATCTAGAGGATTTTGTGGGGACTCAGGCTATCTGTACCTGGACTATCTGATACTTTTACCTAGGGAATTTTTTTAGTTACTTCAACCATGAGTTTTGTTTTCAGAGGAACTAGAGCAGATATAGAAACCGGATTTCCAGGATTTATTCCTGAACGGCGTTCAGTGGTACGTTTTATGTCATACTTGACCCAATACATGCTCTGGTATTGAAGGTTATTTGGCAGTTTATTTGATTGTAGAGTATCAACCTGTATATTTATTATGTAAGTACTGAAACCTCTTTCTCTTTCTAAGCGTGTTCATGCAGCTCGGCCAGTTAATACGAATTCATTGGCTTTTCTTGTCACGGGTGGGTTTTATCTTTTAAATAAATAATTTCCCTGTTCCTGGCACTAACTTTAGTTTTTGTTTCTGTTTTTATTATGACTGATGTCTAATCAATACTCTTCTTGTTTGTTCCAACAGTTCTTTTGCTGTTCATGATACTAAATTCACACCAAATGTCACCTAACTTTCTGGTACTTTCCGGTGTTCTCTGGGAGTATCCTCGTTTCTGATTATTATTTGTTGGATCCTAATTATTGTATGGATAAATCAAGAAGTATTTCGTAATTTCTTATTTTTCAGCTTTGGCTTTTTCTGGGTGTCTTCCTAATGGCCACGAGCCTTAGGATGTATGCAACTTGTCAACAACTTCAGGCTCAGGCACAGGCTCATGCTGCTGTAGCCAGTGGTCTGCTTGGTCATACTGAACTGAGGTTGCATATGCCACCATCTATAGCCTTAGCAACAAGAGGGCGTCTACAAGGCCTCAGGCTCCAGCTTGCTCTTCTTGACCGGGAATTTGATGACTTAGGTATGCTATACTGTTTTCCAAATAGATATTAATTTTTTTTTTTTCATTTTTTTTATAATCATTTTCTAAAACCAAAATATGGCAGCTATGAATTTACTGAAAGAATACATGGTTCTCGGATGCATTTATTTATCCATTTTGATCGGGAGAGGCTACAATTTCATGGGACTGACATATCTTCTATATTTTGTAGATTATGAAACCTTGAGAGCATTGGATTCTGACAATGTTTCCGCAGCTACTTCAATGAGTGAGGATGAGATAAATGCTCTTCCTGTTCACAAATACAAGGTCACTGGTCCACAAAGGCAAGTTAGAAAATTTTGTCCCCATTGTCTTCTAGTTGGGTGATGCTTGTCATGGTAAGCTTACTTAAATAAATCCCGCTTGCTTCACTGCCTTCTTGTGCCAAAACAATAAGTTTTTTCTGCCCTTAAGGCTATGCGTGTTTCAACATAAAATGGGCGAAAGTAAAATAAGAATGTAAAACTTTTAATCATACAATTTATCTCTTTGGAAGTGAACATAAAAGACCAAGTTATTTAGCTGGGGCCACTATGTTACACTTAAAAAACTGTAAAAGAAATAACAGAGTTAGATATTTCACTTTTACTTCTCAGCATATTTCGTAGAGCCTAAGAAATTTTCCTGGTGAAATATGCATTAATATCTATGAGCTTTAATGCTTTTTAAATTGTGAGTTCTATCTATGACAAATCAGAGGAATGCTAGTTTGTTATTTGATTTGGCATAGGAAATTGCATAGTTGTCAAGGGGACCCAAGGTGGTGGAGGGGTGCCAAAGTGCTTAGGTGACAAGGCGCCCGCCTAGGCGACCAGCTGTTATTTTTTATTTCCCCTCCTTTCTAACATTATTTAGTATGCTTCAATATATACCTTATATCATTGAAAATCAACACTAAGCCACATCAAGTCAAGTCATAAAAAATTAACATTAAGTCATATCAAGTCATAAAAATCAACATTTAGAGATATATTCTTGTTCTTTGATAAGTTTGACTGGTCAAATGATTTTATTTTTACATGAAGCTTTTTGTATTAGGTAGAGCATATTTCCAACAAATCCAAGATTGCTTAAATTTGATCTTTATTGGAGTTATGTTCTGGTCAAACCTTGTTAAGTGTGCTCGAATGATGTTTAAAATCGCCCTGAATGAAAACAAACTTTTAGACATCAAAACAGTTTGCAACTCTTTTGGTTTTTAGTAATGTTCTATCACTATAAGATTTATGAAATTTTATGATTTGAGAAAAAACCTGACATTTGAATGTTAAAAATTACTAATGCAACCAAAATTCAATTTTTTGTTCTTGAATTGGGGAGTTGACTTCTTATGCTTTTGAAATTTGAATTTTTAACTATTTCTATTAGATTCATTTGGGGAGTGGGTGTTTATTTATGAATGACATCTTAAGTAAACGGAGAGAATATACTTAAATGATGTTTGGTGTAAATCAGTGCCAAACTTGGTTCTATACCATTTTGAGCCAGGCTTCAAATTAACAACACCTTGCACTAAGGCAACGGTTGCCTAGACCCCAAAATGTCATATATACTTGGTAGAAGACCTAAGGATTCTGTAACTTCTGAAATGATTTGACATGAATGTGATTTTTTTAACAGTGATGGCTCATCAATGCGGCAGGCATCATCTTCAGCCTCAGCCGAGGTATTTTTATCTCTCTCTTTTGGACTATATTTTACCAAGGAAACATTTGTTGTAAATAAACTGGTCAAAACCCTAAGGTTGGGGTCACTAAGGGCCCACCCAAGCTAGTAAAGGCTCAAAATACAAAGGTAATGGAAAATATATTTTTTTTATAACAATCTAGCACTTTTAATGAGGTAAATTAACTATTAGTGGCAATGCTGTAATTTTGGGAACTCTAAAACTGTTAGTAAAAGAATAATAAAAGCATTACGTATCATTAGTGTGCCCTCCCATTACTTATCCAAACTCGCGCACTACTGTATTGTGAGATGAGGTGATAAAATTGCTGTTGGAAAACAGAGACCGACACGCCAAATTAACAGTAAATAATTTGGTGATTTCTTCTTCTTGTTTTTCCATTTTTATTACTGTTGTTTTGTTTACCCATTTCTTATATCTGCATTCTGTTTTTCTCCACACTTTGTTCTAGTACGTCAGTTTTTAGTTCACTACTTGACTTGAAAATTTCCAATCCTTTCATGGAACTATTGTAATTACACAAGCTGCATTATTGGTTGCCCTTTTGGCCTTCTGTTCATGTTCTTTCTCTGACCCTGATTTCTCCCTTCACACTCAACTCATTCTTTTTCTCTCCCTGTTCGGCCTGCTACTTTAGGGTAGAGTTTCCCCTTCCTCTCCCTAATCATCTCTCATAAATTATATCTTCTCCTAGGTTGTCTCTCCTCTTTGATGTTCAGAGTGACTGGAAATGGTTACTTGGCTTTCTATTTTAGCAAACTGAAGATAGCTTTATACAGCTCTGAACTTACACTACAACGGCAATACAATCCCCACCACTAACTTGCACTATAGTTCTTGCGTTATCAGTTCAGCTCAGCGACAAATGTTTCTCTACTTACAATTATTCTTGCATTTAAGAATGAGTGATCAAATTTGATGTCATTATTTCCTCAAGCAGAAAAAGTCAGACTCTTGCAAGGCAGATGGAAACATTAAAGCTCCAGAAGATGAACTGACATGCAGTGTTTGCCTAGAACAAGTTAATGCTGGAGAAATCATCCGCAGCTTACCATGCCTGCATCAGGTTCCCTCTTTTTTTTTTTTTTTACAATTAATTTTTCCTCTTCTGTTTTCTTTGTGATTCATCTTATTCACTTTAACATTTACCTTGACAAATTTTTATTGAATAAGTTGGTGTCCTTGGTTTTCTGTTATTTGGTCCAAATATGTTACTTTTTTATTTTGCAGTTTCATGCAAACTGCATCGACCCATGGCTGCGGCAGCAAGGCACATGCCCAGTGTGCAAGTTTAGAGCAGGGTCTGGATGGCAGGAAGGTGGTGAGAGTGAAATAGATGCTTCCTTCATGGTTTGAAGCACTCTCACACTGTTATATTTAGTATGTAATTCTCTAGAAATGGCGTGATCTATAAAAGACATGAAGAAAATGATGGGATACTATACTACAGACCCAGAAAAAAGTTGTGACCTTGGAAGTTCTGATGAGAAAGATTTCAGCATTCATGTAACTAGATGCTGTCAGGAGGCCATGGGTTTCCGACTCAACACTTCTCTTTGACTTGCCCTTACTACTTGGGATGTTAATGCAGTTGCACATACGGTGCCATGGCTTTGCCTTATCCTTACTAGGGTTTTGTACTGTATAAAAAAAAAAAAAGAAGAGAATAGGGTTGTCCAAGTTCTGCAATTGAACTTAATGTAAAAAACTTCGTCTTTGGGTCATGTACATCTTTAACCATTTTCATTCTTTTTACCTTTTGATCTTTTTATAAGTTACACCTTCAATCCTTTTCATGCCTCCGGCTTTTCTCAACATCCAAAAGTTTGTATTGGTCTCTGTTGTACATGATTGTTTCTTTCTCAAGGGAGGATTGGCTTCTATTTTTCACCGCATTTGGGATTCCCACGTCTTTCTTCTTAAAGGTAAGATTTCCTTTTGTTTGTTTCTTTCTTTTTACCCTTTGTTTATATTGTAATTAGGTATGGGCCAACGTAAGCTAGAGGATAACATCAATGGGGGTAAAACACATGAAGTATGGGGTCATTTTAAAAAGGGCAAGACAGGTGCTATCTTATGGTATGCTAGTGGCATACCCAACTTTTTTCTTAAAAAAGAAGTCTAAAATTTTTAAGAGAAAAAGTTTTTTGTTTGAGAGGGTGGCCTACCTTAGTTTTCTTTTGTCCCAATCTCTCCTTTTATGAAATAACATCTCTACCCCTTATTAAGGGAGGAGAGAGAGCCCCAAAAAAGAACTGACGGAGGTTAACTCTCCCGAACAAGACATCATCCCAAACTTAATTACCCTCAAATGCAGACATTGGTAAAAGGAAACAAATATTCATGAGGCTCGAGTGTGGTTTCCTTTACAAATCTTCTCACATAATGACACTGGCTATGTTTGATAACCAAGAAAAGAAAAGAGCAAAAATACAAAAGACATAACATAAGAAAGAAAAGCATGATTACATAGAGGAATTCGGTTCGATTTGAACTTGGATCATTTGTGGCACAACAGGGCGTTTGGTGCGCATTTAATGCTCAAGAACGCCTTAAGCTGCGTGTGACCACTTTGGGCTCTGTATCTAAACTTTTTTGGCCGTTGGATGCACGCTAGACGCCCTATTACGCCATAGGGGAATTTAGTCCGATTTTTTGTCTTTATTTTTTTCCTTCTTTTCTCTTGCTTCCAAACATAGCCTGATATTTTTTCTCTTCTCAGACAAAATGTTGAACCCTTTAATGAATGCCAATACTCCCAAATAGAAAAAAAAATCATCACAAACTTAGATACACATAATGCCAGAGTGTGGTTCCTTTTCCAAGTCTTCTCATACAACGGCACTAATATTTTTTTCCCCTACCAAACAAAATGTGGATCCCTTACTGAACGAATTCTTCTTCTGCCTTATGTTGAATTTTCCACCCATACCCATCCAGGCATCACACTCTATCAATAAATAAGGGAGAAAAACTGAGAGCAGATCAAGTACACGTACGAGAATGTATGAGAACATTCTTGGTCCATGGATATAGAATCAATTTTCTCTCTTCATTTAATAGATTTTATATCCACAGATCACGAGTGTACGAGAACATTCTCGTACGTGAACCTAATCCATTCACAGAAAAACTAACCCTCTGAATTTTCCACCCATACCCATCCAGGCATCACACTCTGCCCATAAATGAGGGAGAAAAACTAACTCTTATTAACGTGTAATTCTTCTTCGACATATATATATATATATATATATATATCGTTACAGTATCGTTGCAATATAATCATAGAGCCGACTTGATATTTTATTTCTAGTACTCCTACGTAAGAGGAAGTACAAATTACACAACAGAAAGCAGAAGGGCAAACTAGAGAACACAAAGCTCATTCATTGATTGATTCCCTGGGAAATTGGGCAATGGGCATGGCTTCCTCCATGAAATCTCTCAAGTCAACAACGACTGCACTGTGCCTATTTCTTCTCTTATCTCTGCATTTCTCCCCAATCAAGGCCCATGGAGGCAGTGACGATGGTGACGGCAATAGCCCAAGCATAGATCTGCACTCTAAAGCTCTGATTCTAACCAAAATATGGTGTCTCATAATTGTATTGGTGAGTACTTTTGCCGGTGGAGTCTCCCCTTACTTCTTCCGATGGAATGAAAGCTTCCTTCTAATTGGCACTCAGTTCGCCGGCGGTGTTTTCTTGGGGACCTCGCTTATGCATTTCTTGAGCGATTCCAGCTCCACTTTCGGAGATCTTACCACCAAGACATACCCTTTTGCCTTTATGCTGGCTGCCGCCGGTTATCTCCTCACCATGTTTGGTGACTGCGTTATAACCTTCGTCGTCAACGGAGCTGCTGCTGCAAAAATGGATAAAGTGGAGGTCGTAGAGGTGGAAGAAGGACGTGGAGGAGTTGCAGGAAAAGAGAAAGCTGCCGTGGACATCAGCCCGGTTTTTGTCAAGACATCTTCATTTGGTGATACCTTGTTGCTCATCCTCGCCCTTTGTTTTCACTCTGTTTTTGAAGGCATAGCCATTGGAGTTGCAGGTAAGCTTTTGAATTCCCTTGTTTTTCTTCTAAATTTCTTCTATTCTATTCAGGATTTTGGGAGGTCCATAAGACTGCGCCTTGGTTGCTTCCTGGAATCAAATTGGGTTCTTCTGGTTTTCCATAATTTCTATTATTGCAGGCACCAAAGCAGATGCATGGAGAAACTTGTGGACAATATCGTTGCACAAAATATTTGCAGCCATTGCCATGGGAATCGCATTGCTGCGTATGATGCCAAAGAGGCCATTTGTAACTACTGCTGCTTATTCTTTTGCCTTCGCCGTTTCAAGCCCTATTGGAGTTGGAATTGGCATCGCCATTGATGCCACAACACAAGGAGCAGTGGCAGACTGGATTTATGCTATCTCCATGGGTATCGCCACTGGTGTTTTCATCTATGTTGCCATAAACATCCTTATCGCCAAAGGGTTCAAACCAGAAAAGCCCAGCTACTTTGACACCCCTTTCTTCAAATTTTTTGCTGTTCTTCTTGGGATGGGAGTAATAGCAGTTGTCATGATTTGGGACTAGTCAACTTTAGAACTTCCATAGTATTTTTCTTTTGGTAAAATTTTTCTTTGCTTGATGATTGGGAGTACTTTTCACGAAATAGCTGTGTAACATAGTATTAGTGTGTAATCCTTATCCTTTGCTGCCTATTCATGCATTGACTTTGGTAGTGAAAGGGGAGAAGACTGAAGGGAAATCAATGGAGATTATTTTTCGTCTTTTGAGTTGTTTGGTTGCAAGGAAACTGAAGTGAATTAATTTAGTAGAGTTGTTCAATTGGATGTAAAATTTTAAAATTATAATTCAATCCACCCTTCTTTCTTTTTTTTTTTAGAAGAAAGAAACTTTTTTCTTAAAGAAAAAGGAAGTTCCATACATCCGATCCATTTATATACATCCTTCTTAGTCAGTGCTTGGTTAGCCCATTGATTTAACAAAATAACTATGTCATGAGATGATTTAAAGCAAAAAACTAAGTGCTGCCAATGTTTGTAAACATCCAAAAAAATAGGGGCCACACTTAAAATGCCACAATGTTGAGGAAAAGCCAAAAGTTAGGTTTGTCAAAAAATGGTTGTTATTCCATACTTCTACTACATTTCACTTCCTTTATGAGGCCTCCTTGAGTCCTGATAGTAAAACCCTCGTGCATTCCTCATAAATGACTCCTATCATTATATAGTCAGCCATTAGTAATGGACATTTACCATGAGAGATAAAGCAAACAACCCACCTAGTCATCTTTTGTGTGTTTGCAATAGCACAGGTCATTAAAGATGTTTTGAGAAGGGGAATTTTACCTATTTGATTTTGTATTGGTGGGGTCATTGAATTATCCACTTCATCGAAGTGAATAGGAAGATTATACTGCGAAACCCACTAGGAAGCATGGTTTGCAATTTGGTATGGATTGAGTTTGTGTCCTTTGAATATTATCCTATTTCTATAATACCAAATAAAATATGAAAAAATAATAAAGGTAGAGAAAAATAGTTTAAGGTCATCCCCCGAGCGATGCAGGGTCTTAAAAAAGTACATTACCAAAGACTGAAAGGAAGATGCAGAGAGGGAAGAAGTATGCAGTCCAAATGGGCTTGCAGCCCAAATACATTTAGAAATCTCGTAAGAGAGGAAAAGATGCCATATAGATTCACGATG
Source organism: Macadamia integrifolia (assembly GCF_013358625.1). Taxonomy (NCBI): domain Eukaryota; kingdom Viridiplantae; phylum Streptophyta; class Magnoliopsida; order Proteales; family Proteaceae; genus Macadamia; species Macadamia integrifolia. The sequence continues at coordinate 5,375,356 of NC_056564.1, read as the reverse complement.
ATTCTCGCATAATGCACAAGATGTGTCCACAGTAGTCCACCATCCAATCACATCCCTTGTCGGGAGCCCCTCGTGCATTAGTCTCCAAAAGAAAAACTTAAACTTGGGATGGATGTTGAGTTTCCATAAGAATTGCCACCAGTGTGAGCATGGTGAGGAGTAAGTAAACCTGTTTGATATTCCATTCAAATTAGTTGGTGTAATAGAATTTAAAAATTTTGCTGCTACCTTAATAGTGAGGATACTAGATTTGGATACATGGCACCTCCAGCGGTCACAGTGATTTGAAGTAGAAATATGCAAAATTGAAGATGTGAGAGACAAAGGTAGAGTAGATAATAATAGAGATTCATCCCATCTTTGTCCATATAAAAATTCTGAAACCATTTGTCTTTGATGGATTTCAGAATTAAAATTCGAGGCTAAAGGGCTTTTTAAGGATGGAATCCATGGTCCCACCAAAAGTCCGTTTGGTTGTCATTACCTATTTTTTTGAAAACCATTTTTGAGAGGGTAGGTAATAGCTACGCAATACTGTTCCACGAGAACGAACCCTTCGTTTTTTAAAAGTTGATGGAAGGAAGATAGATCGATTGGGAAAATACTTGGACTAAAGTACTTTGGCCCAAAGTGATTGGGGTTCAGTCAACAGTCTCCATCCAAGTTTTAAAAGAAGGGCACAATTTTGTATTTTCGCCTTCCTAATACCGAACCCTCCCAAAGGTTTGGGTGTGCAAACTTTGTGCCGGCCAATAAGGTGTAATTTGTGCTTTACCGCAGAGTCACCATTCCAAAAACGTAAGTGAATAGAGTCTAGTTTATTTGTGATGCATTTGGGAATAAGGAATGAAGACATTAAACAAGAAGGTATGGAGGCCAAAACAGATTGTAGAAGAACCGTCCATCCTGCAAAAGACAAGGAGTTAGCTTTCCATGCAATTAACTTACCTTGTACCTTGTAAAGAACATGCTTGAAAGTCTTACTTCTAGCTCTAGGGTGAAAAAGATTAGTGCCCAAATAAATTGCTGAGGAGTCCATAGCTTTAATACCCAAAATATTGCAAATGTGGGCCCTATCAGCAGATGACACATTCGAGCTAAAAGCAAGGGAGCTTTTATCCAGATTAATAGTAAGGACGGATAAATAAGAAAATATTCCTAGAATGCCCTTAATATTGGTCACATCAGTCACATTAGCCCTGCAGAAGATAAAGGTATCATCTGCAAACAGTAAATGGGAGATCTCTGGCGCCCTCTTAGATACCTTAATGCCTTTAAAGAAATTAAGTTGGCGATAACCAAGAAGTAGGTGCGAGAGACCTCCCATAACAATAATAAAGAAGAAAGGGCTAAGGGGACAACCTTGCCAGAGGCCTCTAGAGGGTTCAAAAAAATTGAAAGCCGTCCCATTCAACTTAATAGAGAAAGAGATCGAACCAATGATGTAATTGATCATGTCCCTCCATTTATTTCCAAAACCAAGGGAGTCAAAGATACCTCTTAAGAAGCCCCACTCAAGCTTGCCATAGGCTTTAGCCATATTGAGTGTGAGTACAACCCACCCTTGCTTACCTTTGGAGGTCTTAAGGTAGTGGAAAATCTCCTGTGCCAAAATGATATTATCGGAAATCTGACGGCTAGGGACAAAAGCAGCCTGGAAGGGTGAAATAATCTTTTCAAGGAATGGCTTCTAACGGCAAGCAAGTAGTTTTGAGATAAACTTGTAGGTCACATTGCACAGACTAATAGGTCAAAAATCCCCAATCCCAATAGAGATCTCTTTCTTTGGGATAAGACAAAGAAGAATGTGATTAGTACCAGGCGTAAAGTTAAGGATTGAAAGAAAGAGGTGACAAATTGAAATACATCCCATTGGATAGGGTACCAAAATCTGTGGAAAAAAGTGGCCTGGTAACCATCAGGTCCCGGTGCTTTGAAAGCTCCAATGGAGAAAACAACAAATTTGATTTCATCCATGGAAGGGAAGTCCACCAGGGAGGGAAGATCATTCAGGGACAATATGGATGGAAACAGACACATAAAGGGGGTTGGATCCTTGGGATTTGAGGTAGTAAAAATATTTTGAAGAAATCTGAGAAGGCCAAAGCAATATCAACTGGTTCACAAAGGATCTGACCATCACAAGATATACTCTTAGTGATTTTCCGTCTATGGAAATTAGACTTAGCCACAGTATGAAAGTGTCTAGCGTTTCTGTCGCCATCAGAGAGGTATGAGGGTCTAGATTTTTGGAGTCAGAATCTTTCCTCTGCATCAAGAACCCATGCAAGCTGTAAATTAAGAATATGAAGGTACTCCGTGGATGGAGAGTTCAAGTCCTCTGCAGATAGGTAATTGGTAGAGAGAGAATTTTTGAGATTGTGGATGTTGTCAAAAATGGTAGTTCCAACAGGCTAGCAGGCTACTGAAGCATGCAAGCTTCGCAGATAGGTCCATATCAGTTAAGGCAGACCAATTAGATTCACAGAAAGCACTGAATTCAGGATGAGCAGACCAGGCATCTTGAAAGTGAATGAGTTTTCGAAAGCTGGGTAATGGTTTAACTTCCGAAAGGAATATTAGATTGTGGTCCGAACTAGTAAATGCAAGTTTAGAGAGTGAGGTGGAGGGAAACAATGCACACCAATCCATGTTTGCAAAGCATTTGTCAAGGGCTTCCTTAATAAGGTTAGGTGGTTTTTGTCGATTGGACCAGGTAAAGGAATTGCCCGAGATCTTTATGTCATCCAGATGAACGGAATGAATCAGATCATCCAAGGCTATAGTGGTTTTAGAATGGTTAAAAGGAGAGCCCCCAAATTTATTTGAAGGGGGCAAAATTTCATTGAAACCACCAATGATCAAAAAAAGGAAGGGGCATCGACAAGAGAAAAGTGGTAAGCCTATTCCGGCAGTCCTTGCACAGCAAATAGGAAGGTGGGGTGCGTAAACAGAAATAAGAATCCATTCCCCACGTGTGCAATGAAATCATTGTCCACAAGCAGAGTAAAGAAGTGTAATTTTCTAGAGATGAGAAGCCACAAACCACTGTTACAACCTCTCGTACCCTGGCTATTACAATGGGTAGAAGAATCAAGAGAGTTTAAAAAGCCCGGAAGTCTGAAATTGGAATGATCCTTGATTTTTGTTTCACATAAAAATATGATATCAGGTTTCGGGTGATTACAAAGGGAGAGAAGACAATTTTTTGTCATATTACTATGTAACCCTCGCACATTCCAGTGTAACAATTTGAAGCACCCGTCCATGGTGAAGGGGAAAGAAAGTAACCAAGCAATAAATAGTAAAAGCCAAAACAATAAACAAAGCATCAAAAGTACATGAGCAATGTTAACAATAATGTATACGAGTATGTTAACAATAATGTCCTACTGTCCAACTATTCAAGCACTTGAAGCTGCAGTAATATTTCTACAAAATGTACCCAAAAAAAGCTACGGTAATCTAAGAGACCTTCAGTTTTGAACCATGTCACAACTAATTGGCATATCATCACTTATGCAGTCTCTTGTGTCTCCAAAACAATCTTAACTTAGGACAGTAAACTCATTTCCTCTGATTCTCGCCTTTTTTAACTGCATTTTTCAACTCCATCAACAATGATAGGAGGGAGCCGACGTCAACTCATGACAACTATGGCATGCAATGAAATGAAGATTTAAACAATCATACAGTTAAACAACATGTTCACTAAAACATTTGAATTTAACTCTACTAGTAAGGTCCTCTTCCAAAGGTAAACAAATCAGACGATTGGTGTATGTTAATGTCAAAGCAAACAAGACATTCAATAAACAAATAAAACCACAAGAACATCCCCTTTCTTTCATATGACATCATTGACCATAGAAAGGATTTAAGTTGGAAGGGAAAATTTGCATTTGGTTAAATTTATTGAAATCTCTAACAAAAGTGGATCCACTTTTGTATGCATATATATGTCCGGCAGCACCAAAGATCAAACTTACACTAGAAGCAAACACCGGTAACAAACCTTTTTAATACATTAGGTATGCTTTCCATCATTAGAAGCATAGAGAAACCAAAGAAGACCAAAAAAAAAAAAATATGCTTCTTCATCAAGCAAAAATTATACATACAGAGGTTCATCCCCACATCACCACCACAAAAGAAACTGCATCAACAATGCAGTTCTAGCAATAGAATGGATCAAACCAATGCATAGCCTCCTATCCCTAATCATAAGGGTATGGTATGAACTTACCTGTTTAAGGTCACCCTTATTAGTTTAAGATCAGGTTGGTGCTTGGAAAAAACTGAGGGCTTTACCAACCCCGTGGATTCCTGCCATGTATTCTTGCCTCGGTTCCCATCCCTATTGGATATCTAATGCCTTAAACCAAAAGAATATGTTTCCAGTGAGAAAAGAAAACGACCAGTAATTTGACAAATGAATAAATGACTGGGTAGACTCTGCAGCTTCTGCCTCATTTCTCAAAAGTATTTACACCCCAAAACCAAATTCTGAGCACATTTCAGCTGTAAGACTTCTACCCAAAATATTATAATGGAATTATAATGGCATCATCGAAGGAATCCAGACTTAAACCCCAAAACCAAATTCTGAGCACATTTCAGCTGTAAGACTTCTACCCAAAATCGAAGGAGTTCCTAGACATGTAGATGTAAAGAATCAATTTAAGGATGCAGCAAGATGCAGGGGAATGGATAGTTTTGATTTCTGAGTATGTGCAGAACTATTGAAGTTTTCTCCTAAACAGCAATTGCTAAAATCACCTCACCCCACCCCACCCCACCACTTTATTAATAAAGAAGATGGGAAAAACAATAACACAACTTAAGCTTCAAACATAAACAAATAAACACAAAATCAAATCTGTTAAAAGCACCATTTACGCAGGCAGATGGGCAGAGGTGACCATGTAAAAGAGAAATGAAAGGTAACGAAGAACAAAGGAAGGAATCCTACCTTTTTCCTTCCCTGCAAACCCTAAACCAACATTCCTAAGAGGAGGCAATTACCTATTCCTACATCTCTCAGCGGCCGCTGGAAGTCTCAGACTTGGGCGATTTCATGGTGAGCGCATCGTACGATCGAGTGATTCGCTTTTTTGGCAATTGGACTTGAGAACCAGCCGGTCCATTACAAAAAAGAGAACCAACCTGGACCAAACCATTCTCCTTGTCTTTTAATGTGGAATTAATTAATACGAGAAATTGAATAAAAAACTACTAATCAATAATTATAATTCTGTTTATCAAAATAAAATTTCAAAGCAAGAAATAAACTTGTTGGCACTAAGCATTTTTTTTTTTTTTTTTTGGTAAGCAAAATCCAATCATTCAAATCGAATGATTTTTGAAGGGAAAAAATGCGAGATGTGGGAAATGGGTTTTACTAAGTTAGAACAAGGAACTAGGCGAGGATAATGCCTTTTATGTTTTTGTCTTTCTCAAGGGAGAGGATTGAGTTTTTGGTTTTTTTTTATCAGCTCCTTTGGTCAACCCACTACTTGCTTTTAAAATTATAGGATTATGCCTTTTATGTTTTTGTCTTTCTCAAGGGAGAGGATTGAGTTTTTGTTTTTTTATTAGTTCGTTTGGTCAACTCATTTCTTGCTTTTAAAATTCTAAGATATCTTCTTTTGTTTGTTGTTGTTGTTTTTTTTTATATTCCTTTCCTTATGATGTGACAAAATGATAAGTATTTATTCAAATTTTATGGTATAATCTCAAGTGTGATTAGGGCAAAGATTGATTAACATTTTAATTGTGTTTTCCAAACTTGAGTAAAGATTTCAATGCTGTCTTGTCACCAAAATTTACATCCTTCACGTGTGATGACATTTGAAAAATATGATATTAAATTCTTTTTTATTTTTTATTTTTTATTTTTAACAGATGTTGAATCATCAAGACATAAGAGATTGGTTTAGATTTACAATATTCATTATGGAGAGCGAAGTAGGTGCTTGTGGGGCCTATGAAAATCACCCCATAATCCGCTATAAGGGTAGATAATATTTGGGGAATCTATTGTGCATTCTGGCTTTCAATGATGTTTTACATATCTGAAGGGTTCACGATAATTCAAGTTCCAATAATTCTTTGAACGATTTCTCTCTTGCATTTTTATTCCGTATTGATTCCCTAAGAAATATGATTAAGATCATGAGTTAGAACTATTTGATGGTCGTCGGGCTGGTTCAACCATCCGGGTTTCAAAAATGTGAGTAGAACAAACCTAACATAAAAAGGAATAGAGAAACATCCGGATTCACCTATATTAGATTTCCCTCATACATTAATAATTTCCTAACTCCAGGTTGAAATATCCAATAAAATTCCTTTTATAATATATAGGTGAAAGGTTTCGTGGACAATTACATTCATACAGTATCATCATCACTTCAATAGTTGGAATGGCGACAACTGACAACTATGGTGGTTTTCTTCTTCTTTGTTTCCATACTCCCAGGGAGCGGCCTAGTGCCTTCCATTAGTGGTTTGGATTTTGCTTGTTCTTTTTTCTGCTATTCTCTTGGTAAAATTACTGTTTCTCTTCTTCTATCTATTAATCACATCTTATTTAAGTTCTTTTTTGGGATGTTCTCCTTCAAATTTCCATTGGCCTAGTACTTGCAAGCAGTGGCTGCCAAGCCACATAGGTGCACACCACGCAAACTCAATCTTATTCAAATTTAAAATCTTTACAAGCAGCATATAAATAAGACAAGACTCCTACAAATCTAAAATAATAGTAGAAGTAATATTAGACTAGGAAACTACCACTCTTAACGTATCCAACTTCGTACCAAAATAATAAATCTTATCCTACTAGACCCAAACCCTAATTCGGGCTTGGTTCTCAGTTTGGGATCTCAAACAAGTTTGGCCTGTTCCAAAGAAGTGCTCTTGCTTCACATTCTTGTCAATGGTTCATCCTGATTAGTGTTGTTAATGGTGCCCACCTCTGATACCCTTGCACCTCTTGCCTTCTTGTTAAGCCTTAAGACTTAGTCTTTGGCTGATGCGTGATAGTAGGTATGTATGTGAACATTACCTTCTTAGATTTAGGCGATGCCTGAATTTTTATTCATTCAACTTTTGCAGGCTAATGTGGATCTAGAGGATTTTGTGGGGACTCGGGCTATCTGTACCTGGACTATCTGATACTCTTTCCTAGGGAAATGTTCCCGCAGCTACTTCAATGAGTGAGGATGAGATAAATGCACTTCCTGTTCACAAATGCAAGGTCACTGGTCCACAAAGGCAAGTTAGAAATTTTTTCTCCATTGTCTTCTAGTTGGGTGATTCTTGTCATGGTAAGCTTACTTAAATAAAACCCACATGCTTCACTGCCTTCTTGTACAAAAACAATAAGTTTTTTCTGCCCTTAAGGCTATGCTTGTTTCAACATAAATGGGCGAAAGTAAAATAAGAATATAAAACTTTTAATCATACAATTTCTCTCTTTGGAAGTGAACATAAAAGACCAAGTTATTTAGCTGGGGACACTGTTTTATACTTAAAAACTGTAAAAGAAATTACAGAGTTAGATATTTCACTTTTACTTCTCAGCAGACTAGTTTGCATTTTGATTTGGTATAGAAATTGCATAGTTGTCAAGGCTATCCAAGATGATGGAGGGGTGCTAAAGTGCTTAGGTGACAAGGTACTCGCCTAGGCGACTAGTTGTTATTTTTTATTTCCACTCTTTTCTAACATTATTTATTATGCTTCAGTATATACCTTATATCATTGAAAATCAATACTAAGCCACATCAAGTCAAGTCATAAAAATTTAACATTAAGTCATAAAAAATCAACATTTAAAGATATGTTCTTGTTCTCTAATAAATTTGACTAGTCAAATGATTTTATTTTTAAATGAGACTTTTTGCATTAGGTAGAACATATTTCCAATGAATCCAAGGTTACTTAAATTTAATCTATATTAGAGTTATGTTCCGGTCTAACCTTATTTAGTGTGCTCGAATGCTGTATAAAATCGCCTTGAATGGAAACAAATTTTTAGACATCAAAACAATTTGCCACTCTTTGGCTTTTAGTAATGTTCTATCACTTTAAGATTTATGAAATTTTTAGATTTGAGAAAAAACCTGACATTTGAATGTTAAAAATTACTAATGCGGCCAAAATTCAATTTTTTATCCTTGAACTGGGGAGTTGACTTTTTATGTTTTTGAAATTTGAATTTTTTACTATTTCTATTTGATTCATTTAGGGAGTGGATGTTTATTTATGAATGACATCTTAAGTAAATGAAGAGAATATACTTAAATAATGTTTGACGTAAATAAATGCCAAACTTAATTATATACCATTTTGAGTCAGGCTTCAAATTAAGCACCTTGCACTAAGGCAAAAGTTGCCTAGACCCTAAAATGTCATATATACTTGGTAGAAGATCTAAGGATTCTGTAACTTCTGAAATGATTTGCCATGAATGTTATATCATCTTCAGCCTCAGCCGTGGTATTTTTATCCTTCTCTTTTGGACTATATTTTACCAAGGAAACATTTGTTGTAGACAAACTGGTGCGATCCCTGGGTCAAAACCGTAAGGTTGGGGTCACTATGGGCCCACCCAAGCTAGTAAAGGCTCAAAATACAATGGTTATGGAAAATATATTTTTTCTATAACAATCTAGCACTTGTAATGAGGTAAATTAACTGTTAGTCTGCAGAAAAAGGCAGACTCTTGCAAGGCAGATGGAAACATTAAAGCTCCAGAAGATGAACTGACATGCAGTGTTTGCCTGGAACAAGTTAATGCTGGAGAAATCACCGCAGCTGACCATGCCTGCATCAGGTTCCCTTTTTTTTTTTTTTTATTAAAATTAATTTTTCCTATTCTGTTTTCTTTGTGATTCATCTTATTCACTTAAACATTTAACTTGACAATTTTTTATTGAATAAGTTGGTGTCGTTGGTTTTCTGTTATTTGGTCCAAATATGTTACTTTTTTATTTTGCAGTTTCATGCGAACTGCATCAACCCATGGCTGCGGCAGCAAGGCACATGCCCAGTGTGTAAGTTTAGAGCAGGGTCTGGATGGCAGGAAGGTGGTGAGAGTGGAATAGATGCTTCCTACATGGTTTGAAGGACTCACACACTGTTATATTTAATGTGTATTTCTCTAGAAATGGCGTGATCTAAAAGACATGAAGAAAATGATGGGATACCATACTACAGACCCAGAAAAAAGTGGAAAATAATCCTCTGTTTTTCTCATCCCTGTTTTTCCTTGTTTTGCTACCTACAGAACGCGACACGTGGACAACTTTAAGACCAACGCACCGGATGTAATAATCCTCACCCAATCTTAACCGTTGGTCTCCTTATTGTCCATGCGTCTCGTTCTACAGGTAGCAAAACAAGGAAAAACATGGATGGGAAAAACAGAGGATTTTGATCCGAAAAAAGTTGTGACCTTGGAAGTTCTGATGAGAAGATTTCAGCAATCATCTAACTAGATGCTGTCAGGAGGCCATGGGTTTCCAACTCAACACTTCTCTTTGACTTACCCTTACTACTTGGGATGTAAATGCAGTCAGTTGCACATACGTGCCATGGCTTTGCCTGATCCTTACTAGGGTTGTGTCTTGTATAAAAAAAAAAAGAAAAAAGAAGTTTGTATTGGTATCTGTTGTACATGATTATTTCTTTCTCAAGAGAGAGGATTATGTTCCATTTTTCACCGCCTTTGGGCTTCCCTCGTCTTCCTTTCTAAAGATAAAATTTCCTTTTCTTTTGTTCCTTTTTTACCATTTGTTTATTTTGTTATGAAATATGTACACAAAAATTGTACCACACCATACAATAATATTCAAAACCTTATCCTAACCTAATGGAGTCACCTATGCGAAGATTTCAAACAAGAACAAGTGGGAGGATCTATGCCAAAAGATTGACAGGTTATGATTAATTATAATAACTGTCGGTTGATAACCTGACGCATCATTATAAATCAGCCACAGACTTATAATGCAAACTATAATAAGGAATCGGTTACCTGATGTACCATATAGATTGGTGAAGCCAAAACATTCTACATGCATTACATCCACCACCGAAATAATTCATCACCCAACCTATTTTTAAAAATAAAATTTAAATATTTTAAGGGAAAATATTTTCTATTTGGAAGTATGCTTACCTTAGTATTCTTCTATCCCAATACCCAGGGAGAATTCCCATAAGCTAACTCTCCCGAATAGGACATCGTCCCAAATTTTAATTACCCTCAAATGCAGACAATAGTAAAGGGAAAAAAATATCCATGATGCTAGAATGTGGTTTCCTTTACAAATCTTCTCTGATAATGAAACTGGATTTGTTCGGTAATCAAGAAAAAAAAAAAACAAATAAGACAGAAAATAATAATTACACAATAAATTTTTTTTTATGAATGTAAATCTTTTCTCATATTCAAAATTTTTCTGAAATTTTTTTTTTGCTTCCAAACATAGCGTGATATTTTTTCTCTTCTCAGACAAAATGTTGAACCCTTTAATGAATGCCAATACTCCCAAATAGAAAAAAAATCATCCCAAACTTAGATACGCATAACGCCAAAGTGTGGTTTCTTTTCAAGTCTTCTCATACAACGACACTGATATTTTTTTCCCTTACCAAACAAAAAGTGGACCCCAAAAGTGAACAGATTCTTCTTGTGCGCTCTATTGAATTTTTCACCCATACCCATCCACGCATCCACACTTTACCCATAAATAAATAAGGGGGAAAAACTAACTCTTATTAACAAGAATGCGATTTTTTGTGTAGTACAATCCTCCTAAAGTCAAGATTGTACTACGAAAAAAGAGAAACAAATGGTCATTAAACCTTTGATCGCTTCCTCATTCACTATGTATTAACAAAACCGTGTTGGATGTTCGATGGAATGAAACAGTGTTTGGTGTAGTACAATTCTTCCTCAACATTTTTATACATATTATTTCAGTATCATTGCCATATAATCATAGACCCGACTTGATATTTTATTTCTACTAATCCTACGTAAGAGGAAGTACAAATTACAGAACAGAAAGCAGAAAGGACAAACTAGAGAAGACAGAGCTCATTCATTGATTCATTCCCTGGGAAATTGGGCAATGGGCATGGCTTCCTCCATGAAATCTCTCAAGTCAACGACTGCGCTGTGCCTATTTCTTCTCTTATCTCTGCATTTCTCCCTAATCAAGGCCCATGGAGGCAGTGACGATGGTGGCGGCGATAGCCCAAGCATAGATCTGCACTCTAAAGCTCTGATTCTAACCAAAATATGGTGTCTCATAATTCTATTGGTGAGCACTTTTGCCGGTGGAGTCTCCCCTTACTTCTTCCGATGGAATGAAAGTTTTCTTCTGATGGGCACTCAGTTCGCCGGCGGTGTTTTCTTGGGGACCTCGCTTATGCATTTCTTGAGCGATTCCAGCTCAACTTTCGGAGATCTTACCACCAAGACATACCCTTTTGCCTTTATGCTGGCTGCCGCCGGTTATCTCCTCACCATGTTTGGTGACTGCGTTATAACCTTCGTCGTCAACGGAGCTGCTGCAAGAATGGATAAAGTGGAGGTCGTAGAGGTGGAAGAAGGACGTGGAGGAGTTGCAGCAAATGAGAGAGCCGCCGTGGACATCAACCCGGTTTTTGTCAAGACTTCTTCATTTGGGGATACCTTGTTGCTCATCCTCGCCCTTTGTTTTCACTCTGTTTTTGAAGGCATAGCCGTTGGAGTTGCAGGTAAGCTTTCGAATTCCCTTGTTTTTCTTCTAAATTTATTCTATTATATTCTATTCAGGATTTTGGCAGTTCCTTAAGACTCTGCTTGGTTGCTTCCTGGAATCAAATTGGGTTCTTCTGGGTTTCCATAATTTCTACTAAATTATATTTCAAATTGAACCTACACTGTAGTTAGTTCCTGGTCTTTCATCTGTTAAGAGGCTATTCTGAACTTTGAACGTTCTGATGGGACTTGGGTCGAACATTACTATTGCAGACACCAAAGCAGATGCATGGAGAAACTTGTGGACAATATCGTTGCACAAAATATTTGCAGCCATTGCCATGGGAATCGCATTGCTGCGTATGATGCCAAAGAGGCCATTTGTAGCTACTGCTGCTTATTCTTTCGCCTTCGCCATTTCAAGCCCTATTGGAGTTGGAATTGGCATCGCCATTGATGCCACATCACAAGGAGCAGTGGCAGACTGGATCTATGCTATCTCCATGGGTATCGCTACTGGTGTTTTCGTCTATGTTGCCATCAACCACCTTATCGCCAAAGGGTTCAAACCAGAGAAGCCCAGCTCCTTTGACACCCCTTTCTTCAAATTTTTTGCTGTTCTTCTTGGGGTGGGAGTTATAGCAGTTGTCATGATTTGGGACTAGTCAACTTCAGAACTTCCTTTATTTTTTTTTTTTGGGGTAAAGTTTTTCTTTGCTTGATGGTTGTCTTGTTGGGAGTATTCTTCATGTATTAACTGTGTAACATAGTATTAGTGTGTAATCCTTATCCTCTGTTGCCCATTCATGCATGTGTAACTTTTGAGTTGTTTAGTTGGAGGCAAGTGAAGTGAAATTAATTTAGTAGAGTTATTTAATTGGATGTAAAATGATGTGAAATTTTAAGATCTGTAATCCAATCCACTTTACTAACTTTTAAGTTGTAACCAACTAGATCCATCTCCATTTACTCGAACCCACTTATCAAGCTGTCGGTTTAATGAATATTCCAACCAGTATCTACAAGGGGTGTGAACCTAACCCACCACTGTCTTATGGTTCCCACATTTAATACATTTGAACCCATTTTAACTTGGCCAATCCCGTGTTCCTCACTCACAAATCATAAGGTTTCTAATTGAATCTCCAAATCTAGTGACCTCTTAGAATATTACAAAAAATTAATTTTGGTCTATAACTGTAGGCGTTTCTGCACACAAACTTTTATATTAATAGGTTAACAATTATGTCATACTGTCCTACTATTCAAGCAATTGAAGCTGCAGTAATATTTCTACAAAAATGTACCAAAAAAAAAAAAAAGCTGCAGTAATCTAGGAGACCTTCAGTTTTGAACAATGTTACAACTAATTGGCATATCACCACTTAAGCAGTCTCTTGTGTCTCCAAAACAATCTTAACTTGGGTCAGTTAACTCCTCTTTTCCTCTGCTTCTCGTCTTTCTTAACTGTGCATTTTTCAACGACATCAACAATGATAAGAGGGAGCCGACGTCAACACATGAGAACTATGGCATGCAATGCAATGAAGATTTAAGACGTCAAACTGTTAAACAACATGTTCACTAAAACATATGAATTTAACTCTATTAATAAGGTCCCTCTTCAAAAGGTAAACAAATCAGAAAATTGGTGTACGTTAATGTCAAAGCAAACAAGACATTCAATAAACAAATAGAACCACAAGAATATCTCCTTTCTTTTATATGACATCATTGAACATAGATAGGATTTAAGTTGAATGGAAAATTTGCATTCGGTAAAATTTATTGACATCTCTTGAGAAAAGTAGATCCACTTGTGTATGTATATATATGTCAGGCAGTACCAAAGATCAAACTTACACTTGAAGCAAGCACCGGTACCACACCTTTTTAATATATTCGGTATGCTTTCCATCATTAGAATTATAGAGAAACCAAATAAGGAAAAAAAAAATATGCTTCTTCATTAAGCATAAAATTATACATACAGAGGTTCCTCCCCACATCACCACCACAAAAGAAACTGCATCAGCAATGACAGGAAGGGATATGCAGTTCTAGCAATTGAATGGGTCAAACCAATGCATAGCCTCCTATCCCTAATCATAAGGGTATGGTATGAACTTACTTGTTCAACTATCCCTAATCATAAGGGTATGGTATTAACTTACTTGTTCAAGGTCACCCTTATTAGTTTAAGATCAGGTTGGTGCTTGAAAAAAACCGAGGGCTTTATCAACCCCATGGATTCCTGCCATGTATTCTTGCCTCGGTTCCCATCCCTATGGGGTATCTAATGTCATGAACTAAAAGAATATGTTTCCTGTGAGAAAAGAAAAGGACCAGTAATTTGACAAATGAATAAATGACTGGGTAGACTCTGCAACTTCTGTTTCATTTCTCAAAAGTATTTACACCCCAAAACCAAATTCTAAGCACATTTCAGCTGTAAGACTTCTACCCAAATCAACATTGAAAGTATTCATCACAATTTTCCAAAGTGAAATTAGTCAAGGAAGATGATGATTAAAATTCTGACCAGATAACTATTTTGAACATCAATAATTCTATAGAAAAAGATAAAGAGAAAAATAATTTGGGACTACTTGAACCTGAAGTCTCACCAAACAGAAGTACAGCATTGGATTGGAGCAACCTCAAAGCCAACAATGCGAGCAGAATCAGTCTCAGAGTAGTAACCAATGAAGTATTGAATAAAAGAAAAAGATAAATAGGGAGCTATTACTCATTTAATCAGAAGAAAAAATATTACGGGGATCTTATGAAGTAATTACATATTATTCAATGCAATTGATAATTAAACAAAATTGATACAGTAAGTCACATATAAGAGGTCAATTATCAGGAGAAAAAATACATATAAGATGAGTTCTGGTAAGAAAGCAGCAGATCCAAGAACTTAGTTCATTCTGAGCTTTTAAACAATGTTGTGGTTATTTTTCCGACAAAAAGAGTTCCTAGACATGTAGATGTAAAGAATCAATTTAAGGATGCAGCAAGATGCAGGGGCATGGATAGTTTTGATTTCTGAGTATGTGCAGAACTATTGAAGTTTTCTCCTAAACAGCAATTGCTAAAATCACCTCACCCCACCCCACCCCATCCCACCACTTTATTAATAAAGAAGATGGGAAAAACAATAACACAACTTAAGCTTCAAACATAAACAAAAAAACACAAAATCAAATCTGTTAAAAGCACCATTTACGCAGGCAGATGGGCAGAGGTGACCATGTAAAAGAGAAATGAAAGGTAACGAAGAACAAAGGAAGGAATCCTACCTTTTTTCTTCCCTGCAAACCCTAAACCACCATTCCTAAGAGGAGGCAATTACCTATTCCTACATCTCTCTGCGGCCGCTGGAAGTCTCAGACTTGGGCGATTTAATGGTGTGCGCATCGTACGATCGAGTGACTCGTTTTTTTTGCAATTGGACTTGAGAACCAGCCGGTCCATTACAAAAAAGAGAACCAGCCTGGACCAAACCATTCTTCTTGTCTTTTAATGTGGAATTAATTAATACGAGAAATTGAGTTAGTTAATACCTAATATCAATCAAGGGTTGAATAAAAAACTACTAATCAATAAGTATAATTCTGTTTATCAATATAAAATTCCAGAGCAAGACATAAATTTGTTAGCACACAACACATCCAAGATCCAATCATTCAAATCGAATGGTTTTTTAAGGGAGAAAACGCGAGATGTGTGGGAAATGAGTTTTGCTAAGTATCTTGTCATTGTCAAAAATAAGAATTATAGTTAGCAAGGCAGACTAGGCGAGAATAGTGCCTTTTATGTTTTCGTCTTTCTCAAGGTACAGGATTGAGTTTTGTTTTTTATATCAATTCCTTTGGTATTTGTTTTGTTTTGTTTTTTGTCTTCTTTTTTTTTTTTTTTTTT
>NC_056564.1:5312391-5359651 GCF_013358625.1 Macadamia integrifolia | reverse complement strand
TGTTTTTGCCTTTCTTTACGTTGTAACAAAATGATAATAATTTTTCAAATTTTATAGTATAATCTCAAGTGTGGCTAGGGCAAAGATTGATTAACATTTTAATTGTGTTTGCCAAACTTGAGTAAAGATTTCAATGCTCTATAATCACCAAAATTTACACCCTTTACGTGTGATGACAATTGAAAAATATAATGTTAAATTTTTTTTTTTTTAATAGATGTTGAATCATCAACGCATATAGATTGGTTTAGATTTACAATGTTCATTATGAAGAGCGAAGTAGGAACTTGTGGGGCTTATGAAAATACCCTGCAAGGGGTAGATTATATCTAGGGAATCTATTGTGCATTCCAGCTATCAATGGTGTTTTACATATCTAAAGGGTTCACGATAATTCAAGTTCAAACAATTCTTTGAACAATTTCTTTCTTGCCTTTTAATTCTATATTGATTCCTAAGAAAATATAATTAAGATCATGAGTCACGACTATTTGATGGTCGTCGGGTTGGTTCAACCATCCGGGTTTCAAAAATGTGAGTAGAACAAACCTAACATAAAAGGGAATAGAGAAACGTCCGGATTCACCTATATTAGATTTCCCTCATACATTAATAATTTCCTAACTCCAGGTCGAAATATCCAATAAAATTCCTTTTATAATATATAGGTGAAAGGTTTTGTGGACAATTTCGTTCATACGGTACCATCATCACTTCAATAGTTAGATTGGGGAGAGAGAGGGGGAATGTTTGTAATACCATGTATGCTCTTTGGAAGGGTCGAAGCGCCAACTATGTTCATACATGATTGTACACATAAATTGGACCTCAATATATATGTCACAAAATAAAAAGTTAATTGAAAAAGAACTTTGCCAATTTGGTGAAAGAAACGTCAAAACACAAAGTGTGCGAAAAGACCCAACTTCCAAACCAAAACTAGGTATTTTCACACCCTGCTGCATCTGCCCATTCCTACGTCAGATCGATAAATTCCCTTGCCTAAAACTTAAATACCTCCTAGAAAAATCCCCACTCCAACGTCAAGAGATCTTTTTCTCATAAATAAATTAGAGAGAAATTTTTATCATCAAGCAAGCTATGTTGTGTAGTACATCCTTCCAAAGTCAAGAATGTACTACAAAAGAAACAAATGGTAAATAAACCTTGAATGCCTTCCTCATCCTCTCATGGTTATAAATATCGGTATTGAAGTTCATGGCAGTCTTGACTCTTGACCGATATTGATATAAATACATATCAATTTATATCGAGTCATAATGAATAATTTCGCACTTAATTTAATAAAATTTTATTTTTAAACAAATTTGCCCTAATACAGAATCGGGTACGCCGATACCATTATGGATCCCCAGTCCCTTATAACCATGTATCCACTAGCTAGGTATTAACTAAATCGTACTAATAAAACAGTATGTAGTACAATTGTTCCACAACGTATTTATATATATATATATATATATACCATTAAAGCAATTAACATTAGCATATACTCATCGAGGAGACGATCTGAGATTTTATTTTCAGTACTTCTACGTAGAAAGTACAAACTACGAGACAGAGAAATCTTATTCCCTAGGCAATGGGCATGGCTTCCTCCATGAGATCTCTCAAGTCACCAACAACGATTGAGCTGACCCTACTTCTCCTCTTATCTCTGCATTTCTCCCTAATCAGGGCCCAAGGAGTAGGAGGCGCTCCAAGCGTTGATGATCTGCACTCCAGAGCTCTGATCCTAACAAAAGTATGGTGTCTCATTATCCTATTGGTGAGCACTTTTGCCGGTGGAATCTCCCCTTATTTCTTCCGATGGAATGAAAGCTTCCTTCTGATGGGCACTCAGTTCGCCGGCGGTGTTTTCCTGGGTACGTCGCTTATGCATTTCTTGAGCGATTCCAGCGCCACCTTTGGAGGTCTCACCACCAACACCTACCCTTTTGCATTCATGCTGGCCTCAGCCGGTTATCTCCTCACCATGTTTGCCGACTGCGTCATAACCTTCGTCGTCAACAACAACGGAGCTGCTACAAATATGGATAAAGTGGAGGTCGTAGAAGTGGAGGAAGGACGTAGTACTGGAAGAGTTATAGGAAAAGAGATCATCGCCACCTCCGTGGAGAACATCAACCCGGTTTTTGTCAGGACATCTTCATTTGGGGATTCCTTGTTGCTCATCCTAGCCCTTTGCTTTCACTCTGTGTTTGAAGGCATAGCCGTTGGTGTTGCTGGTAAGTTTTTGAATTCCTTATTATTTTTCTAAATTTCTTCATATGGGATTTCACCGTATCATCGAATCAATAGTATATTAACATTACTATATATTTGTAGGCACTGAAGCAGATGCATGGAGAAACTTGTGGACAATATCACTGCACAAAATATTTGCAGCCATTGCCATGGGAATTGCATTGCTGCGTATGATGCCAAAGAGGCCATTTCTACTTACTGCTGCTTATTCTTTCGCTTTCGCTTTTTCAAGCCCTGTTGGAGTTGGAATCGGCATCGCCATTGATGCCACCACACAAGGAGCAGTGGCAGATTGGATCTATGCTATCACCATGGGTATCGCCACTGGTGTTTTCATCTATGTTGCCCTCCACCACCTTATAGCCAAAGGGTTTAAACCACTAGAGCACAGCTACTTTGACACCCCTTTCTTCAAATTTCTCTCTGTGCTTCTTGGGGTGGGAGTTATAGCCGTTGTCATGATTTGGGACTAGTAGTCGACTTACATAAACTTCAATTGCATTGGGTTTTTCTTATTTGCTTGATGATGAATTACAATGTATAGAAAAACATGGTATGAGTGTTTGACTATGATATACGTGTGTATTAATTAATAATCCTTATTCTTCCTTTCAAGGATTGAATTAGGGAAGTGTTCTGGAGTTTCATATATCTATATCCAGCCATTAACTATTCTTGCGGTCATTTTGCTTCAAAGGTAGCTCCATGCGCACGAGTTTGAATCAGGTCCTCGCATGCATGGTGCCTGATATACACTTGGAATTCAATTAATGTGAAAGCTTGTTGTACGAAGACCTACTAATCCACTTTAGTGTATATATGGTTCATATTGAGGAATATGTCTAAAATAGACACCCCTTCATGAGTTCGGGTCATCCATGGGATGGTGTGACATGGGTTGGAGGTTATAGCTAGATGAAGAGGATCCAAATTCCCCTTTCACCCAAAGTTAAAAAAGAATTAATGTACCAACACCTTGTGAATCCAATGCCTAATACACTTACTTGGCGTTTCTACTTAAAGAGCAAATGCCCGGAGGTTGAAGAGTTGACTCTTATCACAAGGTTCATTTCTCCCACCCTTCTAGTGTACGTGAGTAAAGTCTCATTATTTAAAAAAAAAAAAATCCTATCCGACATCTCATTAATTAAGAATTAACAAAAAGAAAAAAAAAATGATGTACCAACGCCTCATCTTGTCACAATACGATATGATACAATGACAAAAACAAGCAAAGATAAAAAATATATTTTAATATTTGATTTAAAGTCATTTAAAATCTAACATCACTAATCACTTCCCTCTCTCCTACCCCCCTTTTTTTTCCCTCCTAGTAAAATGTCAATTTAACAAATGCGAGATTCAATGTGGAAAGCAATCTCTTAACAAAAATGTGGGAAGGAATCCATATGGTACCACCAATTAATGATGCGAATAAGATATCAATTCATGTGAGTCCCACATTTAGATAGATAAAAAAAATTACATGTTTTGGTCCTCATTTTTGTAAAATATATGGGAAATATTTTTTTCTAAAAAAAAATTTTCCCCTAAACAAAATACCTGAGAATAAATAATAATTTTTCGACTATATAATTTTTTGTAAAAATTGCTACCTAATCATGTACTCTTACACCCAAACACGGGGGCCACCCTACCCTCACTATTGGATGCCTTAATGCATGTTCCTAATGGTTTGTGCTCACACAAGTACATGCAATTAATGAACTAGAAAGCATTATTTGTTATCTCACTTTTTTGTTTTTTGGTAAATTATTTGTTATCTCACTCCACAACACGTCGGATCGAATTTGAATCCAATCTAACGATTTTTTTTATTCAATTTCCTTCAATTTCTTATGTGCAAACTAATACTTAGGGTCACGCAAATCCAACACTTGCATACCTACTTATGATTGAAAAGTCATAGAGGGAGAAAAATTGGAAACGATTCCAATACGATGGGATCTATCTTTAAACTTTTTCAACTTACACGGGACAAACAAACATGGTGGAAGGAGATTGAAATTGCTTATACATCCTTTAGAGATTAAAGAAGCTAATACTGAAACAAATGAAATGGCCGAGGAGGTTGATGGGATTTGGGAAAGATTTGAGTCAACTCAGTAATGAGCAATTAATTATATTTATAATTACCCAATTTTATGTGGTTAACCCTTTCTAAAAATTTTACCAGAAGAAAAAACACTTTGTTAAAAAAAAAAAAAAAAAAAAAAAAAAACCCTTTGTCAAAATTCTGTGCTTGTACTCTTGTGGCCTTGTAATAGATAATACAGTTATAACGCCATTGAAGTATTGAATGTATGTCAATAGAGAAGAAGCGAAGGTCAATTTAGTACTAATAATTAGTTTGGAACACAACTTACTAATTTCACTCGGCCTGTCTTTTGGGAAATCTCACTGCTAAAACAGAATAGATGATGGAAGAAGCGGAGACGCCGTCGTGACAAACGCCGGTGCTCCGATCCCCCGCCATGACACATCGCCGCCACTCCTTCCAGTTCCAGACAAGCCCCTCCTCCTCTTCGGGTCTCCGCAGATCCCTACCGTTTTTCTCTTACATTAGAGGTGACCATTCCTTTTGTGGGTCCTCTTGTTGCCCTTAGGGTTCGTCGAATAAAGTCGGGTAACCATGAGGCGGGGCTGCATCATTTCTCTTCCCGTGCTCGTGGTTTTTTCGGCCATCTGTTACATTTATTACACCACCGTCTTCATCTTCATAGACGATTGGCTCGGTCTCACCACGTCGTCTGGTCTCTTGAACGCCTTCATTTTAACGACCACAGCTTTCATGTGCATCTTCAATTACTCCACTGCCATCCTGAGGGATCCAGGCGCTGTTCCACCTAGCTACATGCCCGACGTCGAAGATGCTGACATGCCGATCCATGAGATCAAGCGCAAGGTCAACACTTCTCTTCCAGATTTCTCTCCCTCTTTTTAATTTCTATCGTTCTTTGGCTAGCTATTCTGTCAAGGCCTTCTGTGATTTGAAGAATTAGGGTTCAGCTGCTTAGGTGCCTCTCAAGAGGGATATAAGCTTCTCTAAGTCCAATAATCTTTCCCTTTTGGTGATTTGAGCTGTTCGTGAATTGATATACGATATTGGCGACCTATTCACTTTTCTTTTCTGATTTTCTAATTCTCTCTTTTAAGACATAATCAAAATAATCTCAAAGCTTATAAAGAGAAATCACAGATGTAGTTTTTATGTGATGGTCGTTCCTAGGCGAGCTGGTTCGGGATCCGGTAGTTAATTATTACAAGGGTTAGAAGAATGGATCGGGCTGGTCCTTGCCATTGTTTCAATGTTTTGTTACAAGACCTTAAATTTACAGTTGAATTGAACTTAATAAAATTGTAGTACCACAAATTCCTATGGCCAATTTCCTGAGATTTCGTTGGAACTGAAACAGAAATTCCTATACTAAAATCTGCCCCTTAGCTTGAAATTTCTTTACAGTCCTCCAGGAACCTCTACCCCCCACCCTTTAGTCTTTCTTTTTCGTTTATTCTTAACTCTAGGTGGCATTGTTTAGGTGATTATAAGGTGTAAGCTTTGTGGTTCTCTATAAACTCTTTTTTTCTGCTTCGGGGTGGGTTTTTTTTTTTTTTTTTTTTGGGGGGGGGGGGGGTTGGTGGGGGAGGGAAGGGACTTTGAGAACGGTTCTACACCAAACCGTAATTTGGTCATGTCAATTATGGAAATATATTAAAGCTAAAGGACATTAATATGCAATTTAATTTTCTTTATTCTTCCCAATCTATAGCAATAACAATTAGTTCTTCTGCTGATCTTCTTCTTTTCCATTTCTTCCCCCTGTTGAACCTGCACAAAAGGGAATAAGTGCGAGTCTGATTAACTATCAATCATCATCATCATAGATGTAGACCATGTGGTTTTGATCAGGATCAATTTATATTGGCTCGAAGGTTAACAGAGCCTTGATCAAGCCAAGTGGAACTGATCTCACTTCTCAGCTCTTGGTCAGCACGGTGAATTTGTCTTTCGCCTTTGCCCTCAACAAAGCATAATTGCTTTGTGACCATAGTTTTTCAACCATCATTTCATTGTAAGGTTTAAAACCTGATAGCAGTAGTTCAGGAACAGAATCTCAAGTGGTTCTCTTTCTTTTTGTTTTTCTCTCTTTCAGCTTTCCTGTTTGGAATCTGAAAATTAGGGTGGTGACTGAGTCTTGCTTTTCCACTTAATGGCTCTCAATTGTATTTCATCTATTGCTTCATAGCGTTTTAGGAATGTATATTAGCTGATCAGCATATCAGTTGCTAATCTAGATGGTCCCCTATCTGTTGGATGTTCTGGATTGGACAGGTCAACCCTCCACATGGCTAAAAGAGAGGACAAGGATGGGGGCTTACAAAAATCCCAGAGAATGAAATGTAAGAGTTTTGAGAGATCAATACACTCAAGAATAATCCCCAAAACTCCAACTAAACCAGGCACATGACTAGATAAATCTGAAAACCAGATTTAGAATCAAACCCCAAAACAGGGCAGAACTAGGGCTGCCTGCGGTTGGAAGTGGAAGGCTCAGAATGGGAGCAAACCTGGATAGAGTAGAGGGGTTAGAGTGCTGAACAAAACCCTAAAATATCTCTGAAAACTGCTGTCTGGTTAGGGAGATCTGCACCTTCTTGATTTCAGGTCCTTAAATAAGGAAACTCGATTCCTCAAGAACAGCAGCAAAACACCTCAGATGGCCTCCAAGCTTGGATTGAGTGGTCCTCTTGGAGGCTGGAATAAAACTCAAAGGGTTTTCTGGTCAGACTTCAGACTTGGGAGATGTGTCCAGTTGATGGAACTTCAAAACCCTAGCTTCCTTGCTGAAATCGATTCTGTCCTGGGACTGTTCTTCAATCAGATTTGGTTGCTGGTCTTCAAACAAATAATAGAACACTCTCAGTCACTATCTCACAAATTGGAACAAAGAAAAAGAGAATGAGATGGGATAGGTGTGGCCGGGATGGCTATATCAGCCCAGGTAGAGTTTTAGTTATAAGGGACATCTATTTTTTAGGGATGTATATAGATATCGAAAATCCGTATTTGATTTGTGTTCGTATCCATTTAGAGGTATTCGTATTCGAAAAATCAGTTTTGGAAACTATCTGATTCGTTTGAAAGCTAATTGGATACGGACACAATATTTTAATTTCAGACCAGATATTATCTGATCCGTTTAGGTCCAATTATAGAAATGTGACTAGATAATATTTTATAATATTCATATGCCCTTATCAATTCATGGTATATTGCAAGTAATTAAATAAGAAATTATATGAAAAAAAAAAAAAAAGGATTCATAAGGATGTCTATGTAATTTCAGATGATACTTTGACATGAATCCTAGAGTGGGGTAGTGGATTCCCTTTCACCTTCTTGTCTTCTTGCATTTTTTTCTTCTCCAATTCTTTGTCTCTCAACACAAACAGTGAGACTGCACCGCCGCTCTCTCTAGACTCACAACTCAACTTTCCAGCATCCACTAGGGATGTAAATGGATGGTCAAAAATCCTTATTCAATTCATGTTCATATCCATTTAGGGGAATCCATATTGGAAAAATCGGTTTCCTTGGAAACTATCTGAATTTGTTTGAAAGCTAATTGGATGCGGATACAGATTGTGTTATATTCGATTTGAACAATCCATTTACATCCCTACTATTCCTATTATGGATAGAGTTTCCTATTTATTTCTTTCCTACTTCAAGTACATTTTTCTTTCATAGTTGTTGCGATGCCTAGGAAAACAAAGACGGTCGAGGGGGGCAAATTTAAAGTTAACACTGGCAAGCCTTGGTGTTGCCTAAGCGACCAAGGCACCAGTTCAGACAAAGCCGCTTGGATGCCTAGGCAACACCTTGACAACTATGCTTTTCTTTTCCTATTGTGAGTACTCTTTTAGTTTCTATTTGAAAGATGTAAGGCCATAGAGCCCCCATAGATTTGATGAATAAAGAGATGGATTTTACTGTTCATTATCTGTGTGATTCAGATTCTGGTTGTGTGACTCAACTACACTATTGGTGAGACTCAATAGATTCTATTTGCATCATATCTCTATTTGCTGCTCTGAAATCACCCCAGTTACTGACATTGATTCATGGTTTAAGAAGTCCTATTTCAAGTAGGAATTTTCCGCAACTTTGATTTCAAGTTATCAAATTTTCTTGAATTTGGTCCTTACCTCTGATTTTAGTTTAAACTGTCTTTCTGAACCCTAATCACTTAGGCTTCTAGAAACCCATCAGAAGTACATATCTATGATGATTAGTAGAATTATTTTAGTGAAATCTGTGATGATTATTAGAATTATTAATGAAAAAATTGTTTTTCACTGAAAAGGTTATTATTTTATGTATTTATTTATTTTCTATTGTAGTCTATTCCAATATTCAATTCATTATGCTCTTATAATTCACTATCCTTGCTATGGACACAATTGCCAAACTGTGAAACTGGTAGAAGCCAGGTTAACGATAGAATCCCGTCTTTCCTCGACCTGTTCATAGGTTCATTGCAGGAGCAGGCCCTGGCCCCGGCCCAGGCCCTGGCCCCGGCCCAGGCCCTGGCCCCGGCCCCGGCCCCGGCCCCTGTCTAGGTGTCCTAATAGCCAACGTGGAGCTGATATGTTGGCTTACCTAGGTTATAGGAAATTCAGAAGAGTCTCGTTACGGCCTTGGGGGAGATTTTTAACTTTAAAGTGAGAAAAATTAAGTTGCTTTGATGTGACTCTCCCCTAGAAAACGTGGTCTTTGTTATTTTTCAGCAGATGAGTGCAGTTAGACAATAGACTAAAGCTTATGGAAGTTTTTGTTAGGCTGGCCCACCCAGAGGTTTTCTAAGCAGGCTACCTATTTTTACCACGTCGAGGAATCATCTGGCAATTTTTACTATCAGATATCAAACGAGTGGTCTGGGTTGGCCATGTCTTTATTTTTTGACTCAAATTAAATCAAATATGTCCATGCACCCCTATATTTGTTGGCCGTTCATTTTTTGGTGTTCACCCACTCCATAGTCCTTAATTTGCCACTTGGACAACTCTGTTGGGATGAAATTTGACATATGAGCGAGTGATTGTGGGTTGACATATCCACGAAATTAGATCCTTGTGTGACATGCCTCGTGGCAGAACCACAGACATCTGGTTGAACCCTCTCCAGACCAGCTCACATTGAAGCATTTCTCCCAAAGCTTATTTAGATACTTTGTCTTACCTCTCTATATTTGGAAGCATCTGTTGGTTAACTGAATCATCATTCCTCATGATCCATGTTCTTTCAGGGTGGGGATTTGAGATATTGCCAGAAGTGTTCTCTCTTTAAGCCTCCTCGTGCCCATCATTGCCGTGTTTGTAGGAGATGTGTTTTGCGAATGGTATGTAAGAGCTATGTCATTACTGGTGCCTGGTTGAATTTTGTAGTGCCCGATTTTGTGTTGAACTTGTCCATCTGTTGATTGCAGGACCATCATTGCATATGGATTAATAACTGTGTGGGCCATGCTAACTACAAGGTTTTCTTCGTCTTTGTGACATACGCTGTAATCTCATGCATCCACTCCCTGGTATGCTGTAATACTCTCTGGCATACTGTGTGGTATATTTGCTTGTAATCAATTACTCTTGTGTTAGGGAGTTGGTTCCTTTCCAGTATGTTGCATGCCCATGCAATGTGTGGTCCATGTTATATTAACTACTCAAAACATGATCTGGTTTCAGGTATTGCTTGTGGGTAGTGTCACTCGTGATGCTCAGAAAGATGAGCTGCAGAGGGAAGGCTCAATCAAAACTTATGTAAGTGATACATGCATAATTATGGCTTCATTCGGCATCTGACTTGTTTCTAGTTCTGCTCATTGCTTGCTCTTTGCAGATCATATCTGGTGTAATGCTAGTTCCTTTGACAGTAGCATTAAGTATCCTCTTGGGTTGGCATATATACCTCATTTTGCATAACAAGACAACAATTGAGGTTTGAAGAAATTTAATATTAAAACTAGAATTTCGTTTCTCTTCTTCCCCGGTCCATTCGATTTAGAGATCCGTCCTAGTGTTTGTGGACTTGTATAACATTTGATTTATACACCTATATTTGTGTAGTATCATGAAGGAGTAAGAGCAATGTCGCTTGCAGAAAAGATTGGGAATGTCTACACACATCCTTATGACCTTGGTCCCTACAAAAATCTGACATCGGTAATATTTTATTCTATTTATTTATTTGATAACCTAGGACACAGCTGGGAATATGTCTATAATCTATTTCCACGGAAGAAAAAGTAATTGAAAATTCACCCTTTAGCCACATGTTTCCACTAGCCTCGACAGAAATTGGTGTTACAATACATGATATTTTCTTGGTTAAGGAGTACAAAAATTAGTTTTGCCTGCTCTCTCTACCCCAGGTGCTGGGTCCAAGCATTTTCATCTGGATGTGTCCTACATCAAGACACATGGGCTCAGGCCTCCGGTTCCGAACTGCCTATGATCAGACAAATTTCATATCAACTTCGAGATAGACAAAGCTGCAAGTGGCTTGGTCTCTGGACACCCGAGGCGAGTACTCTTAATGTGGATGAGATGCAGTTGGGATGTGAAACGAAGGCTGGTTTTTCATTTCAACCACTCCAGATTGTAAGTTACTGCTTGTGCATTCTCTATATTCCTGTGATTGGATCAAATCAGTGGAGAGCCCATGTTCATCATTATGCAGAGAAGCCAAAATCTTCAACAGTTTGTGAAGCTGTTAATGAACACGTTAGGTCTGATGTCTATAGAGATACATTTTTTCATCGAGCTTATCAACAACTTCGGCTGATTTATGATACCATGTAGAGGGGGATTTTATTTGTCCCCGCTTACTCACTAGTCTTGATAAGTGGATTGAAGAATTCCATGCAACAACCTGATTGATTCTTTTTTTATTTTTTTTAGGGTTGGGGTGGGGAGTGGGAATGACCTCAAAATGAGGTTCTAGGAGGCATTACAACAGGAAAGAATAATAACAATGTAATGATTATAACTTTGTAATTGTTTTTGAATTTTAAGTTGAGGAAGAGGTATTATCTTCTTCGGTTCGTGTGGATCATGCTCATTCCACTTGGGGAGTGAATGGATTGATCTTCAAACTTGAAATAATCATGTAGATTTGGTTCGTGGTCCATCCTCTGCCGCTGAGTTGAGCATTGTGCAAGGACCTGATAGTGATCTGAAATTGTTTCAACGTGTTTCATCATTAGTAATCAGCAGCAATGTTGGGTTGCATGTTATGTTATACAGGTTCTAGAGTAACCGATTAATCTGTTGTGGTTTCTCTGCAATCAAGTAATTATGCTTCGCGATTGTTCAGTGCTGGGCATGGAGGGCAGCATGCGGCTTCTATGAAGCGATTGAGCTTGTTTTTGGTGGATCTGTCAATGGGCTTGCAACTCAGCGTGAAGTAAGTTTCTTCTTTAACCCCTTGGTAGGCTAACATCTCAACTTCTTGGCTATTAAAATTCTGGGACAGGTCTGGTTTGTGCGTGTTTCGCAGGTATCTGGTCCCATTCAACTTGTATTCTCACTTCATAATTAGCAAGTGAATTTTTGGTCAATAGACCCTATTCAGCATCAAACGAAATCAATTCATGTTCAGAGTAAACTTGCGCGTTGGAAGTCACCATTATTATCACAAGCGGGGAGATCTTATTTGATGTCATGTTTTTTATTAACCCCTCCCCACCCCCAAAGAACTCCATTAATTTTCAGTTTTGGAGAGGTGGGTCCAGGGGCATAAGAAAATATCTTCGACTTCATAGACCAATATTTTTATACCACACTTGGGTTGAGCGAGTCCTCAAGTGACCCAGAGCTAAAAGGATCTTTTCTGACCTTCGTTATCCTGTATTTTTTTTTTTTCCTATCTAATTAGATTTTAGGGTTATACTTTATTCAGCTCAGTTAAAAAGACTGTTTTTAGCCTAAAAACATACTAGAACTAAACTAAATGAAATTTCATTTTTCAAATAAAAACCAAAACGATATATATATATATATATATATTTTTTTCAATTTTAAGCGGCCAATTTCGATTTCAATCTACGATTCCAAATCTAAATTGACATGATTCAACTTTGTTGACATAAAGTACGCGAATTTCTTCTGTTCTCCCCCTTCCTCAACTATGCATGCAAGAGAAGTAAAGGGTTTTAATATTTTTTTTTTCATTTGTCTGCAAGCATGCACAAAGAAAAGGACCAACTTTCCCAGCTCTTAACACACCCACACTCACAGGCCCCCCGTCACACTGGGACTTAGGAGGATGTTGGTATTATAGTTTCGTCTTGTTGATCCTAGCAGTTACACTTATGGGCAAGCCTCGTTTTGGTACGGGGAAGGGGCAATATTGGATTCCTTCGTCGTCCCCAACAACCTTCCACCTGTATGCATGCCAAGTTCAACCAGAATTAATCAACAAAATCCTTCTTAATTACAAATTAAATCACTTCAATTCAATTAAGCACCAAATAATAAGGAATTGTGGGAAGATAAGCCCACAGTCCACGTACCTAAATTATTTGAGTTTGAGGGAAATTAATTTAAGATTATTCAGCATGTTGGATGCGCGAGCTTTGCTTACTTGCACATAATTTTGTATTACTCATCAAGATGAATACTGAGAGAGAGAGAGAGAGAGAGAGAGAGAGAGAGAGAGATGTGACCAACCAGGCAACCACCAGACAAGTTTTGTATGTTTTCACTAGTACACAGCATGCACTTGTCACTCATGTTTCAGTTTGTGCAGATTTCTAGTTCTCACGAGCAACCCTGGCTCTGCCCCCCCCCCCCCCTCTGCAATGCCCAAACTAGATATCCTCAACTTCTGTTTCCGCCGCCGCCGTAGCAGCAACAGCATCACCACCACACTCGTCTCTCTCGTCATCCGCTCATATCAGCCATATATAGGTAAGACTATTGCTCACTAAACTCAGCAGTATGATACCTCTTCTTAGGGCCCCCACTCCCCCACTCACTGACTGACCCTCTCCCTCTTGGATTGGGATCCACTCCACTGTTCATTACTACTCCTCTGCATCTGGTGGTCCGTCCCATCATGATTCATGACCATTAACAACACTCAGATGTGTCCATAAAAGTAATAGTATCATAATATCATCTTAAGGTCTCGCCTCTACTATTGTCCTTATGTTACGATCACAGATCAGTATACAGAGGTTGATCTAATTTGGATTTTCTATAGGAATTGATGTGGGTTGATATAGTTTTGGGTCCTTTCATTTTATAAGTCTATTTATGAGGTTGAGTTCTTTTAGAATCGTCAATAGTATCAGAACAGTCGATATCCAATCCACGCACGAAATGAGAGATTTGATGCTAGAGTGAGAGCCACTAGAAAAGAACTATTTACCGCCAGACAGAAACCTACATATGGGATTGAGTTCTTCCATCATCTTATCACCCTACCAATGAATCTTACTCTACTATAATCCGAAAGAAAGTAGATTATAAGGCCGAAGAAGAGAGAGAGAGAGAGACCTGTAAGTGGGGGTAAGGTGGTGGAGGAGGACAAGTATCTCAAGCTTGGCCAACTCACTGCCTGGACACGAGTGGACACCGTTACCAAACGGCATGTAGGTGTTGGGTCTTGGTGGCACCTGCAACATTAACATAATAAATATGACATGACACACATTTTTCCTTCTTAATCCCCATCATTTCTTCTTTTGGAATGGAAAAAGAATGCCTCTTGCTTGGTAGGTAATATTCACTTAAAAAAAAAATCTTACTTTTTTGTATTTGGGTCTTTTCTCTGGGCATCCTTATGCTTAGTGAAGTATAACGTTTCAATATTTACCAATTGACAATACAGGGTTAATCCATGTGATAAAAGACTCATACATATACATCTAATTGATAAGTTTTAGTCCAAAGTAGGTAAGAAAAATTGTTCAAACTCTAATGAAAATTTTAATAAAATGATCAAAATTATGGTCAAACAAAAATGAATATAAAATACAAAATAATATTTATTTTTTATTCTTTGACTACTCATTTTAAGCTGAAATTATATCCATGAGATGCTTGGCTGTTCCTCTATCTCACATGAATTGACCCATGTATTTTCACTAGCCATAGTGATAAATAAAATAAAACTTATTGTTTTTACCATTTATAGAAAGATCAATAGATGGGTTCACCTTAGATATTCCAAACAAACTCAAACGTTAGTCCTGCATACTTTACTACTACAGACAAAACTAATTCACGTGTTCTCATACAGATACAGTACTTAGCTTTTTTTAAAGATGTTGCAGATATAGTAATCTATTTATGATAAGGCTAGATTCTTTGCTTCAATACCCACCAAGAAATACTGGAGGATATAACAACTAGTACGGTAGTTCCAGACCCACTGGCCTCTCTGACCACTGTGTGTGTGTGTGTGTGCAGAGAGAGAGAGAGAGAGAGAGAGAGAGAGAGAGAGAGAGAGAGATGAGCTCACCTCGAATCTTGAAGGGTCGAATTTCTGAGGGTGAGGGAAGAAATCAGGAGAGTGATGAATGGTTCGGAAGAGGGGAAGAACCTTCCATCCTTTGGGGATTATGTAGCCTTCAAGCTCTACTTCTTCAACTGCTTCTCTGAATGTGAACGACACAATGCTCGATGTCCGTAAAGTTTCTTGAATCACCTGTGTAATCAATCAATCCTTCCATTGTTTCCTTCTTAATTGGAAAAAAAAGAAAGAAAAAGGATAGGTGAATCAGTGTAATAATGGTGTACCCTGCTTGTCAGCGGCATCCTCCTCGTATCTTCCCACGTAAGCCCACGTTTTCCTTCGAGTATCTCTCTTCCAATTCCCTCCTGTTCTTTCTGCAACAATCCCATTTCTAATCAATCTCACTCAATCTCTCTCTCTCTCTAGATTCGAGCTAGTGAAGAGGAAGAACAATCAAGAAGATCAAGGCATGGTCATGAATTTACTTACAGTAACAGCGTCCAGAAGATGCCCATGATCATGCAAATATTTGAGTATCCAAGTGAGCACACTCGCAGTCGTATCGTGAGCAGCGAATATGACTCCAATTATATTATCAGCAACTTGAGAGTCGGTGAGATGGTTAAGGTTGTCATCTTTATGCCTCAATAGAACTCCCAACAAGCCCCCACCTTGGTCCTCACCATTACTTTCCCTTCTATTCTGGATTACCCTTATCAAGGTCTCATTCAGTAGCGTCCTTGCCTGAGTCAGATATACGATGAACCCATTATTTAGAGTTTAAAGTTAAATTGTAGTATTGGAGCCAAAAACTATATTGTATGATTGAATAATCGGTTCAACCTTGGTATCACCCGGTTCATGCGGTTGTGGGGTCAGTATGAACCTGTGGAACTAGTCAGGCCGAAGGTTTGAATAAGCCAAAAAAAAAAAGAAAAAGTTACAATCAAAATCTACAGATTGTGATTTAGCACATCCACCATCACAATTGTCGAATCATTGGCTTTGTTTCAGACGCGAAGAAGAAATCAATCAAATAATCATATATGAATATGAAGATTCAATATGGTTCAGCACGAAAGTCTATACCTATCCAAGAAAACAAGATATTTTTCATTAAGCCAGAAAAATACTCTACATCATTCTACACCCTAGTATAAGTAGTCTTATTTGCTTGTTCCTAGGGTTTTCCTCATAAAGACAATTCGAATTGGTCTTAAAATCAGCATATCTGACGCATCTAGGGTTTTTCTTCATAAGATCAACCTAAGCCAGATCAGGGAGAATAGGGACTGGCCTCTTGGATCAATTAATCCGATCCAATTCGTTCTTAAAACATTGATAGCCACCCAAAAAACCCCTAATCTTCACACAATTATAATTTTAGCCATGTACAAATCTTACATAAATTCAAAACACGACCTAGACATATGAAACTTTTATAATATTAGACACTAACCCAACAAAAAAATTTAAACCCAACAAAAAAAAAAATTTTTTTTACACAACAAATCGGCTATATATTCAAGAATAATTATCCCACTATGTAAAAATTACCTTCATTGCACTGTGGAAGGGAGTCCCAGGGAGGTTGAAAGGCATGGAATTGTAGCCTTTCTCCAAGCACTGGTACAAATGTTTGATCCTCTCCTTATCTATGTCCCAACCACCGCCAAAGGCAGAGAGCATTGCCACCTCAAAAGCGAACTATATATAAAAAGGTAAGCGAAAACAATTTGTTTAAGAGAGAGAGATGAATATGAAGGATGAAATGACATACCCTCTTCATCTGTTCGAGAGTATTAATGGTGGTGTTATCCCATGTAGGAAGGAATTTGAGTACAATTTGTTCAATCTCGGAGACAGAACCTCTGATTGTAGAAGGAAGGAAGGTGGATTGAACCAACTTCTTTAGCATAGAATGATAGTCGCCTTGGTGGAAGAAAAGGGCCTCGGGTCCAATCATAATCTCTTTACTAGGTGGATAAGTGGGCTTGAACAAATGGGCTTGACTTACAAGCACTGCCCTCGCGGCTTCAGGTCTGGAAATCATCACAGAAGGACATCCCAGTATATGGGTCTTAAATATAATGCCATACCTACAACAGATATATAGAAGAATGCATTAGTAAATCAAATAGCTAATAGGGTCTATGGGCGGGGCCTATTCATATGGTATCCATGGATAGTCCACCTATTTGTATCACATAACCAGTATGATGGGGATGAAATTTTGGAGATAGTTAAATTAACAGCTCTCTTTTTCACATGGCAAATTTCAGTTCAATTGAAATCGATCCAGTGATAAAAAATTAAAATTTCAAAAACCTATGACCACTAAAACGTTCGTGACAATGTTAAAATTAACAAGAAGGTGCACATTAAATATTGATATGGTGGAATACGATTAAATTTTAAGTATGGAATTTGGTAAATGATTAATTTTTAACTTCTCCAGATATTCAATGATCAGAATTATCACATCATCAATCTATATGGTATAGTCATACCCGATGGATACTATACCTTTTTGCCGGCTGTCCATATTAGAAAAGAGTACGAGAAGAGGAGAAAGATATGTACCGCTTCTGCCTAGTGGAGAAGAAGGTGTTGGGGCTCTGAGTGTAGAGCTTTAGAGTCTCGCCGAGGTAAGGCCAACCCATGGAACCAGGTGGGAGGAGCTTGTGATGGTGGTGGTGATGACAACGCTGACGCCATTGGAAGAACAAGAAGAATGACCAAAGAAGGGAAAGCAAGAAGAGGAAGGAAGAGAGAAGAGTAATTGCAGAGGGAGGAGAAGGCGGCTGCATGATAGAAGAAGGGATGGAGCAGATTGGTTGGGTTTTGGGGAGTGGGGAGTAATGGGAGAGGGGCTTTATATTACAAGCAGGTGCCGACAGTAGTACTGAAGGACAAAGGGGAACAGTTGAGGGAAAGAGGAAGAAAAGAGTAGGGAGTTAAAAATGGAGGAAATTCAAAAAAGGGGGGAAAGACGAATTGTATGAAGAATTTTATAGTCACATGGAGAGTAGAGATACACCTTTCCTTTCTTTCTTTTCCTGTCCAAATGGATTAAGAGATTTTGCTTTGGGGAGACTTCTGAGTTGAGATTGATAGGATACCTTTGCTAACTGTGTGTGAGTGTGTGTCTGAGAGAGAGCGAAGGGAGAGAAAAGTCCCGTACTGAGTCCCACAGTAAGTTACAGATCGTCCGTTGGACACGTTGCGGCCAGGCGGGGGTCGCAAGCGGAGGGCCGCCTCGTGACCCCTTTTCTCCCAAGCTAGCCTAATCACAACTGCTCTCTGCCTCATCCATCCAAATTCGACCCCTTCTTACTTATCCGAAATCGCCAAACCCACCCTCCCCTAACAGAGTACCGGGTAACCCAACCAAACCCAGGCACGCGTCGCTCGTGATGGATTAAGGGTGTGTTTTTGTGACTATGAAACTGCACAACTCGCTCCCCCAAAGCGAGCCCTGCGTGCGTGCCTGTGTGCATGAACTGGAACCCAACCTCTCACGTGATTTCACCTCCTTGCTGCCACTCTTCATGTGTCCCTGCTTCTCTCCACTTGTAACTCCTATGTCCTCACTCCTCACTCCTCACTCCTCACAATGTCAATTATGGGTTGGGAACGGTTAAACCGGCCGAAACCTGATCCATTAAATCCGGAACCGATTGTGTACTTAGGCAGTTTGTTTCGGTTTTAGTGTTGGAAAAAAAAAAAAAAAAGTCACAATTTGTTGCTCCTGGTTTGGAAGATCAAATCGGCAGGCCAAACTGATAGAACGACATGGAACCGGAATTCCCAAAACCAGATTAAGACCACAATACACTGTTTAACTTTGTTTTGAAATTTTCATTTTTATTAAACCCTAGTTTAATATCTGTAATCTAAGCACTCCAATTCTGTTAACAGTTCTTTACTTAATCCCCTGTCAGTAGTTTCATCTTTTATCAGTATGAACATCTGTCTAGTACATTTGGTGAGTTGTGGTGTGCATAAAACCCATGCTCATTAAGAGGTCTCAAATTCAAGCGTCATTACTGTTGGTGTATGATGTCTTGTATTCAGTTGTAGTTTAATCCGAATTAAAGTGGCAATTGTAGTTTATTCCAGATTAGGGTGGCAATTGTAGTTTAATATGGATTAGGGTTTTTTCGCTATATATTTGTAGCGAGGGTTTCTTTCTCTGTAATGCAAGCAATACTGAGAGGTGTGAGGACGAGCGTTGTAACCTTATTCTCCATTGATAGTGAAGCAAGATCTCATCTCACCGGGGACGTAGGCAACCTTGCCGAACCTCGTAAAATCTGTGTGCATTGTTTGTTTTGTTTTTCCATTATCTTCTGCATCGTTTTAGGGTTCGTTTCTACAAATTGGTATCAGAGCTCTAGGTTTCCATTTTCTAGGGTTTACTATCACGATGGCAGGGAAGGGATCGAATGTCAAGTATGACATCGAGAGGTTTAATGGGAAGAACAATTTCATCCTCTGCGTCAAAGGATGAAGGATCTTCTGATACAGCAGGGTTTGGCAAAAACGTTGTTGGGGAAGTCGAAGAAACCTGCAAAAATTATTGACGAAGATTGGGAAGAGATGGAGGAAAAGACGATAAGTGCTATCCGATTAAATCTTTCTGATGATGCCCTACAATATGTTGTGGGTATCGAATCTGCACCGCAGTTATGGGCGAAACTTGAAAGCATCTACATGACGAAGTCCTTAACGAACAAGTTGTTCGTGAAGAAGCAATTTGTATTCTCTACAGATGGAGGAAGGTACGGATCTATTAGAGCATCTTAACATGTTCAATCAGATCGTAAGTAAACTTGCAAACCTGGAGGTTAAGATCGAGGACGAAGACAAGGCGTTACTATTGCTGTCCTCGCTCCCAAAATCATATGATCACCTAGTAACGACTCTCTTGTACGGGAAGGAGACCCTTGAGATGGATGAAGTCGCAGCTGCCCTCATGTCCAATGATACAAGGAAGAAAGCCAGTAGTACGAAATCTCAAGGAGAATGTTTTTTCGGAGGTGACAAGGAGCAGGAAAGAGGGAGATCAAATCAGAAAGGATCTGGGAAGAGTCGATCGAAATCAAAAGGGAAAAAGACAAAGGTCTCTTACTACTATTGCAAGAAGGAAGGTCATCTGAAGAGAGAGTGCTTGAAGAGGAAGGCAGACTTAAAGAAGAAAGGTGTAGATAAGGCATCTGAGGAAGCTAGCGTGGTTGACAATTCAGATGGAGATGATGGAGATGTACTCTCTATATCATCAGGTAAGAATCAACCTTCTGATTCTTGGATTTTAGATTCTGGATGTTCATATCACATATGTCCACATAAGGATTGGTTTGATACATATCAATCATATAATGGTGGGTCTGTCCTAATGGGGAATGATGCCGTATGCAAGACCATTGGGATAGGCACTATCAAAATCAAGATGTTTGATGGGATAGTAAAAACCTTAGCAGATGTGAGACATGTACCAGAATTAAGGAAAAACTTAATATCTTTGGGGGCACTTGACTCAAATGGCTGCAAGTACATAGCTGAAGGTGGAGTTCTCAAAGTTATTAAGGGTGTAATGGTTGTCATGAAGGGACGGCTAGCAGGAAACCTATACAGACTCATAGGGAGCACAGTTATAGGTGGAGCATCTGTGACTACAGATGCAGTATTTGATACAGATGATACCTATCTGTGGCACATGCAATTAGGGCATATGGGAGAAAGAGGATTGATGGAGCTTCATAAAAGGAAAATGTTGAAGGGAGTAAAAACTTGTAAATTGAACTTCTGCAAGTATTGTGTGTTCGGAAAACAGTGCAAGGTTAGTTTCAAAACTATAAAACATAAGAGTAAAGGAGTGCTTGATTATGTACACAGCGATGTATGGGGTCCTTCAACAATAAAATCTAAAGGTGGGGCAGAATACTTCGTGACTTTTGTTGATGATTACTCAAGTAAAGTTTGGATCTACTTCATGAAGCATAAAAGTGAGGTGTTCACTAAATTTAAGGAATGGAAGGCTGAGGTAGAAAGGAAGACAGGAAAGAAAATTAAATACTTGAGAACAGATAATGGAGGAGAGTACACATATAATCCGTTTCTAGAATTGTGCAAAGCTGAAGGGATTACACGCCACTTCACGGTTCCAAAGACACCACAACAAAATGGTGTAGCTGAAAGGATGAACAGAACACTTCTAGAAAGAGCTCGGAGTATGAGGCTGAATGCAGGGTTGAGCAGGAGATCTTGGGCAGAAGCAGTGAACATGGCATGTTTCCTCATCAATAGGTCTCCATCAAAGGCGATTGATTGTAAAATTCCTGAAGAGGTATGGACAGGAAAACCAGTAGATTATTCTATTCTAAAAATATTTGGTTGTCCAGCCTATGCACATGTTGAGAGTGAGCAACGTTCTAAGTTAGAGTCAAAGTCTAAGCAGTGTATCTTTCTTGGTTTTAAGAAAGTTGTAAAGGGATTCAAGTTGTGGGATCCAAGTTCACAGAAGGTTGTGGTTAGCAGAGACGTTGTGTTTGATGAGTCTCATGTAGTAAAATCAAATTCCAATTCACAAGCAGTTGATGAAAATAAAGAAGGTTCTACTGTGCAGGTGGAGTTAGGTGAGTTAGAAACAACAGGAGAGAATGAGTCATCAAGTGACTTACCAGGACAACATGAAGCAGTAGAAGTTCCCTATACTGTGGCAAAGGGTAAAGGAAAGCGTACTCACAAAGCACCTATGAGATACGGGTTTGAGGATATGGTTGCCTATGCTCTCACTGTAGGTACAGGTGATCCATTTTCCTACCATGATGCTTTGAGTTATGCACAACATGATAAATGGATAACAACTATGATGGAGGAAATGGAATCTCTACAGAAGAACAAGACTTGGGAGATTGTGGAAAAACCCCAGGGAAGAAAAATCATTGGGTGTAAATGGATCTTTCGTAAGAAAGAGGCAGAATCTGAGAAGGAGCGTGAAAGGTATAAGGCCAGATTTGTAGCCAAAGGCTATGCACAGAAGGAGGGGATAGACTACAATGAAATATTTTCTCCAGTGGTGAAACACACTTCGATCAGGGTACTACTTGCTTTGGTGGCCATGTATAATTTAGAGCTTGAACAACTTGATGTGAAAACTGCATTTCTTCATGGTGACTTGGAGGAACATATTTACATGGAGCAGCCTGAAGGTTTCAAGGTGCAGGGAAAGGAAGACCATGTTTGTCTGCTTAAGAGGCCGCTTTATGGTCTTAAGCAATCTCCTAGGCAGTGGTACAAGCGCTTTGATTCCCACATGATGAAGATTGGCTACACAAGAAGTGAGTATGATAGTTGTGTTTATTATAAAGTGTCAAGTGACAATTCCATTATTTTGTTGATGTTTTATGTTGATGACATGCTCATTGCTGCAAAGAACAAACATGATATAGTCTCTTTGAAGTCTTTGTTAAGTGCTGAATTTGAGATGAAAGATCTTGGTGCCGCTAAGAAGATCCTTGGCATGGAAATCCTTAGAGATAGAAATGTAGGTAAACTTTGGATAACTCAGAAGAGGTATATTGAAAAGGTGCTAGAGCGTTTCAATATGGAAAAGGCAAAGCCAGTTAGCACTCCGTTAGCTGGTCACTTCAATTTATCTGAAAGGGAATGCCCTACAACACATGAGGAGGTGGAGCAGATGTCTCAAGTCCCTTATGCTAGCGCAGTTGGGAGTCTCATGTATGCTATGGTTTGTAGCAGGCCGGATTTGTCTTATGCAGTCAGTGTTGTTAGCAGATACATGAGTAATCCAGGGAAGGAGCATTGGAATGCAATTAAGTGGATCTTCAGATATTTGAGCAAGACAAAAAATACAGGTGTTATGTTCAGTGGCAAGGGAAGTTCTACAGAATTGGCAAGTTATGTTGATTCTGACTATGCTGGTGATTTGGATAAGAGGAGGTCTACTACAGGGTATGTGTTTACATTGGCTGGTGGACCTATATCATGGAGGGCGATGCTTTAGTCTACAATTGCATTTTTCACTACAGAGGCAGAGTACATGACAGCAGTTGAGGCTGCCAAGGAAGGAGTCTGGTTGGCTGGACTGGTTCGTGAGTTGGGGTTGGAGCAAGGAGGTACAGTGTTACACTGTGACAGTGAGAGTGCCATACATCTTGCAAAGAATCAGGTGTTTCATGCAAGGACAAAGCATATTGATATGAGATTTCACAAGATTAGGGAGCTTGTGTCAGAAGGCAGTATTCACTTGAGAAAAATTCATACAGATCTCAATCCTGCAGATATGCTTACAAAGCCAGTTACTACAGAGAAGTTCGAGTCCTGTTTGGACTTGATTAATATTACTCATTATTGAAGATGAGAGACGCACCAAACAGGTGCGGGTTTGTGTCTCTAATGAGGTACAATGATGAAGACGTCTACAAGTTATCTTTACAGGAGGCTCGACAGAATTCAAGCCAAGGTGGAGATTGTTGGTGTATGATGTCTTGTATTCAGTTGTAGTTTAATATGAATTAGAGTGGCAATTGTAGTTTAATCCAGATTAGGGTGGCAATTGTAATTTAATACGGATTAGGGTTTTTTCGCTATATATTTGTAGCGAGCGTTTCTTTCTCTGTAATGCAAGCAATACTGAGAGGTGTGAGGACGAGCGTTGTAACCCTATTCTCCATTGATAGTGAAGCAAGATCTCATCTCACCGGGGACGTAGGCAACCTTGCCGAACCTCGTAAAATCCGTGTGCATTGTTTGTTTTGTTTTTCCATTATCTTCTGCATCGTTTTAGGGTTGCGTTTCTACAATTACTGTTACCTTCTTCCCTCCCTACCTACCGAAAAAATAAGTTCTGATAATTATTAAACCCTAGTTTAATAACTACTCTGTTTTAGTTCTGATTTGTCAATTCTGATTTATATGTTCGTGTAATTTATGGCCCAGAACAAGCATAGCCAATTGGAACCATGGTTATTAACATTGGTATCAGGATCCGTATCCCCATATCACACGGTTAGCTCTTAATAAAAACTGTTCTGTTATAAAAATAAATAAATAAATAATTTAACAAATTTTGGTAAGCTAGAGTGGGACCTACTTCTCCAAAATTTGAGTCCACCTATTCCACCACATGGAAGAGCCAGACTTGCATATGTTTGTATACAAATGTTACAACAACTTAAAAGGATGATTTTCTATTTCTTGAAAA
This sequence comes from Macadamia integrifolia, assembly GCF_013358625.1. Classification (NCBI taxonomy): domain Eukaryota; kingdom Viridiplantae; phylum Streptophyta; class Magnoliopsida; order Proteales; family Proteaceae; genus Macadamia; species Macadamia integrifolia. The sequence continues at coordinate 5,335,610 of NC_056564.1, read as the reverse complement.
AATGTATGATTTTATTATTTTTTTTTAAGATGAATTGGGAAGGTGGTTGCTTACTCATCATAGTCTCACTCATCTCCCTGTTCTTAATCTTTTTCAATAATAAAGTACCCTCGAATCGAATCATTGTTTCCCTCGGATTTGTGAACTATAATTAACATCCAAAACTCTAATCATAATTAACATCCAAAACTCTAATCAGTTTTTTATATGCATTGGGGTTTGGAATCACTTTGTCCATAGTCCACCTCATAACATTCTGATTATGAGTAAAAAACTATAAATTAATTTGCTTAAGAAACTACAATATCTACTCTTATAAGCTATCGTTACATTATTAAAACAAATTTTGCTTAAGCAATGTTTTATGCCGCAAATCCAAACAAAAGTGTTTTGACTTTTTTTTATTTGAATATAAAATAGAATAAACAATTTTCAAGCAAATTTTATACAAATCAAAATCAGTTTAATCAACACCGTCAATTAAGAATTTTTAAGTTTTTCTTCATCTATTATGAAGAGAGAAATGGTGATATAACCCAATGAGTGAGTCTTGGTTCATTATTTGTTCTTAATACCCTTGTCCAATCTAATCTATGGATTTAAGAATTAGTATTAGATCAGCAGAATTGGCCAGATTGAATGATATCGTCTGAAGCAGATATTAATTCTTGGCCAGTCTTGTAATGATAAATGGTACAAATGATATTAACACATGAGTAAAATCATGAAATTTTGTTAATTTTTAAATAAATTAGAGGTAAATTTATCCTATACAAGTGGATCCAAATCGATATCTCGGCCGATACAGATTACTAAATCCCTGGTCTAATCAGATCTCAATCCTGGTACAAGGGATACCAATTACGTGTTGGGATCTCTCTCTCTCTCTCTCTCTCTCTCTCTCTCTCACACGCACTATTTTCTCCACTGCTCCTTAAGTAACTAACAATACACCACCTCATGGGATTGTGGAGTAGGTGACGCTGTCAGCGTCACTGTCGTCTTCAACTCTCCACGTAAAAAGGTAAGAAACCAAGGCGTTGCACCACGTAGCGGCTGTCTTCCTAGAAAAAAGGGACAGCCGGGACAGCTGTAGTTCATGGTATCCGGACGCGTACGAACCTCGTTTGCTGCCACAAAAGAAATTTCCCCGATTTTGGTGGGGCCTACCTATCATCAGTTCATACGTGGCTGCCTTACGGCTGGCTGACAGCGATGTGCTGTTTCCATCAACAATCACCACCACCACTCTTGTTCTACATTTATTATTATTATTATTATTATTATTTTATGTCTCATTCTGATCCTACATATCTTTACATCTATTTTGTGTCAAAAGATTCTGGTTTATGTAACGAGATATTAACAGGCACATATAACGTTAAAATTATACTTGTCACATCCCTTTTAACATTATGTTTCACCAAAACTTTTCTTCATGGCGAGTCAAAAAAAAATGATGGCGATGGAATAAATGTATTTATGAAAGGGGAAAACTTGCTCCCAAAAATAGTTTTCCCTGGTCCTTATACCAATTTTAGAAGGTTGTAGGCCTAAGTGTCTTTGCTTGTGATGTGAATTAAATTAGTTTTTCTTCCCTTAAAAAGAAATTTTGGTTACATATAGTGACAACACCTTTACATTAGTGGAACTACGTCTGTTACACGCACCAAATTACTTTCTTTTGTTAATTTTATTGTGTTTGTTTTCACTTACAACCACTGCTTCAATCTAGGGAGCAGTCATCAAACCCAAAATGGCATTGGAATTATCTTATCCATTGGTATTTATATCAATTCTGGTTTTGGGTTTGGCATTGATTAGTTAACCGAGTCATAGCCCAGAAAAGGTGGAACCGATTACGACCCTTCTAATTTCATCTATGATTTTTTTTTTTCATTCCCCTTGTTGGAGGGTGCTTATGCACCTCCCTTAGTTTATACCTGGTGGCAATCCCCACCCATTAAAGTTCCATAAAATATTACTTGTGAGAGGATACAGAAAATCTTGGCCCTTTTTTCTATTGGCCCCAGTGATAAACACCAGTTTACTTGTTTAGGCTTGATGAAGAACATTCTCTCTCTCTCTCTTAACCAAGGTGTTCAGGCCAATTTACACGCATCTTGACTGATCCTCAAAGAGACTTGCATAGCAACCTACAATCACGATCTCCACTTAAATCGTAGACGCACAGATGGAAAATTGAACCTATGATGATGCACCTATCCACATAATCCTCAATCCACCCTAACCATCTGGGCAACCTCTGACTCTCTCTCTCTCTCTCTCTCTCTCTCTCTCTCTCTCTCTCTCTCTCTCTCTAATGATGCATTCGCCATAACAGCCATGGCTGATGGAGTCATCTTAAATTTTAGGACTTATCATTGTCAGATTGTAATCTTTTTAACTTATGATAATATTTGGGAAAGAGAATTCCACTGACTCACAGTGGCTAATGGGAAAGCACCCGTAGGGATCCAATTTAGGAAGGGCAGGAGTCATTTTGCCACCCCTATGTGTGGGTGCAAGAGTGCATGACCAGGTAGTATTCCATTCCCCTTAATATTTGTAAGAACCCATTAGTTACTGGAACCGGACTATCCCTTCTTTATGAAGATTTGGAAGGTCACGTTACTAATTAATATTGCCTCAAAAGCTTTGGAACCAATTAGTTAGTCAAGACAGTTCTGGTCTTTGACCCCAAAAAGATGGAATTGATTAAGACCAATTGACAACAAACCCAAATATAAATCATGGGGGAAACTTCAGGTTGAGCCATATGAAGATTTTATTGTCAATATCAACCCCATGGTTGCTATTGCGTTTCCACTCTAATGGCATTTTTGACAGCTTAGGGTCATATTTAAATAATCTGAAACAGTTCCAATCATGGTCTCTCTGAATATGAACTATATCTATAAATATGAGATCTTGGGAGAAACAGAGAACAAGATTGTCCAAATTTAAACTCATCGAGGAAGGAGTAAGGACTTCAAATCCCATCTTGAAGAAATGGTTTTATAAAGCACTGCTAGATAAGGTTGCAGCCACCCAATCTGCCCAACCTAAAGACAACTTGCAATTGCCAATACCTGACTCATTATCTCGTAAAAATAGAAAATAGTGGATTACGGAGCCAGCATCTGCGTAATTTTCTAATCATGGATTGAGTTACGACCAGCATTCCATGTTTGATAAGTATGTGATTACAGAGTGTACTTCATTCGGTATCTCCGAAGCCAATCTTCGCCCTTCTCATCATAATCCTGCCTACTAAAGGTTTGATAGGAGAATTGTGCAGTAGCAGCATAAGCGGCGGCACCTCTCCATGCATCAAGAATTGGATCTGATGCTCTGACCACTCTTATGGGCGACTCAAAGGGACGAATCTTCCGGATGCCATCTTCCAAGCGTTCAACAATACCGGGGAAGAGACAGTTCCCACCAGTCATAAGGACCGAACTGGTGATTCTGTCCTCTACTCCATTGCCCTTCAAAGGCAACCTCTGTATTGAGATCCCAGTCATCTCATCCAACCCTGCCTGGTCAATCCCTATCATGTTAGGCTGAAAAAGAATTTCAGGACACCGGAATCTTTCAACCCCAAGTATGATCTGGAAATCTTCCTTTGTTAGAGGACGGAAGCGTGGAATCTCCGCAATGGGCTGAAAGGAACTCGATTCTGACTTGGCAACAAATGTTGGATCAATATCCTGTCACGTTAATAAAACAACAAAAAACTACAAACTCAGCCTTATCCCAATTTAATAAACCAAGAGGTAAATAATGATCCATCCCTGAGAAGAACCACCCTGGACAACAAAAATTAATAATTGAAAATAGGAGTTGAGAATGCTAGGATGAAGACCTGACCTGGAGACGAGACGTGACACGAACAAGCTCAGCCTCATCCTCATCTTGTCCCTCGTCATCATCATCATTATCTTTGCTCATGAGTTTGTAGAGTTGCCAATCTTCATCCCTGACTCCAAAGGTATCCTCACCCTTCCCTCGATCAAATGCTGCTGTTGTCAAAAGGCGCATCCTTTCCTTTTGGGCAGCATTCAATCTCTCACCACGGCCAACAGCTCCAGAAGAATTCTGATTCCCATTTGTACGGCCCCCATTTGTCTTCAACCGCTTCCGCTGCTCAACTTTCTCAGAGAGTTCTCTGTGTTTTGCACGTAGTTGTTCCAAATAAAGCTCTGGGTTCTCTCTATATATTTCCAGAGGGCAGGTACAAATCAATCGAAAATAGTTAGGAGTCCATAAAGATGTGAGTTCATTTTTCTAACTAATATTTTGATAAAGCAACATCTTGATATGTAGAGGTCAGCATAAAAATCATGGTGGCCACTCCACAGTACCATGGTCCTTTGCCCTTGAGAAATGGATTCAATAATTAGAGATCAAAACTAACACAACTTGAAGGAAAAGTAATCCCTCCATCCCCCTAACTCTACTAAAGTATGCATTAAAATTCAGCAGAAGATAATATGTTCTCTTCTTACTGAAAGCCCATGAACCCAGTCAGTTATCTGCTAATTAAAATATTAAAGCCATTAACCCTTAGCATGATATGACATACAAACGCTTTTCCTCGTCTTGTTGATTTTGCCTTTCTCGTTGTTGTTCCTCCTCAAAGCGTTTCTGTTTAGCCCGCTGCCGCCCTTCAGATGTGGTCTTAAGAAATAACTGCTTCTTCTTCTCCTTCAGCTGCCAAATGATAAACACAATTCATCTAAGCGAAGGACGGTAGAGTTAAATAAACAACGATGTCAGCGCTAACAACAAAAATGGAAGTGACATTGAAGAAAAAGACACTCTACAGGGAAGGGTAACCATCAGAGCAAGAGCAAGATGCAAGCAAAAGCTGAGATAAGTTATTGATAGATGTGGAAATGACCTAGCAGATTTTTTTTCCCCTTTTTTTGGCTGGGTAATCAATATTATTTATGCAAAGCATTGAGCAACTTTGATTCCTCAGGCAATCTTGTCAGAAGTTTGGCTCAGAAGCATAAACTAGTGATGAATGTCCTGGTAGAAATGGGTAGATCTCTTGCTCTCACCAGAGTTTCCAGATCATCAATTCAGTAGTCAGACTGTTGCAGGACCATTCACCACTGACAAACCGGTTTTAGATCAAGGAATATTCATTAAAAAATTAATAAATGTTGACCAATGAATGACTGATCAAACCAGACAACTAGACCATGATACCGTATGCAAGAATTATTTAAAACATCCTTGAGACCAGATCTCAAGACCACCCACAAACTGAAGGGAGCCCTCACCATTGCACCTTTCATGGCTTCCAGGTCAGGTAAACAATATCTAGTCAATTTCCACATTTTTGTAGCAAACATTTGGACTGCCTGGACTGGACAGTCAAACCTCCAACCAGAGGGCCAGAGTTTCGTGTTTGGCCCAGTTATGAAAACATTACTGCTCACACAGTATTTATGAGTGTGATGGCAGAATCCTGTTCAAATTGGATCTTCCATAAGAAATGGCATTTTATAAGCAAGTCCTATCAAATATAACTGCAACGTCAGAGGAAGGGCAGAACAATCACAGCCATTTTTAAAAGAGCAAACCTGCTCTGGGGACAGCATATTGTCAGGAACATTGACAAGAGGAAACTTCTCAGCGTTTGAAGGCTCCAGTTTCTCCTCGAGCTCAACTTGCTCTCCCTTTGCCTTTCTTAGAGATTGTGTTACCTTAACAACAGCAGACTCAATTTCCTGCTTGGAGCCATAGCCAGTCTCGACCAGGAACGAGGGAACATCATCATCTTCCACGTTTTCAAGCTGCTGCAAAAGAAATTCCAGACCCTGCAATTCATTTTCCAGCTCCGTAATTCTAGAATATCTTTTTGCAGCAGCCATTTCTCTCAGCCGTTGACCTTGTTTCTCCTTTATGGCTGCCTTTCTTGCAATTTCTTCTTCTGATGGTGGCTCTTCAATTGGAGGCACCCAAGCAAGCTGCCAACGCCTTGTTTTCTCTTCAGCTTCCTTTTCCCCTTTCTGTCATGACATTGCAATATTTGAACTTCAGTCCATTAGAAGAATAAAACTAGGGAAGGAGAAAAAAAATTAATACCTGAAATATTCTAGCTTCAGAAGCATAGTCCCGAGCTACAAAACAGTGCTCCATCTTAAGCTCTTCAACCTTCTCCCATGTAATGCTAGATCTATTTGTGTAAATTTTAAAACATGAACATTAGCACAAATAAGGAAATAAAGCTCTCATATTCAGTCTAAACAGAACACAGAAATGGATCTGCTTACATGTGATTTGGGTGCTTAAGTGACAAAAGTTGCTTCAAGTAATCCGTGACATGGTATCCACCAACGTTAGTTCTGGAGCATGCTTCAAAAATGGGCTCACCACCCACAAACTGAACATGGGAGCAACATAAGTGATCAGAAAATGAGACTAGCCAAAAAACAATACCTTAGAGAGAAAGATCAAGCATAAAACAAAATTATGCATATACCTATGGATTTGGCCCCATAGAGTATGTTGTTATGCATATACCTAGAGTTTTGACCCCATAGTACATCTGTACATGTGGACTCTCATGCGTTTGAGGATGCTTATGTATCGAGAAGGTGCTACATAAAGTTAGGGAAAATCTTTAATATTTAAGACGGTTAAGTAATTACCAAAAGATTCAGGCTCCTCAAAAACCCTAAATGAAAGGATCAATCAGCTTCCAAGGGGAATTAGGGCATCACTTTTACTTAAATACAACCCACAACAAAATATATTTGTCTATTAAAAACAAATTGTAGGTATTAATTATAACAAAACACAATAGGGACTTATTCACGATGACAAGCCAACAAGTTGATGATTCTGTTGCCTGTATACAATTACACTGCTTGGGATCTGGGTATGCAGAACAGGTACAAGGAAGTCTCGAGGAGATTAATCCAGCTGACCCATATAAGAAAGTGTAAGACTTCAAGCCATTCTGACAATTTTGATAATGAAAGAGTAGTGGTTTTTTTTTGCCTTTGTTTTCTGTGAGATGCAGTAGTGTGTGAGATGCCCAATTGGTTAGTGAGAGACTGACCTGTGCCATAGGTGAGAGGCCTTGGTCATATTCCCCTAGCCCTCCTTTCTTCTCCTTCCTGCTTTTTTTTTTTTTTTTTTTTTCTTTGTTTCTATTTCATTATTGCTATAACCTTTGGCCTGTTGAGATTCGTAACTGCTACAATAGTATTATTACTTGCTCTTCATGAAGTGAAGTACCGAACCCATTAAGTAATTTAAGTTGGGATACGGCCTTCTTGTTGTTGTTCATGAAGTGAAGTGTTGATCTCATCAAGCCAGCACAAAGTGAAGCTACTGTTACATCATCCTTCACCAGCGGCACCTTTTCCATGGATATATTTTACAACAGATTTTCAGACCTCAACAACTACTATTATGGCCATCAGATTCAGATGTTGTTTTGAGGTTATAATCCTCCCTTTGAGGTCTTCCATCAACCTGAACTTCAGTCTTTTTCTAACGGTTAGATCTATTCTGTCCTAGTTTCTTATTTCAGAACCGTAGTGTAATCTCCACAGCTGCCTACATGAATTTGAAGAGTTATACTGCTGTTAGTAGCCTACTATTGATCTCTCTTTCAGTCACATCCCATGGCTAGATTGTGCCATAGGTGTTAAGTTACTAATCTCAGTCCTACAATCATAACTATTAATCTAGCCTTCATCTTGCTGTGACATTTGGAGGTTTAACACCATTGACCAAGCCTTATGATCAAACCAATTTTGGGTATTGATCTGTCCAATGGATTGTTAGTTCTGGTTAGTTTCTAAATCTGTTGCATACTTTCTATTTCTGTTCAACTTGTGATAGACATCGATCCAACACTTGGATCAGCACCAAATTCTAAGGTACTGTTCCCCAGACCATAGCTACCCTTTTGACCATACTTTGGGCATTGTCCGAACCTTGGTCATCTACCTACTGGGTCCACTTTGGTTGCTAGAATTTCTGACCTTCAGTCCTACTGTCGGATGGGTATAATACTTGCTGTTTAGTAAGTCAAGCCATATCAATTATCTTACTTTGATAGAAGTAGGGGAAGAGAGAGAGAGAGAGACCAACGCAAAGGGAATTTGCGGAGAAAAAACTGGGAAAACATAAGAGTCCTGGAATGAACAGCCCTTGGTACATACATCAACAAGTAGTAAAGTCAGGAGTCTTACAGGAATAACATGGCTTGTCGAAAATCCCGAGCTAATAGCAAGACCATCATTATTGCAAAGACCAAGTTCTTGGTTATACTTGTAGCTGAAAGCAGCATCAACACCAAATGCTATGATCTCATATGTAAAAGAAACACAATTAGAGGTACATTAGTATGAAGAAAACAAACAGGCTTAAAAACAAAACAAGGTTTTGCAAATAAAGACAGTACAGAGACCACACATCACCCAAAAGCAACAAACCCATTCTTCAATATACATAATAACAATACATCAGAAGTTTAAACTAGAAAATAGACCAATAACTTGTACCTACTGATGGTACTCCGTAAGTCTCAAAAAGAAGTTCTGCCATTTTGCTGCGAGACTGGACTGGATTGCATACACATTCTGTCATCAGGACAGGATGCTCAACCTGTTCTGCCCTCAAAATTGGCATACCAATAAAGTAAAGTCTTATTATTATGTAAGCCAAAATCAAACGATCAATTATATCATGTGCTGAAGACTCGAAGAAATGTATGGGACACAAGAAGCATGAATTTAACTACTTGTATATGTCTACATGTTCATGATTACTTTAGCTGGACCACATATGAACTAAACTTCTTTTCTTCTCTTCCCCCCCCCCCCCCCTTTTTTTTGTGTGAGTGTGTGTGTTGGGGTGGGGGGAGTTGGTCAAGGTGTTTTAAAATACATAATTCATTATGCTGGCAAGTAAGACCATTAGATGTGGTAGCCTGTGCATCACCATTTCCAAACTCAACATACAATCAAAGAGCAGATAAAGCAAGTTTTCAGAACACAAAGGCTTGCAGCATCCAGAAATTGCAACAAAAAGCACCTTATGAAAGTCTTACCCATTGTAAGTTTATACTTTTTCCACAAATATATATAAAGCAATGAGAGCACACTGATGATTACCTGAGATCCATCGGCACCCATTCGCTCAAACCCGAAATCAAGAATCTAGAAAATGCATTAAATGTTATATGAGATTACAGTATTAAGCAGAAAAGCCAGAACCTTTCTCTATTAAAAGCTCCTGAGTGAGATGTGAATCTTCACAGCATAACATTGAGTCTAGCCTATTGATAAAGTAATTCAGAGCCAAAGTTTTCACAAGTTATGGAGGCAAATAATAAATTAATGTATATAGGATTTTTTTTTTTGGGGGGGGGGGGGGGGTCTCTGCACAGTCCATATATTTGGCTTCTGTCCATGGCCATGGTTTTTGGCAACGTGGACAGATAATCTGGCCATTCAAATTATTGGTAAGGTTGGCTGTGCTCCAGATTAGCTATGTGTTGACCACATGGCCTGCCATGTATCGAACTTTTTCCTCCATTTCTAATGGTCCAACTGTTTTAAAAACTATTGACTTCACAATATTTTTTGAAAAGCTTCATTGTCCGAGTTAGCAATATGCATTAGGGTTGAAACTTACCAAATGACTAGAGGCTGACGTTGACAATGATTTCAAAAAAATTTCGATCCAGCTGAGCAGCCACATGGCAGGAAAACAAGGTCCATAAACAAAGCCCTATATGCATGGTCCATGGAGAGACCTATCCCCTCTAGGTTTTATAAGAAATCCGCAAATTCAATCTTCACAATTCGCAACCCCTCAATCCCCACCAAAAAATCTGCTACAAAAACATAAAATTTATTTGTTTCCCCCCTCCAAAAAAAAAAAAAAAAAAAAAAAAAAAAAAAAAAAAAGTAGACCTAGTGGTTGGTCATAGTACATTCTTGCATTTGTACCATTGTATATGCAGATTGGATTGGACAGTTTTCCACTGGAACCATTCTAGTCTTTAAGCAGTTTCCTTATTAAGGATTTCCACAATCTATGTTCTATCATATTTTCTCCATTTGTTAATTTGTTGCTTCCTCTGTGATATTTTTCCTTTTTTACATTTTCCTTTTTGGTTTTTGAGGCGTCAAAATTTCCATTATCATTATCTTGAAAAAGCTAAACATTTGAAGGTTTGTAAGCTGCAACCTCTTACAAAACCAGAAACATTTTTGCAAGAAACAAGTTCTAGTAGACTAGTAGTGATAGACGGGTAGTAGATTCCATCATTGACAGGTATCTCAGCTCTGGAATAAAGCAGCAGTTTAATTGAGCTTACATATTCCATTATTTCGAACTGATAAACAACATTGCTATCAAATGCTGAACGATATGATGAGCGAGTGCAATCGAAGTATCTCATCAATGCAGGATCATGATCACCAACAATTGTGACAGTTTCACCTGACACCACAAAGAACACAACCACTCAAAACCATTGTTAACACCACTATACAACAGCTACCCCAGACACAATATATTTCAGAGAAATAAAAGAGTCCAACCAGTACAAAGAAAGGATAGAGGAATATGAAAGTAAAACGAGTCCATAATCTAAACCATTACATGAGAACTAGCTTCCAGTTCTGATGGTTAAAGCCTTGAAATGCAAGACCATCTCAATTTTAATATTGTTATTTTCGTAAACAAAATTTACTATTCACAGAAAATCTCTTTTTTTTTTTTTCATTTATAGTAAGTCCAAAAATCACTATGTATAAATACAATTTCTACAACTTTTTAAATTAGTTTCTAATATGAGACAATGAGAGTTTAAGTTAATTGGGGCAAAATTGTCTGAGCCCCAATTAGTTTAGGATTTAGATCCATGTTTAACTTTCAAATTTTCAGCCATAATTGTAGTTGATTTGAGTTTGGCTAAAATAAGAAACGAATAATTTTTGTATATTTGGGCAAGGAATTAGTTCAATAAGATTTCCATGGACCAAAATAAGCAAGTTTATTTCTTTACCATACAACAACAACAACAAAGCCTTATCCCAACAAGTCTCTATTGTGTTTAAATAATTTCCTGCCATTATCCCATCAAATAATTAGTCAGCATTTAAAGTATCGGTCTGTATCGTACCGTATCGGCCGATACGATACAGACCAATACGATACATAGAATTTTTAAAACCCTTTTGTATCGATACGTATCTTGTGATACATACCGATATGCACCGATACACCACCGATACGATACGATACGCACCGATACGTACCAATACTCTATGGAAAATTTAAAATCAAAGTGAAATGTACGTTTCGATATGTATCGGTACGTATCGGCATGTATCAATACGTATCAGTGTATCGGTATGTATCGACCGATACACACCGATACGTACCGATAAGGTCATAAAATGGCCAAGATGGGTAATTTTTCAGAAAAACACAATTTTTTGAGGTGTTTTTGTTCCAAAGTTGGCGCCAACCATTTTTCTCTCTAACTAAAGTGGAAATCAAGGTTGGAAACAAGAATTTTACATTTATGGGACAACCATAAACCTTAGATTCTTATTGCGATACTCTCAATTTATTGTTTATGCATAATACATGTTATATATAGCTTTTTTTAACTATTTTTTTATGCAAAAGTGTATAAAAAAGTGTTTTTTATCCATTTATGTGGGTATTTGTAGTGTATCTTAACGTATCTCCGATACGATACGATACCCTCCAATACGTATTTTAATTTTGGCCGACCGATACCGATACTTTAATCCTTGGCTTAACTTGGATTCTCTATTACAAATTTCAAACTCTGCAACTGTATTTGGTAGATTCTGGATACATATGCCACTCAATCGTATCATATTTCCATCTGTTGCCATACATTAAAATTCTTCTCTAATCGGTTATTCCTCTCTCTTTTTTTTTTCTTTATATTGATGAGCAACCAGTGGAATGTCTAATCAATTAATTTTTATCTGCATATTTTCTCATAAGTCTCACCGTCAGTTAGGGCACCTATAGCAATCGACTGGTTCGGTTTAAGATTCAGATAAAGCTACACTAATTCTACCTTCTACTCTAGCCTAAGTTCATAATCCATGTTCTGGTTTGGCCCATAAACTGCAGGTTTGCCAACTGACCTGCATCAATATCGTATGAGAGCAAAGGATCAACTCCTAGTTTACTTCAGTGGCTTTTGATTCTTTTCCAGATAACTTTGATAAAATGAAAGAAACGCTCAGACAAGATCTTTGAGTTGACTTTGATACAACAACACATAGATTTGAAATCAATTTTTAGAACTGAATCGAGGGTTTAAATTGGATTGAGTCCCACCAACACTGTATCTCCTGAAGTAGAAGATACAAGTTCAGTCTGCAGAGATACTTCAATGAGAAGATAACAGGGGAGAAGAAGGAAAGTATACAGTTGACTTACTTCTTCCGAATCAAGAGGAGGAAGAAGTTCAAGTCAACAGAGATGCTAATTTTTTATCCTCATGTAGGAACATTGAGAGGGATCTACAACAACAAACATTGGAAAATCCTTGCACATCAAGTGTTTCTACAGGTCTTCAAACCTTGAGGTTGAGTTTTCTTCAACTGAGGAGCATGTCTATTACAATATCATTAATAAGTATTTTCTAGTGAACTCACTATTTAAGATTATAGTTATTACTAATTTTACTAACTTTTGTATAATATGAAGCTTACCATTCACACTATAGCCCATTTACTATTTACAGCAACTCCAAAATTACTGGTAAATATTACCATCCTTGGTGAATTTCCATTCCACGTCATCTTGTGCATTATAATTGTCCATTTCCAGTTTTAGTGGTATGGGATAAGTCAAAATTCTGCCACCCTAACAAACAGGCATCACTTATAATTTTTTAGCAATCAATTGGTTTGTACTCTGGTTTCAGTTCCAAATAAGTTGATTTACAGCCAGCTGTGCCTTTGTTTGACCTAAGGACCCTAATTCTAGGTTCTATTCCAGGCTGAATTCAAATTTCCTAGCTGAGCACATTACAAATTTTACCACATCGAACTGACAGGGTTTTTTATGCCATAAGGATTAAGGAAGCTAATGTTGCAGAACCAAGTCATCCGAGTGATACAGGGGGGGTCTTCTGGATTAGCCACATTTACAAAGGACTTGTCAACTGCAGCTCTATGCCCCACCTTAAATTGCAATTTCTCTCTACAAATAGAATCCATTACTAAGAATCTGATTTTCTTCAATATGGATGAAAAAGCGTTTCTTCCTTGCATGTGATCTGCTGTTTACCACAAGGCTATGCAGGCAGAAACTTGCCAAATGGAAAGGGCATGGCCTAGCGAAAACATGAACACTTTGGGCTAACCAACCACCTTCCCCTAATTATTCTTAAAACAAAAAAGATATCAGTGACACATCGGGTTTCTTCACCCCCCTTCTCTTGTAATTTTATTTTTGTATGATTATAAAAATAAAAATAAAAAGTCGTACCCGGTGCATGAGGCTTCCCGTCACTGGGGGGTCTGGGGAGGGTCATAATGCACGCAACCCTACCCCTGCTTCGTGGAGAGGTTGTTTCCTTACTCGAACCCATGACCATTAGGTCGCAATGGAGCAACCTAACCGTTGCTCCAAGGTCCACCCTCTTTTTATATGATTATGTTACGAAATAAAATTTATACTAGGTACAATAGATAATTGCTCAAAGTTAATAAGGTAAAATAATAGAGAAGTTTGCTATTATGCAAATAAATCTTCAGGGACTGACTTTCCCTTCTCCAAAATACATACATTTGACAGAAATCAATCCAACTGTAATCAGTTTCAACAGAACTATATAACATCAGGGACTCGATAATTGATATTTATTGGCCCCTTGAATCATAAATTGCATGAGGAAATCCAAAAAATTTTACTGAAATTACATTCTGTGATTTGGCTCTGTGTATTGGACAAAATCCCTACATTGCATCTGGTGGATTCAAAATTAACCCTTTATAAACAACCCAAAAACCACACTACAGGACCTTGATGTTGACCCTCTTTCCAGGACCAGTATTACAAATACATAGCTTCTAAAGCTGCAAGTGCAACCATAGCTCGAGGACAAGTAGGCTACAATGTGCTTTGATGGTGGTTGCAGCCAAAGAAAATACTTACGTAATGAGAAAATAGGGGATGTAAGTGTTTCTTATGACAGGAAAAGAAAATTCAATATAAAAAAGCAAAGTCAACTACAACCATAGCTGTAATAGCTGATCAAACACTGCACTGTCATAAAAAAGAATTACACAGAAATGAGCAGAGAATATGAAGCTTGTGCGGACTTACCATTGACAAAAATTCACAAGAAATGGATGTACAAGGAACAATGTTATAAGCATTTACTTGAGAGGTGATATCTTAGCTATCAGTGGCAAATATAAAGGTAGGTCATAAAGCAGAAACCCAGATACCTGAGTACTTGGAAATTTTCCGTCAACCGCATGCGAAGCAATAAATTTCACAGAAGAAGAAAGTAAACGGAGGATAAGTGAGGGCGTACCAGTTGTTTTGTGGCGAGGCCTCTGAACGACGTTTCGGAAAGTAAGGCGAGGATCATATTCTCCCGCCCACCTAAACCAGGGTTGAGAAAGATTGAATGATCAGGACCATATAGCGAAAGAAGGAATGCAGATACAAAATTATAAATGAGACAAGAATTAGGGTTTTCTACTTCAATTTTTTCCAATTTACCCAATTCGGAAGTTGGAACCGCCATTGTCGATGACGATAGGGCAGCTAGTCGGGAATTTCTTGTAATCAGATTGCCGCGATGGTCGTGTGATGTAAGGCATTCTCAGATTCACTCGACGATTACAGCCAAAACCTTTCAGAGCTCGCGTCCCTTCGCCTCGCTCTCTGTGGCACCCTAACCCGGCTTGCACATTTGATCTAAAGGTAGTTGCATGACCGTTCTTGACTTCCAGTGCATTCCTCTTCCTTCTCAGTGTGTGTCACTCTTTAGCTCCTCCTTACTCCGCATATAAGCGGGTCGGGCGACGCACGTCCCGCCGCGACAAGCATCCGAGGCACTAGGGCTAAGGTCGTAACTTACAAGTTTAGCCCGGCGAGTCTTCCGGCAGGGTTTGATGAGCTGGACTTTTCAACTTATCACTTGGGTCGGGTTGCGCATGGCCTATACACATTTTCAGGTCTGATGGTAAGCCCAGGCCGCGTCTGGGCTGAGTCCTTGGGTTGGGCCTTGGCGGGCCATGGATTAAAAATTATTTTATTTTAATATTTTAAATATATATAAGTGTGTAGGTTAATTTTACCTTTTATTTTTATGAAAAAAAATAGCATAAAATGACAAAAGAGAGCTAAGTCTTAACGTGCTGGTCTAAGATATCCCAAACCAATCTTAGGTTCAACTAGGCTGAGCCAAAACCAACTCAACCTGACACTATTGCTCCACGATGAGGCACTGAATAGTTTTACTTCCACTCGTAGTTTTTAAAAGCAGACTAATGGTTGAAATAAAAAGGTTTTGATTTTTTTGTTAAATAAATAAAGGATGATATTGTGTAGGATTCATGTAATCAACACCATTTAGTTAGAATAAAACTGAGTTGTATAAATTTTTTATATTCAAAAAAAAAATAATGTGATTCTAATCGAAAGTAATCCAAGGCCTAATCTCACACACTCTTGACCACCCAGGCACCCCCTTAGAGCATGATGAGAAAGTAACTCAATTCTTTTGAAAGTTGCAGACCCATGATCATATAAAAATTTTAGATAATTGAATACTATTAGCAACGTATACATGTCTTTTCCATCCTAAGAATTATTGTTCTTGCTTACTTTCCTTTTTTTTTTTTTTTTGGTAAAATCTTGCTTACTCTTATTAACCCATGTTTACCAAAAATAAAAAATAAAGTTGACCCATCACTTTGCTTATAAGTACCAAAGCTGGAGAGATTACATAAACTTAGAAAGGGGTTTTAGGTTTTCTTCTGTCCTCTTCACCCCTATCTTAATCATTTAAGTCTCCAACAAAGCGAAACCCCACTAAACCAACTTGTTATATAGTCTTTTTCATCCCTTACAGTCTCCCAACAAGTCTTCTTATCTAGCTATAATGAATGAAATAGAGATTGGGTGCCTTGGTTTGGGTGTAAGAGGCAGCCAATATGACTTCTTGTGCTTCTGCATTCACCTCTTTCGAGTTCCTTGTGCTATGGCTGCTGCTACAGCACCATTTGCCATGATCCTCTTCCCTGAGACACACCTAGCATCTCATAAGTTGTCATCAATCGTGGTTAACTATTGAATATGTGTTCACAACCATTAGTGAATTCCCACGACAATCTTAATCCTTTGTTAATATGATATGTTTTATCCCGCACCCACACCATTGTGTTTATGAAAACTCGAAAATCAACAATTGTAGGTTACTTTTTTCAGCTTGATGACTCAGCTTTATTTCTCTCTCGTACCTTGATCATATGCATTTCATATTAATTATACTATTTTTTTCGCATTACCATTGGTATGACATGGGAGATTCTCCTACAATCATACTGTGGGAATCCCCTTTTAAGAAAAAGGGAAAAATTATATCTTGAGGAGATCGCCATAATTGTCTCATCTCCTTATTCAAACAAACAATCAATAGCCTAAGCGCCTGAATATATAAATAATATAGAACCCCCTCCTTAGAAAAAAAAAAAGCATCAATAAATGAATTATCCTATATTGATATAATTGCAAATTAAAGTATGAGATGTCTTTCCAACAACATAAAAAAGAAAAAAAGTTTTTCCAGCATTCTTTAGTGCTTTGGTCATTGAGTCATTAATATGTGCGGTTCTGTCCATATGATTGGCTAGCCATGAATTCTTTCTCCCATTAAAAAACAATCACTTTTGTATCTTGCAATCTATTCTTCAATTTGAGTCTCGCTGGAGTTTTAGTTGACTTAGTTTACTTGAAACATTTGTAGAAAAAACAACGGTAGTATCAATAGTTTCATCACCACCATGAGCCAAATACAAATGTTAACAAAGGAAGAAGCAAAGGTAGCTACTAAAGAAGTTGCATATTAGAATGCATATCCATATCTAGTACAGATCAAAGTGAGCCTACCAGAGATTGATTTTGAGATCAAGCAACTTCTCCACTTGAAGAACCTTATAGAGCAAATATGTTGTTTTATTAGCACTGATGACTGAGAAGTTGTTGCCTAAATCTCAAGTGTTTAAATTAAGAAATATTTGTTAAAGTTAATGTAACTAATGAAATTTACTTTTGTGTGCATATAAATTTGTTTTTTTTTTGTTGGTAAAATTTGTAAATAAATTATAATTAGTATGATATTTTTTACTAAGATGTTAAATGCTTTGTTATGTTAACTCAAATTCACCATACGCAAATGAAATGAAGTAAAGAAGATATGGCCACGTAGTCGCTATTATCCGCAAAGAGGTATAATTAATAGAGGAGGGGATGAATTATAGATTGTGACATGAAATGTGTATAAAAGGGGAAATGATACCAAATAAAGGCTTAGCCACTTAGAGTATATATAAAGCCATTGAGTGTATATGTAAGCCCAATAATATAGAGTCGGACATTATAGATATTTTCTCCTCCACTTTTAGAAATCTGTGTCTAGTCCTATGATTGGTGTTTACATTAACTTACCAAAAGTAGCTTGACGGCATAGCAAACCCTCTAATTATGAAAAATTAAACCAGATCAAACCAAACTAACTGCTTAATAATATGGAGTGCGACATAATGGCGGTAACGTTACCTCATGAAAATGATAGGTTCCAAATCTCAAACTTCACTTTAAATGTGTTTTAACATGCGCCATACAACTCCATACACATTTTATGGGCATCCTTTACTTTCCTAGCATCCAAAGCTATGGTTGGCAGGGTCCACTAAAGGTTATCCTATTATCCTATTTGTTTGCATAATGCATTAATGTGCTATAGCAAATTGAGACCAAACTGATAGCAAATCACTAAGAGAAACCAATGAAAAATCGAAAACCTAATCGAAACTAACGCACCCTTGTTAGTTCTTGGTTTCACTCATTATCACATCAAAACCGGTCCAAACCGATGGATTGATACCCCTACCATTTATTTAAGTCAAATCAAATTGAATAAAATGTAACTCGATTAATTAAATTGAATAAATCATATATATTTGATAGATTGTGTGAAATTATCTACATATATATATATATACATATATATATATATATATTTTTTTTTTTTTGGTGTAAGAAAGTTTTAATTTTCTTTTCAACTTTATTTGTCTCAATAAATTATTTATACTTAAATCCCAATTTATTTAATTCAACAGGTTATTTCTACAAAAATCGATTTGCCAAGACTATATAGGAACTGAATAAAATTGAATCCATTCAACTCGGTTCCAAAACCAAATCCAGAATTAGACCCTAATGATTGACACCCAGCTTCCTTTTTTTTTTTTTTCTTTTTCTCGGGTAAGATTGACAGATTAAGGGTTGACACCCTACTTTTAAAGGGGAAATTTAAAAATTAATTACATAATTTATCATATTGTTAATATGATAATGGAGAAGAGGAGAGGAGTGGTCAAGATTCGAACGACGGTGGGAACCCTCCTCTTTGTCTTTGGTGTGAGTTGTGAAAAAGGAGTTCCCGCGCTTTTAACCAACTCGAATTTGGCGCCAGCCAAGCCAACGTTTGAAAGAAGCGGTGGAACGTGGGCCAAGTGTCGAGCGCACGTAGACGAAGGGCCATAAAGTGCCAACACGTAGACAAAAGACTTGCCGAGTTGCAATTGGTTGGCTCCACTAAAGCCATCTCACGAAACGAGTGACGAACTCACGAACCTCTATCGTGCGATTCGTGCCTCGTGGGAGCTTAAAAAGACATCTTTCTAACCACTTATAGCAGCTTCCGGAAGACGCCACGCCACAACTTCTCCACCCCTCGTCTCGTCCCTGCATATACCCCTTTCAGTTTCGTCTCCTTTCGTCTCCCTTTTGTTCAAATTAAGTCCAAATCCAGCCTATCTTCGTCTTCGTTTTCTCCATTAGCTTCACTTTTCGGTGCTTTCTCTGTTCAGAAAGTACGAAAGTCTTCAGTTCCGGTCTTTTTCTGTAGTAGAGAGAGAGAGAGAGAGAGAGAGAGAGAGAGAGAGAGAGAGAGAGAGATGGAGATGGATGAGGAAATGGGGAGAATAGAAGATGGATGCCAGACGCCGAAGCGTGGAGAGTGTCGGATCCCGGTGGCTTCAGTGTGCCCGCCGCCTCCAAAGAAGAAACCTGTTTATGGGAAGAACAGAGACCCGCCCAAGAATGGATACTTCAACTCACCTGATCTTGAGCTTTTCTTTGCCATGGCTCCACGACGGGAAGCTTACGGGTAGCCAACTGCAAAGGGAACAGGAATCAGACTTCCATTTTTTTTCAGTTGATTCTGTAACATATTTAGTCTATTAACCCTGTTTCTTGCTTCCTGGGAAGAACAATGATGGTGTAAGTTTACCTTCTTTTTTTTTTTTAATTCAGGGACGGAATATATTCCTTGGCACTTTTATTTCCTCCTGGATGGCTGGAACCTGCCGGCCTTATCTGGCATTTCGCCTTTAACTTTTCTTTTCTCTAAACTAATTGAGATAAACTATGTTGCTTTCCTCTCTTTTTTTATGTGTTTTTCAACTGAACTCGAAAGCGTCTATAAACGCAGGAACAGAGGCCATGAATGCAGAGTGCTCCGATTTTTTTGTTTTGAATTTTCTCCCTCTTTGATTTTGTTCCCAATTATATTCCCACCTTTTTAGTTGCTAAGCATAGAAGGGGTAACACAGAGGCGTCTCTGCTTTAATTGCAGATAGATTTTGGTTTAGCAAACAAAGACGACCATTTTGTGTAATCATTCACACCCACTAATTATCGTGGCAGTGAGGGCAAGTAATCCGAACAATAATTAATATGGTGCAGAGATAGTAGTCAGTAGAGGTAATCGAACAAAGGCAAGGGTTGACGAACTCGTCTGGGAAGAATAATGGAGAAGTGGAGAGAGGACCCTGCAACCGCTCTGGAGGTCTTGCAGCAATTAATGAACATTTTTTTAATACGAGTCACCGACTTTCGCTGTGTCCAGGTGGGTCGGTGCAGGGTCCTAGATCGAGTCCGGAGTCCGTAATCCGAAGTCCGCTCCCGCAGGCGAATCCGAGGTTGTGCCATTTTAGAAGGAATAGAATTATTTTGGCATTTCCGATTGAGTCCCGAAGTCCGAGTCCACTTGTAGAAATTAGGAAACATGAATAAATGTCAGAGCCGAACAGTTAATTACACCTCTAGGCCCATGTCCAGGCCCAATGAACTGGAACAAGTCCAGTTTGTCAGGAATATTCTCTTTCTTTAATCCTAACTGGGCCCGCAGTCTGTTCTATTATTATTATTATTATTTTTTTTTCGTCTATTCTAATCAAGGGTTTGTATACCAACTAGAGAGGGAAAAGGCCTATAGATCTTGATCGGACAGAAATAACCTTGGTTTTTATTTAGCTTTGTGTTTTTTTAAAACCTTCTAATAAAGTATTTGTAATTTATTTTTGAAAATAGTATTTTTTTTTTTTTTTTTATGATCTAAGCGAAGGATGACTTTAAATCCAGGTTTCACACCAAACAATAGATTTCCGGACCTTATCATTGGTCTAGAGATTAATTTATATATATTTGTAGAACAATGTGATGTTGCTAGGAACCTCATATAGTCGGTGGAGATGTCCCTTTTCTGTGTGGTTTTTCAAATGAGAGAGAAAAAAAAAAAGAAGAAAGAATTAAAATCAACAAATTTGGCATAAAAAGAATCCTATGCATAAATAATTGAGGGTACTTCATTAGCACTTCCCACACTCTATCTCTCTCCTTGAAGCATCAAGAGGCATTTTAGCCCTAGAAAGAGAGACAGAGAGGGGGACGGGTTAGTGAGAACATTTTTTTTCTCATACTTAATAGTATTTTACTCTTAATAGAGAAAAGAAATGTCATTTCACATGGGGGAGAGATAGAACTATGCAAACAATTTCATTGGCCATGCTCCTGGATAAAGGATGCTTTTTATAAGTTTCTTTATAGTCTACACCAACAGGCATAGAAGGTCTCTCTGAACATGACTTAAATTTTTTCCTTCTGGATGGTGATGTGAAAATTTTAATCATAAGTATATCTAAATTTTTTACGACTCGTCTAAGCATGCTAAGAAAGCCGGAGTGCATTAGCTTGCACTTTTGTTTTTTTTTGCTGGCCTATTGTCTACTTTGCCTTTAGATAACAAAAACTGTTCATCCTTTAGGTTGCCAAATTACGACGAGAGTTTAGCCTTTTGAAGTGCCAAAACTATAGGACGATTGGGCCAGGTTGAGTTAGAAAGGCTTTGATGACTCAAGGTTCATATTAGGGATAGGAGAGGATTCTAATCATGAGGATAACACTAAATTTTGTAGACCAATATATATATATATATATATATTATACACTAAATTTCAAACTACTTGACACACCATCCCATATGTATCCTTACCACACCTATAAATTTTAATGTTTTTTTCACAAGGATATATGACTAAATTTGACTTTAAGTCAATGATTAAAGGAAATGCCCTCCATAAGGTTATGTGACTAAATTTGGATGTAAGGTCAATGATAAAAAAGGCAAATGCTCTCCATGTTCCCTTCCAAAATGTGAACATTGTCAACTTGGTTTGATCAGCCCTGCCCAATTTTGTTCCGAGGCCCAATAGGCAAGGCCTGAAATAACCATTTTTGGGCTTATAGATTAGGCAAGAAATGCTTTGGCCTGAAAGCTATGGGTCTGTCTTGGACTCTTGGGCCAAGACTCAACCGACGGGGCTGACCCAACCCATTGACAACAAATATTAAGGGTGGAATTGGAGACGGTATAACCCAGAGATTCGGGCAAGATGGGCTGCAAATTGCCCGCCCACACAATCTTTTGGGTTGTGAATTAATGGGACCATCCTTTAAAGGTTAATGATCCAATAGTCCTTTAAAGTTTAAAACAGTGCCACATGGTTCTACACCCTTGGGTTACTCTCTATTTTGAAAAGAATTCTTTTAAGAATGAAATCTTTTTAGATACTTCAACATCATTGTACCCATTCTAATGTTTAATGCCTTCTTGACTAAATTTAAAGTTAATTGATACTTTTGTACTAAAAGATTTTTCATATATCCCCCACATTAAAAGCGACAAAAAGAGTTTGTCTCTCCGATCATCATGACTCACCGAGTCACGATCACAAGCGAGTTAAATCTTATGTTTTTTTTTTTTTTTTTTGGGGTGATAAAGTTAAAGTCTTATAGACAACTATGTTGTTAGTGTCCTCCAAAATTTCTTTAGTCCCTACTATATTGGACCCAAGCCCAAACCTCAAGAAAAGAGGTCATTCAAAGACCAAAATGAGGGTAGGACATGGCCCATTTAGAAAATAGAGTGGGCACAAATATTAAAAGCCTTACATGTGAAAAGGAGCAAAATTCCAAACTTAATAGCTTCTTTACGTAAAAGTCAAATTTCAAGTTCCATTTATAGAGACTTAATTTTTTTTTTTTTTTTTTCTCTCTCTATAAATAAAAATAAAAAGGAAAATCCTTTCACATGAACCCTTTTTCTAGCTTTTGCTAGTTAAAGTAGGATTTGAATGATTTGTGGGGTTAAAAAAAAAAAAAGGGGATCCAAAGGGTTCATTCATCCCAAATTTTAAATCACATGAATCAAATTGATCACTATCGACCTTAGATTGTATGCTTTTATCTCGGATTGAATTCCTCAATGACACAACAAGGCATCTTATGCACATTTAATGATTAGAAACATTCAAGCAAGGAGTCCAACATGGTCGCACACATTCTAAAGTGTTTATGAACGTTAGATACGTCTAGACACCCTATTGCTCGATGAAAGATGCAAGTCCTTTTATCTCTAAACTTTTTTTTTTTTTTTGGGTGCAATTCTAGGAGGATTGTGGTAATGTGGAGCATTAGGTGGGCTAGGTGCACACTACTACACAACAACGACAACAGTTCTACAACCAAAACAAAAAGATGATGAGATGAATTCTTACAAGCAAAGCAAAGCAAAGCAAAGCAACATGGAA
>NC_056564.1:5308754-5310285 GCF_013358625.1 Macadamia integrifolia | reverse complement strand
AAAAAAAAAAAACGACTGTGTTTCTCCAAGCCATGGAATATATAAATATATATATTTTTTTTTTTCTTTTTCTCAATGACAAGATCCGGCATTAATTAATTTCATGACTTTAACGTTTGAAATCCCAACACGTATATATAAAAAATTAATAGAGGACTTTGCATATTTCGTCGATCTTAACGTACGACACAATAATATTAGTAATAATAATGTCGATCCCGGGCCCCAGGGGAGAATCTGACTGACATTGACACTTCCCAGTGTGGCCTGTGGCCTGTAGTGTTCAAGTTCATTTCATGAGTCCATGACACATGAGAGAGAAAGAGAGACAGATGGATTTTGCTGTTTCTGTAGCCTCTTTGACGCATTTCATCGAGTAGTTTGAAGACAGATGATGCCCATACCTTCTCTCATCATCTTCTACAGTACCACATTTTTCTTCTTCTTTGGGTCGCAAGGATGGTTGATGATGACATCGTTTCCTTTTTTTTTTTTTCACTCATGCATTTACTGCCGAGTGCGACCCCCTCGCTCTGAATCTCGATTCTTGAGCATCCCAGAGGGTATCAACGGTTCGGTTTGGCTTGATTTTGATTCGAATTGAATCGATTTTAATATGGAAATGGTGAAATCAAAATCGATTCAATAAGAAAATTTTGGTTTTAGTTTTACTTTAAATTTTTATATCGATTTGTAATTGGTTGATTTCAGTTTTGACCAGTTTAGATTTAATTTTTCATACAAAACTATGCAAATTTTGATTTTTTTAATAAAATTTGGGCTGCTTTTGGTTTCTTACCTGTTTGATTCAGTTTTGGTCTAATTTACGAATCAATTTTAGTTTGATATTGGGTTCAATTGGTGTCCAATGCGGTTTGATTTCTTGAGGGTTACAACATGCCAGAGAGAGAGAGAGAGAGAGAGAGAGAGTAAAACAGGAAATAGTCCACCATTAACTAATAGGTCCTTGGTTTAGCCCTTTAGGGTGACTAGTGGAGGTGAGCCCCCTCAATAAGTAATTCCAAACAGAGGGAGCAATGATGCAAAAATGCCTCCGAAGCAAAACCTAGCTATGATATGATATGGGGGTTAACTTCTCATTGTCTTTTCTTAGCATCTTCACTAACCATAAACAGAAACCATAATTAATAGCTTATTGTGAGGGTGTACGTTTAATTACTTTATGTAAACAAATTTGGGTGTCCTTCCATGCTTTTACAAACATTAGGAGCAATCTGACAGCGGATAGATGACGAAAGAGAAAGACAGTGAGCTGGATTTACTTGGAAAACAGAAGGGACTTGGTCCTTTTCTTGTGTTCTTTTATTCTTCTAACTGCTGAAGTAAAGAAGTTAATGAGGTGATGCTTCATGACAAAAGGAATTGAACAGAAAAGAAAATGAAGAAAAAAGAAAAACAGAAAATTAAAACTACTAATGAAGTGGAAGACTAAGGCTGCATTTGGTCACGTTCTAAAAAAATGTTTTTGGAGTTTTTTGTTCTATGAGAATGTTTCGTTTTTTTTTTAAGT
>NC_056564.1:5306763-5308734 GCF_013358625.1 Macadamia integrifolia | reverse complement strand
AAAAAAAAAAAGGAAAAATTGAGAATTTACGGAACGAAAAAAAAGTAGTTCCGTCATTCCACTTTCGTTAAAAAAAGAAAAAAAAAGACATTTTGACACTAAAATTAAAATTCTCGTTTTTAACACGAAACGTCGTTTCTGGAACAGAAATATTACCAACACAACCTAAGAATAATAATAATAATAATAATATATGTCCAAGCCGAAACTCATTGAGTAGGGCATGTGTGAATGGGTGAGATTAACGCCACAAAGTCAGTCAAACCAGCAAGAAGTCAAAGAAGGGAAGGAAACCCTTGAAAAAATAAAAAAAAAGTATTCAGACTGAAACTAGTACCTCGAGTCCATATTGACCCTACATTTCTATGGACTTATTTTCGGATTGAATAAGAATCTTTCAATTTTCATAAAAAAAAATGACTAATATTAAACATCCGATGTGAGTGACCCCAAGAAGGCAAGAGGAATCATAGTCAGAATCACATGTTTTCTGAGGCCAAGGTCCTTTGCCAACTCAGATATCTTTGTTGTGGGAGTTCGGATTGGATCCTGATAAGAGAACATTCTCGTATCAGCCTATGATAGACACATGAATTCCACTGCCTCTCTCTCTTAATTGCATTGTTTCATGAAGTTAGTGGAATTCGCGTATCTGTCACAGGTTCTTACGAAAACGTTTTTGTATGAAGAACTACACTTGGACTCCACTGAAAATAAAGACTAATTAAAAGATGAGAGAGGTTAAATGTAGATCAAATACCGTACAAAAATCATTCTCATATGAATACCTGATCCGGATTCGAGACTCGACATGATCTGCTGTTTTGGGTTCGTTAGTCCGACGAGTGGGTCTTTCTTTCTTAATTTATGGTAATGGGATACCACCAAGGCCACCTCTGAACTCTTCCTCCGTTGCTTCTTATCTCGATCCAATGTTCGTACTGAGGTCTCAGTCACTCTCTCAGGTTGAGTGAATCATCTCTCTCTCTCTCTCTCTCTCTCTCTCTCTCTCTCTCTGTGACTCAGGATCCAGAATCTCCTCATCAGTGTTTTGTGTCTCCGTGTTTTTGGTTCTACTCTCTGCGTTCGACGCTTGTGCCCTGGGGTGGGGGATAGGTGGAGGGAAGGGCTCCACTTTCACACATTCACTAATATCAGCCTTCCCCTGACTCACCTACCTTTCTCTTTGGGTGGCCCTACCTTACCTTTGGACCCATCAACTTCATGTCTCCTTCCCACCTCAGTTTCTTCAGTCCTCTCTATCCTCTATTTCTCTTACATCTTATCACAATCTTAACTCTCTTTTTCTCTCAGATTAGAAACTGTAATTAACTAGTAACGTTCAGGTGAATGTTGAAACAGTATTATGAGGTGAGATACCTTATTCTTTATTCTCCCGTATCCATCATCTATGGTGTATACCGAATTCATCACTTGTAAATTCCCCAAGTGAGTGCAGCTAAGAGTCCGTTTGGTTAGACATGCAGTGAGTAAGGATAGTTACAAAGTGCAGCAACCTCATTTAAATCTTAAGAGAAAGTGTTCTATGGGCCACGCTCCTGTGTCCCTCTCCTCACCTAAAAGGGGGTAAAGATATCATTTCAAAGTATAGAGGGGAGAAGATGGACGAATGGGAGCACTGGTATAGGCCATGCCCCGAAACGACGGTAAAAAATTTCCTCAATTCTTGAGTCAAAAAGTAATTTTCCATGCATTAAGAAATAATGTGAACTTTTTAGCCACTTCATGTATATCCTTTGTTTTTTGTCTATTTAATTAGTCAATTCCCTTCTTACCAAAAAAAAAAAAAAGAAGAAAATTAAATTTTCGAATCATGTAGTTGTCATCTCAAATTGATAATTTTCGAATCATATAGTTGTCATCTCAAATTGATAATTTTGTGTCAAGTTCACTTATCCATGGACCTTATTGAAAAGTTCATTTTCTTGTTTTGTTTTGTTTTTTGTTTTT
>NC_056564.1:5301866-5306743 GCF_013358625.1 Macadamia integrifolia | reverse complement strand
TTTTTTTTTTTTTTTTTTTTTTTTGGCTATATATTATCATGTTTGCAGAAATTTGGATTTTAGAATGACTTAAAATATTAGGTTTATATTAGTCATTAAGAAAAAAAGTTTAAAACTCGATTATAAAAAGCAGAACATAACCCCAAAAGTTAAAAACAAAATAATTTGAGTATTAAACAACAAGGTTTCAAAAATTCAAAACCATAACATATCATTTTTCTTAATCTTTTTGGGAAGGATTTTTTGCAATAAAATTTTGCATAGACACAAATCTATCACATTGTACGTGATATATGAGGTCAAATTTTGCAAAGATTGCTCCAATGATAGCCAATTCATGTTTGAATTCGAGAATGTTTGACATATTATCAATCCAAACCATCTCCTAGATATCTAGGATTCGAAATTGTTATACTACTCTTGTTTTTGTATACTATTCATGATAACTTTTGCCTTATTCCAAAAGGGTCAAGAGGACAAGTGGTGAAGAATAGAATGTCAAGCATTTGATAGAAGAGAATCATAAACAACCTTTCCCAAGACTTAATTAAGTCAGCGCTCTATTGCGACAGGTAGTCACCACACCAAGAGGTGCTTTCTATTAAAAATTAATTTGTTAACTATATGTTTATTTGTTATTATTATTATTAGGGAAAAGGTTGAGTATACCGCTGATATGAAGAATGCTAGCACCCATTGTGTCTATCTCTCTCTTCCCTTTTTTCTTAAATGACCCTCATATCCTTCTTAAATGATACTCCACCATATGATCCTATTGGTGCTATCCGCTAGCATACTTGATATCGATGGTATACCTATCATTCCCCCTATTTATTATTATTATTATCTCTATTCAATTGGGTTCTCAAAGAAACCAGTCGTACCTAACAATATAATTTTAGTTCTTGCTCTATAAAGTATGAAGACTACAACCAATGACGCAGTTGGGGGTAGTTTGCCACGTTATGTTGCCTCTCTCTCTCTCTCTCTCTCTCTCTCTCTCTCTCTCTCTCTCTCCACATGGATCACAAATCATTCTGCCAAACAAATCTAATTCTTTTGTCTTATCCCTTTCAACAGTTAAATCCGTTGAAAGATAATATATGGTTAAGAAAAGTGAAGTGTCCCTTTGTGAGATCTTCGCTTCTTTACACGTAATGCTCACGTTGGATTCACAAACCGCAATTTGTAGCGAGTTACGGACCTTACGGCTTTGATAAGCAATTAGTATTTTTCATTTTATCTTCATATCCCACTACCACTAATGAGTGAATGTGTGAAATGGGAATACCTATCCTTTTTTCTTCCTAAAAGTTGGATTGATGGCTGTTTTGCTCATCTTCACAGAGACCACAGAACTCTGTAAGACGGATCAACGACCTACTACTTGGAAGATCAATCTTTTAAAAGCTCCTATTGGTGGGCTACAGTGTCATGTATTTCATTTGTAGAAATGGGTTCATATCAAAGGGCCATTAAGAGGTTGAGGGCTATGTGGATATTTGTAAATTACCTGTATAAAATTTCGTTACATTTTTGTGAAGAGGGAATTTTTCTCTGTAATTAATCTAAAGAGTTGTGAGGACACGGCTGTAACCCTATTCGCCATTGATAATAAAACAAGTTTCATCTCATCGTGGATATAAGCAATATTGCTGAACCACATAAATGTTTATGTTTGCATTATATAATTGTTTTACTGCTCTGCAACTAGAGTCTTGAGTAAAGGCTGTGAAATATTAGCCTAGCTTTTACTTCATTCTTACTACTCTCTCTCTCTCTCTCTCTCTCTCTCTCTCAACAATAAATTAAGAAGAAAGATTTAGCTTAAGCCCTTTTCTGTTCTTTTCAACAGATCGAAGATGATATAAGGAACTTTGTGCAAGAAGCAGACACGAGAAGATGGGTTAAAGACAGCGAAAAGAAAGCTCATGTGCATGTAGTAAAACAGCAGATAAGAAGCAGTAGGCAAGTACAGAACAGACATGGGTGGGTAACAATAAGAATCTACACTATAAAACACTATATATGAGAAACTACTCATTAATATCGGATGGGCTCCAAGCAGGAACTTCTCTAGTAATTTCTAAAGAAGGTCCAATCATCCATGTTGAAATTCAACCACAACCTCTTGATTTAACCCCCTCCCCCACAACTGTTCTAAAAGGGGAAAATTTTATAGGAAAAATGTAAATGTGGAATGAATGTATGGTATTTTATGAACCAGTCCTTTGATATTGTACTAAAGGAATCAAAGTGAGACATATAACATATGAGGATTCCAGCAATTGTTTGAGATGGCAATTACCCTTGAAAAAGGGAGGTATTTTTTTTTTTGGGGTGGGGGGGGGATGGAGGGTGAGGTTCGATGTCCTGTATTCAGAGAGCACGGTTGTGAATTGAGTTTTTTGGGTTTACATGGAGTAATTAGGGAAAGTTGTATCTCTTTCCTCATAAATTCTTGCAAATGGTGTTATTAGGGTTAATAAGAATTCTTTGTAGACACATTGAGGCATGAGGAAGGGAGTATTACTTTGAAAGGATCAACAAGAGCATGATTTCCGTCTTTCATTAGGGACAGAGTGATCATTAATTTCACCCCCTCTATGTTTAGGCGCTAGACCACGCTGCCTTTGAGGCTTCTTTTTCCCATTGGTTATATAGTGAAAACGCCAAAAAGGGTGTCTCTCTTTATAACTTCATTTCATTACACTAAGATTGTCATCATAATGAATTTGTCCTTCTTCACATGTGTAAGAAGGGCAGTAATTGTATTAAAATTCTAATTGAAAATATCCTTATGGATTATATCAGATAATAACTCATTTGCCTTACTTGCTCCTATTGAATTATGAGGTAATATTACTTTATAGTTCTCCGAGGTATCTAATGGTAAGCTAGCTCCCTTGTTTTATCTCCTCACATGAAATGGCCTCGCTGCCCTCCTATATATGAACCATTTTATTGCACCTTATCGTTGTGCTCCTCTTTAGTTTAAAAAAAAAAAAAATTTGGTGCGTCCTCCATAATGCTTGGTAATTAACCCTCTCCCAAATATCGAAAGGTGGGTAAACAATTTATCACTTTATACAGGAGGGAAGTGGAAATGGAAAGGAAGGCTCGAAGCCCTCCAAATTTGCTTACTTACGAAGAAACTTACTTTAGAATGATGGAAAGAAATCCAGAGAGAGAGAGAATGGGTGAATACTTATAAGGGGTTTAATGAGAAGAAAATATGGAAGCATTAAAAAAAGATAAGATTCCTTGGAGAGGCGTCCGTAGCAATTGGCGGTCATTCCACTGTCAATTCCATCCAGTACTAGAAAACAGACAGTTGCAGTTGCAGAGAACGCTAGAAATCCTCCAAACCTAAACGTCACCATTAGAAGGTAAGTTCCTATTTCCTTTCTAAGATGTTATTATACTGTTTGACATGTAAAGCAAGTAGGCTAGGGCAGAAGCCAGAACGGATTTAAGGTTCATAGGTAATTTTGGGACCGAGGATTGCGATGGATAACCGTTGTGGGTACCAAGTAGGCAAGTACCAACATCTTCTCCCCTCATTCTGACAGATCTCATCACCAATCAACCAATCCTAGCCCATCTCGATCGTATTCATTATTCACCTCAGTCCTCTTCTATGGTTCTACCTTTCCTTCAAATCCTCTATATTTACATCTTCTTCCTCGTTAATCTTCACTACTTCACTCTCCTCTTCTTCATCTTCTTCTTCTTCTTCCTCACTCTCTCCTTCTCTATGTGAGAGATGATTCATTTGTCCCTTAAGTTTAGGTTCAGTTCCTCCACAACAAAACAAATAGAAGTACTACAGTCTCAACTTTCCCTCCTGGATCTTCTTTATCAACTTCTGATTTTGTGTTTGTGGGTCTAAGGTTTTGGTTCAGTTCATCCACAACAAAACAAATAGTACTACAGTCTCTCAACTTTCCCTCCTGGATCTTCTTTATCAAGTTCTGATTTTGTTCTTGTGGGTCTAAGGCTTTTTCTTCCAAGTGGGTCTTTTTTATTTGATGCTCCCATATGCAGGGATTGTTGCTTTATAGTTCCTTTCCCTTCCACTCTGTATATGTGCGTATGCTGTGTATTCATTCTTTTGGTTTTCCTTCACGGGATGGGAATTGCTTTCGGTTAGGGTTAGGGTTAGGGTTAGGGTTTTCTCTTTCCTATTTTTTCTTTGTTTTGCATGGGAAGGGACGGTGATGAACAAAGATCGAGATACCCAGTCAGTGTTTGCGGGTGCAGCATCATCAAGATTCAAAAACTTGAAGAGCCCAAAGGCTCTCAGCGTTGGAATCTTGATGATGCTGCATCGGCAATAAATGACTATTTCTCTGCGTTGATTCAAAGGAGAACAGTTAAAAAAAATAAAAAAGGAGAGCCAGTTTGGGCGAAGGAGCTCGATTCCTCGTTGAGTTAGGAATGATGATGAAGAGCTTTTACTAGTGAGTGGGTTAAAGATGGTTTGTACCGTACGTTTAAGTGCAAGAGAGGAAAAAGCCTTTTCGTGGTAGTATGTAGTAATCTTTGTGGCATATCTGATGTCTCCTTACTGGTTTTTCTGATCCTTCTCTGAACTACGCAGTTAAGACTCCTGCCATGCCTGTACTAGGTGGAATTTGTGCCTTCATTTCGTGGACAGGTAGGGTTTCTAGTCCCATCTCTCTCTCTCTCTCTCTGATCATAATACTCCTTTTTCATGTCTGAGGGATTAGTATTTAGTAGCCCCCCTCAATGAGGGGGGTGTTCTTAAGTCCTAATATTCCTATAAATTAAATTTAGGGTTTGTGGTAATTTTTTGTTCCCTCATACATATTGATACGTTTTCTAAGTACGCTACTGTATTGATTCCCTTTTTT
>NC_056564.1:5292331-5301770 GCF_013358625.1 Macadamia integrifolia | reverse complement strand
TGCTAATTTTATAATGAGCACCATCATTGAGAAATCTGATAATTTCGCATATGATCCTATGTTTTTTTGAATCTGTTCATTAGTGAAATAGATATGAATCCATGACCCTAAGGATTCATGACATAATTCTTCTTTAACCACTCTAATATGAATAGTGGTATATTATGATTTGAGTGTGGAAGACCAAGCTTTCCTCTCACAGACGTTGTGTGGTTTGGGTGTCATGGTCTGTAGAAGAAGGTTGTGGCATAAGCTTACGATGAATACAAATCCATGATGGGATGATGTATCTTAAAAAACTGATTTCTGATCTGTAGGTGTGCAATGTTTTCTCCAATGTGGTTCATATGTACAATGTTTCCTCGTTAATTTACAAGTATTGAAAGTTATATTTTTACTCTTACCACATGAGTTGAGATCTTAGATGGGTTCTCTTCAGTTTCTTGTGTAATTCTAGAAAACCCTCCCCTAGATCAGTGGTGATGATCATGTTTTTGTTCAGGGTATTTAAGACTCTTGAAATGATATCTGTAGTTTAACTATATCAAATGTTGATTCTGTACTTGGTCTTGTACGGGAGAAAAATGAAGGGGAAGGAGACTTAAATCATGGAGCCTAATGAAAGAATTTTGAGATTGAGCATCAGAATATAGAGTTATGGAGCCAGAAATCATATCTTAAGTGAATTCTGTCCTGAGTACGAGTGAGATGGTAAAATTCTAAACCCAGTTGGTTGAAAGACATATCGAGCGAAGTGGAAACCCTTGTCCATAGTTATTTTTAGGGAGATGGTTCTATGAGCTAGGGGTATGGAGAACCCACCAATGAGGTACCTTGTAAGGATCTATGGTTCCTCGTGAGAGAGAGAGAGAGAGAGAAAAGCTGCTGTGGCCTCACTGATATGAAACTATGATTTTATTTCAAGGGATGAGGATCGCTACCTGGTCACTTGTAGTTTCCAATAGTGTCTCAGCCAATGAAATAGTGTGTAAGAGCATCCAACATAGGGCGTCACTTGGTCATTTTTCAACCCCTCTGTGAGGGTGTCGGGGATGTGATCAGGTAGTACTTTTTTTCCCTTAAATTTTATAGCTTTGAAAGGTATGGATTGTCCCACATGATCGACCAGCTTTATTGATAAAACATCACTCTTTAACTTTACTTTAGAGTTCATGTTGACCCATATTTCCATTCGTTTGCAAACTTAATTAATTAATTAATTAATTACTCGGATATCAGGTGTGTGCAATCGTCATGCAATCCTGATATATTTTGGATTGAAACCCTCAAGAAAATATTTGGGCTCAACCCAAAAGCCCACTGTGATGTGTAAATAAGTCGCCTCGTAAAACTTTAAAAGGACAATCTGGGCCATTCATTCCAAAATAAAAACATAGGACAATTCCTTTGTGGACTTTCTGGAGTGGTAATATGATTGCACTATACAATGGGCCAAAGCTATTACACGTTGTGGACCCAGTCACTCTTTAATTTGTCTCTGTTATGTAACAATGTTGACTGTGGCCGGAACCGCTACAACTACTTCATTGGAGTCTGGAGTCTGGAGTCTGGAGTCTGGACCCAGCATCATACATGGGCTGGCTTCGGTGGGCTTGGGCTTTGTAATATGATTAAGATAAACAGTGATGGGATTGTGACAGCAACTGAGGGAATGCTCATCTCAAAAAGAATTTGGGTAGAAAGGAGATATGGAAATAATATCCAATGGCAGATTCCCATCCAGCCTTATTGCTCTGAGATTTCCTCGAGCACTTGTCTCATTCTTCAATTTCTGGTGCGAACTAAACTGGGACTTCTGAAATTTGGACTTTTGGGCTTTCTGGATCATCCTTGATTTCTTCATGAACAAGTTCATAGATCGGAGGAAATCGGAATCAGCTTCCCTTTCTCAGCGATGGGAGAATATTTCATAACTTGGATCGGTATATCGGTATCGGGCTCAGCATCTCAGTCCTCAAAGGCCCTAAGCGATGGTTCCTGGTTCCAGAACCCTCGGACTGCGTTCGTTGTTGTTCTTCTTGGTGAGGGATCGCTGGAGAGTATGAAATTACATACTTACCCATGTTCCTAACCAATAAGTGAAAAAATTTACTCTTATAGTAATGTATAGAAGGATCCATTTTGTAATGATATTTTTTAATTGTAAATTTTATTTTAATTTTCAAACTTGAAAGGTTTTTTTGGTCAAGAAATTCAAGAGATTTAGGTGCAAAGTAAAGTTAAATTTAATAACTAGAGATGGATTGATTTGGAGTAAGAGATGTGACCTTTTTAATTAATGATTATAAAATTTATTTTAAAATATCTTCACGTTTGACCAAATACTGCGTAACCTCCAAATAACTTGTATAGCTATCGAGAGTCCTTCACTCGTCAATCCCTTTTTTTCTCCTAGTGACCTAAGGATCACGACAAGGCCAATTGAAACACCTTCCTTTTCAATTCCTTCTCTTCAGTTTCCCTTGCAACCAAATGGAACTACAGATTGATGAGTATTGTTGGATCTCCCCCACCTTTGTGGGTATAAGCCTTTGTCCTGATAGTAATCCTTCGATTTTAGAAACCTCCTCGACCACCTTCTTTAAACTAAATATGGATATCTCGATCAATGAGGCAAAATTGGGCTGGGTTTTATTATTTGGAGCACCAAGGATTGATTGGGTTTTATTATATATATATATATATATATATTGATAAAAAAAATTCATGTTCTTTTACACATATTTTTATAGAGACTAACAACATAATTGACTCCCTGACCCAGAGACCTTTTGCTGATTTAACTTAGTGAAAAGAGAATCTTTTCACTCATGGGCTTTAATGCTTGAATGATGTTGGAGTTTAAGTTTCAAAACAGCAAGTCTCTTTCTTTTGTTTAAATTCTTTGGTACTAGTAAAAGTATGTGAGCTAAAATTTAGTCTCACATTGGAAACTTATAAAAGTTTCCTTAGGTATATATATATATATATATATATGATTGTATCTTAAATGTGTAAGCCCTTTGGAGAGGTACTCTCCCTTGTCATGTGTGTGCAGGGGTTCTTGGGGTGCTTTTGAATCGCACACGCACCAAGCCGAGTCGGACTATGGCGGAGGTCGGGGTAGTACTGTATTTTATACTGTTTCCTCTTCTCTCTTCCTTCTCTTCAAGTTACTTAGTATAGCTTACGGACTCCCTTTCTTAATCACATTAGCAGGTTGATCCTTTATGCACAAATCAAGGGCTCTTTAAAACCTTAAGAAAAGTATCTTATACGACTTCACCTTATTGTACCTCCGTACAGAACTTTCTGTTGCTTCAATTGCTATACTCAATACAAGGACTACATCTCAAATGTTAATATAACATTTACATTCATTTTAAAAAAATCTAACACGGCCTCTTTAATATTTTGAGAACAACAAATGAGACTCCTAAAAAATTTATTTCAACCTTATTATCAATAGAGGGTTAGAATAATGATGAAATCATAGTGGTGGGCGAGAGAAATTATGAGTGAAAGAAAATGTTCCCTATTTCCCTATCTTTTATTGTATGATACGTTTTGTATTTTCCATTGGTTGTTACTTGTTGATTATTTTTAAAGTTTATTGTATAATTTATTTGTTCTTGGAAAAAAGTCTCTCTGAACATTGAACATGAGACGTAGTACTGTAAGCCTACTCATATTCGCCTCCATGAATTTAATGCATAATATATATATTTCTTTGTTGGGAATGAAGGTGGCTATGAGAGCAAAGAAAAAGATATTGTGCCTCAAATTCATGGCAATGGCAAACATGAAAAAGTGAACACATCGGGAAAGCAAAAAACACTAGAAAATCTCAACTACAAGGAGTGAAATTAAGAAGCAAAATCTCCATTCATGATAATAAAAGATCCTCATGAATCTCTTGGGTCTTGGATACAGTATTAACTTTTTTCTGAAACAAAGGAGCACTTATTTATTAAAGGTTATAAAAAATCAAATAAGGATCCAGGAAGTTAAGCAAGAAATAAAATAGATCAAATATAATCACTTTTGGTGATTTGGTTATCTTCCCCACTTCCTCATTCCTCACACCTGGTACTTTGGTCATTAGTGTTTCTAAGACTGTAAATGTAAAGAAGATTTCCTCATTTCACACCAAGATTTTCTCATACCCACTTTGTATCCAAAGCAATCTTATGTCCCAAAGATTCATGAATCTCTCTCTCTCTCTCTCTCTCTCTCTCTCTCTCTCTCTCTCTCTATATATATATATATATATATATATATATGAGAAAATCTAGAAGGTTTGACGTTGACATAGGTTTTTCGATATTATCATTGTTATGTGAACCATGAACAATGTGAAACCCATAGGGCCTAAATTTATAATTATATCAGGATACTCTCGGTGGTACTGTTCACATGGTAGCATGTGGGACCTAAAAGCCTGATATTCCCAACAGCAACTCATTTGGTTTTTTTAATTGTTTAAAATAAGTGGGGGAAAAAAAAATGAAAGAATATGCAAATACATTGGGTAATCACAACGACAATGTGTGCAATGGTGAAAAATAATTATATTTTAGGAGAATCTTATTGTAACCAATGTGGTCAACCAAGAAATTGTATTTTTAATTTTTGGCTCATTATAAATATTTTCATGTGGATTGTAGACAGATAATGTGGTTGGTTACCTTGGAACATTTAATAGAGCAGTCATGTTTAGATTAGTCACATGTTAATTTTAAGTCTAATTCGATCAAATAATCTCTCGTGTATAACAATCATTTCCATGTAAGTTTGTGTACTCTTAACATTATTATGCATTCTCTCATAACCCTAAACTTCAATAGGGTTGGAACTTGACACGTGAAACCCCAAAGGGTAGCCCAATTGGCAAGGACCACCAACACCTCATAATTAAGAGGTCATGAGTTCAATTCTCTCTCAGGTCCTAATTATTAAAAAGAAAATAAGAAAATTTGACATGTGAACAAAGACTTATCCACAATTTTGTGTCATTTAAGAGAAATGCATAAAAAAATATTAAATATTTTAGGTTCTTAACCGATTTTTAAATGTTCATTTAAAAGAAATATAACTGAAAAACTAATCCAGGGCTCCAGTCCCAAAATAAAAATTTAAGAACTACAATTGCTGCCTGAAATTGTTCTTACCTTTCATTTCTTTTCTTTCTATCTTTCCCTCACCAGAAGTCCCAACCACTTAAAGTCTATGAAATATTTCGTGTACGAAAGTGTGTAATAATTTTAGGGATTTGTCCATCCATCCAAGGAGAAGTGGAGGACTTCAAGGGCAAGCTTTCTTGTAGTTGGCTGGGAAAGTTGAAGCAACCATTCCTCACTTTATTCCGAGGGAATGAGGACTTCAGGCCCTTGCATTTTTTTTATTTATTATTATTATATATATATATATATTTTTTTAGGAGGGGTTTGATGGGGCAATGGATTATTACTTGTTCGCAAGGCTCCAACACTAGTGTATGGCTAGTGAGAATACGCGTAGGAGCATCAACATCGATGGTAATTTTACTTCACAAGGGGTGGATTGGTAATTGTTAGGATTTAAAATGTAACTGCAAGCGTGCGGATCAGTATAACTATGGGTCGAATATAGGGAGAACAACCACTTTATTTTTTGTTTCTTTTAATAATAAGAAAGTGAATCTTGATTAATGGTTGTGAGAAAGTGAATCGATTAATGATTGTGATCTAATTATAACTACCGTCCTAAACATATGTATCTAAAATAACGTCATAATCATTCGTCATCTAAGAATTTAAATATGCAAACCACGCAATTAAAATTAAATAAATAAATAACTGAAAATAAACAACACATGCAATTAAAAAGCAATGAAGGAAAAAAAATGCTGAAATAAAAATAAAATAAAAGAAAAGGGATAAAGGTAGAAAGGCTCACAAGTAGGTTCCTCTACTTAGCCTGATGGATGCATTATAATATGAGCTTTCCTACTTGACCAGAGAGTCACTCTTATAAGGGTTACTTTACTTAGCTTTAGAGAAAGTGAGACAATTAAAATAAAAACAATAAAATGATGGTCCTATGGCTAGGAGGGGCAAAGCCAATACATACACTAGCCATGAAACTTGGGGGAAAGGGGGGAAAGGGAAAGCAATAATGTAATGACTGAAATTAAAATCCTAAATTAAGAAAGAAACGGTAGTCAGAAGAGGGAATGAGAGGGGAGAGAGAAGACTATTGAAGAAGGCTATCTACCTAAATCAACGCTTGAACTTGAAAGCTTGGGCGATTTGAGAAACTATCAACCCAAAAAACCAAATTTGGAATGAATCAAATCTAAAATTTTTAGGCCTAGAGAAAACAAGTATTGAAAAAAAAAGTTGAACTTGAAAAAGAGATGCTCCACGGCTCGTGATCTTGTCACATAGATCTAAGCCTAGAACTATAACTTAAAAATTACAACTCAATTGCATAAATCATAAGCATAAAAGGTTGAATAAAAATAAAAGAATACTTGCATTAATTGAAATAAAAAATCTATTACAAAAGTGATTAAAGCAAAAACAAAGAAGAACTAAAACTAAAGAAAGAGAGAGAGAGAGAGAGAGAGAGCAGCAGCAGCAGCAGCAGCAGTAGTAGCAGCAAAAAAAAAAAAAAAAAAAACTAGAAGAAGAATGAAATGTCTCCCCTCCTCTTACATGAGTTATATTTATAGAGAATGGTGAGGTAAGGTAACAACTTTCTCTTTCCTAAAAATTGAAAACCCACAATTGGTAGGTGAGATCTTTTGAGACCAAAAGTGCTAAGGTGGAGGAGAGAGAAGAGAGAAATAAACTTGGAGAAATTTCTTATAATTTTTTTTTCTTTTTTTTTAATTTATTTTTCTCTTCTTTTTCTCCCTCTCTTCAAATCAACCCTTGTTGGTCAATTTTTTTCATTCCCTTGGACCTTTTGGTGATGATGTGGAGGAGAGAGAAGATTTAAAAGAGTGCTTGCATTAATTGAAAGAAAAAAACTATTACAAAAGTGATTAAAGCAAAAATAAAGAAGAACTAAAACTAAAGAGGGTGAGAGTAGCAAAAAAAAAAAAAAAACCTAGAAGAAGAATGAAGTGTCTCTCCTCCTTTTACATGAGTTGTATTTATAGAAAATGGGGAGATAGGATAACAAATTTATCTTTCCTAAAAATTGAAAATCCACAATTGGTAGGTGAGATATTTTGAAACCAAAAGTGCTAAGGTGGAAGAGAGAGAAGAGAGAAATAAACTTGAAGAAATTTTCTATAATTTTTTTTGCTTATTTTCTTTCTTTTTTATTATTTATTTTTCTCTTCTTTTTCCCCCTCTCTTCAAATCAATCCTTGTTGGCCGATTTTTTTTCTTTCCCTTGGACCTTGAGACTTCCTGGTGAGGAAGGGAATTTTGTACACCATAACTCACCGACTACACTAGGTAGTTATTGTTAGAGAGATATGACATCCGATAATACTTAAGGTCTTTAAAATACAAAACCTACAAAAAGAGAGTAAAATCTAAGATAGCTCCATTCTAAATATGTAAAAATACATGTTTTACTATTTAGATTTCATACATAAATGTGCTCATCAGTAATTTCATGTGCTCATATATTTGGCCGCATTGGCAGAGCTATGTGATCAAGCAACTTTCTTTTTTCCTTTTTTGTTCTCTTAGGTATTATTTTATATTTTAGCAAAACATGAAATGGGGCCAGAGAAGGATCCACAAGAGACCCACTTATTCTTATACCACTACTATATAGCTCTGTGGAGGTAGAAAGGTTGAACACTCAACCA
This sequence comes from Macadamia integrifolia, assembly GCF_013358625.1. Classification (NCBI taxonomy): domain Eukaryota; kingdom Viridiplantae; phylum Streptophyta; class Magnoliopsida; order Proteales; family Proteaceae; genus Macadamia; species Macadamia integrifolia. Next base: position 5,293,957 of record NC_056564.1, on the reverse strand, counting down.
GGACTTGCATTAGACCTCCACTGGCTAACTTCTGCCACTATACTAGAACCGCAACCCTCGTAATTGAGCATTGGTGGGAGAAGACAAGTATAAGAATTCAATGCAAGAGAAAGGGGAAACAGCAGTTTTTGTTTGAGCTACAATTTCCTTCATTATGTTCATTTTATGGTTACTATATATTTTGAGTTGCGATCAAATCTAATGTACAAGTTATTCATACGACCATCTATTTATTTGACTAATTTTATGTCTAGATATATTTTCTCTTTTGGTAATCTAAAGTTATGGAAAATGATTAATTGAAAACTTCGACACTTGTCAATTTAATGGTCAAGAATACAAGGTGGTTGAGATGGGGACCAAATTTAACATGTGGATAATCCATTCTAAGGACTATCAGCTCAATAATTGTGTTTTGAGAAATAAAAAAAGGACCAATAAACATTTATAAATTTCCAATATAACAGGACTATTCATAAGCTGTGAACTAAAAAGAATGCTTCATGCCTAGCTCCTTCAAAAGTCCTTTTAATTGTTGGAAGAATGTGTTCAAACATTAATTATTATCAAGGAATCTAAAAACAGAATTATTGTTAATAGAGAGAGCACGACCGTGTAAGACATAGCTAGCTAGTTTATATTTATAAGAAATCTTGATTAATTAATCCTCTAGGTCTTTAGCGTAGTTCAAGTGGTGTTATCTCAAAACCCTTCAGTATATATTTTTGTTAATGACATCTAAATTCTCAATTAGATAATGGGTTTGCCACTTTATCCTACCAAACTAATGTTTACATCTTCTTAATCTATATATAAAATACATGTGTAGGTATTCTTTCTGAATGTTTTTTATTTTATGTAAACCAGAGAATCTAAGGAGGAAAGCATACATGGGAGAAGAATAGAGTAAGATGAAAGCCGAAAGGCTAGGGCACCCCCTCCATGAAACATGGGGGTGCTTCTCCATATGTTTAGGTTTCAGTGAGATTAAAGTTTGTTAAATATAACCCAGGTAGTAGTAGGTAGCTAATCATTTTAATTATCTTCTGTTTATGTTAAGATATCTCCACACACTATGCTACAAAGGTGGCCTGGTTGCATCAATGGAAGGAGACATGGTCAAACTCATTTTCTTTTACACTAATAGAGAAAGAGATGATCGTTTGTTGTCTTCAATTCTATTCATGTTGGATGAGTGGACGAAACTTGCACAGCAGCTAGCTCATGTTGATCTTACAAATTACAAATATTTTTAAAGAGAAGAGTAGTTGAATTGAAGCTATTTAATGGGATGAAGGATCATAAATAATGAATGTAATTAACTTATAACTAAACTAATCAAACACTATTTATACCATCAAAAACCAATCCACAATTCACGTCTTAAGAATTGTGGATGTTGAGAAGCTTTAATTTTATGTTTAAATGCATCTAATTCCAATTATCAAACCTAAAAGCATAGTTGGAAAATTAGATAAATTAGGTTTTCTGACTTGGTTTGCTCTTTTGAAAAGCTAGTGAGTTGGGCAAGTCAATCTTGGTTAAGGTGAGTCATATATATATATATATATATATATATATTTCTAGTAAGGAGGGACTAAAGCTATAAATGCTTCAAAGTGAGAA
>NC_056564.1:5281881-5292049 GCF_013358625.1 Macadamia integrifolia | reverse complement strand
ACGAAGAAAGTTTCGATTCAGTGGTGAAGCAATGAAAGCTTTAGAAAATTCAATCAAACCGGGCGAAGGCGAAGGAGAATTCAGGAGTTTCAGTAGAGCATAGAAGCCTCCATTCAGAGATTTCAGACCAACTAATGATGACACAAAGCCAGTTCTTCAAGATCCTATACTGCGATCGAACCCAATTGAGACAAAGGAAGCGGTTTTGCGGTTGCCCCCTTTTCCGATCGTCGGACAAAAATCCCAACCCAGATGAAAGAAAATCGAGGCTTACTTTCATGTTTAATGTTAATTTTGAAATGAATTGGATTTTGAACTCAATTTTGTTTTAGTAGAACTCTTCATTGGAACACAAATTTCACATTTCACATTTCTCGTAGCAAAACCAACGATTGAAGTTAAAAAAAAAAAAAAAAAAAAAAAAAGTAGATCGCCGTGACGATCAGGTTCAACTTCAACCTCGGCCATCCTCATCCAATTCTTATATACCCAGCCAGAATAATAGAATACCAAGTTGCACAATGGATTTGAACCCAAATCCCCACACTGGGTATATCTTTAGCCCCTTAGCTCCCTCGACCCTCACAAACAACCCTTCAAACCGGATTTTGATTCAGGCTAAGATCCAAGAGATTTTCATGCCGACACTGAGCTCCACCATGATTGAGGGGAAGATCGTTTCTTGGGTGAAATCCGAAGGGGATAAACTCTCTAAAGGGGAGCCGCCTAGCGCTGGAAACCGAAGGATGAGTGATCTTAATCGAAGAACCACAGTCAGCGACCTCGGCATCTCCGAACAGAGCAATCTCCAAATCAAAGTTTCAATCCTTGCCAAATCTTTTCAACGAAAAAGATAGGTCCAAACTCGCAACTAGGGTTACGAAAGAGAAAATGAGAAATGCGACAAAGAAAGAGCACCTGAAGATGGGAAAACTCACCATTATCACAGTGTCGTCAGCCGGCAAGAACTGTTCATCCTAGGTCGCACGGTTGGGAGAAGTTCTGATGGAGATATTGTCAGAAGCTTGGATCTGTCGTGGGGTGTTCATGTCAGCATTTCAGGGGTTAAGGAGTGTGTGAGGGTAATATCGGTACTTCAATATTTTGAAGGGTAATATGGCATTTAAGAAAAAAAGAAACTGCTGACATTAGCATTTGAGGTATATTCTGTAACAGAGACTGACGGTAGGGGGTCTGAGTTTAATTTGGTGAAAGAGAGGGGGTGTCCCTATAATAATGGCATTCTCCAAGGGGTGGCGCTGTAAATTACCCAAAAGAAAATGGACAAAGGTGCTAACAACAACTAACTTACAATGTATCGGCAGTATATTCAACTTTTTCCCTGAAAAAAAAAAAAACAATTGATCAAAACCGGATCAAATCCATTTTTACACATCTCCCATGCTATCATGGGCTTGGCGTGTAAATCTCCTATCCATCAAATTATTAATAATAATTGTTTTTCTTTACAATGGCCTATCCATTAGTCATAATGAAGAATTAATCTACGCCTGGTGTTTGGATATGATGATGGTCCGTCCGTCCACCATCGCACGCCGGTTGTTGGGCCTGGCAGGACTGGACTAGAGGCTAGAGCACCCACCATATATTCAACCAACCAGAAGCAAAACCCACTATTTTACATCACCATACCATAAGAAGGGTAACACGCCTCACCTAACACGCCCACCGAAAGATTCCAGCTTGCACTAATTTGCCTTTTTGGCTCAAACACTTTACTTGATTGCAAGTCCTCCCAGATTTCTGGTCCTCATCCCATCTTCATTCTTCACACCCCTAGACCAACGATTTGGGGGATGGTATCGATATCGGTAATGATATCGGTATTAGTATCTATCGATAGATACAAATTCAGATTGAATCGGTGGGTATCGATCTATTTTACCTTTGCATTTTAAAAAAATATTTTTTTTACCATTTTACCCCTGAAACAATACGGAACACCAATCCGAATTTGTCAGGGATCAAGGATTGGTCTCGGTCAATACCAATCCAATACAGCGGATATAGCCAATATAAGACCGATACTTGAAACCATGCCCTAAATAGTTACAAGCAAAGATTTAGTTATCGGTATGGGATCGATAGTTTTTGCCTTTATTTAAAAAAAAAAAAGTATATATATATGATTTTACCTTGAAACAAAATGAGTAATCAATTCAAATCGATGAAATATCTACATCAATCTTGATCGATATAATGCAATACAATCTATATGATTAATCCAATATCAATACTTAGGGCCCGTTTGATAACGTAACCAGAAACGTGTTTCTGTGTTTTCTTGTTCTCAGAAACACAAAAACGGCATAAATACCATTTGGTAAAAATGTTCTGTTCCACTTGTTTCTTGAAACATAAATTGAAATTTATAACAATTTATGCTTCAAGAAACATGAATGACGGAACAAGTTTTACTTGTTTCGCTCATTTCTCGAAACAAAAAAGGGGCACAAAAAATCGATGACCTACGAACCAACAACGAACCAACGGGAATTTATGCTGTTCATTCGAAGGGAGCTCTGCAACTACAGACCCTTCTCTTTCGTCCTTTCCCTATTGAACCCCCCTCCGCTGCCTCCTCCTCTCCCTGAACCCTCACCTCCTCCCTCTGAACCCATCATGCCACCTCCTTCACAGAAACCCCCGTTTCCTTTCCTCTTCCCAGAAACCCAATCAGCAGTTCTTCTTGGTCCATCTCGTTTCTTCTCTCCACACCTCCTCTCATCGCCTCTGCCCATAAATTCATTTTTTCATAACTTCGTTCTCAAAAATGGCGATCAGCCGGAGTACATACACCCTTATCTCATCAAATCATCTTCCTCTGCCCTCTCCCTCTGCTACGCATCTCGCTCCGCCAATTCGGCATTCATCTACCAAACTTTCAATCAAGATCTCATAATCTCAGCAACCCAGAACACCAATACCCATGAAAACCACATCATTTCCTCTTTCAGCGATCTTAGTGTGACTTTAGATGTCTCCAACCTACGATTCTACCTCGTCCGGGGAAGCCCATTTGTAACCGCGTTGTCAACAACCTGACTCCACTTTTTATCTCAACGATCCATGCTGTTCTCTCTTTCACTCCCAACAGTTCCCATACAAAGCACATCATTTGTCTCAACAACAATCAAACATGGGTCTGCTACAGTTCGTCTCCAATCAAACTAAATCACAACAGCATCTCCCTCATCACCTCGGATCGATTCTCTGGAATAATTAGGTTTGCGGTTCTGCCGGATTCTGATCCAAGATACGAAAGGATCCTTGATCGGTTCAGTGCTTGTTATCCGACGTCAGGAGATGCAGTGTTCACGCAGCCGTTCCATTTGGAGTACAAATGGGAGAAGAAGGGATGGGGAGACCTGCTTATGCTTGCCCATCCTCTCCATTTAAAGCTCTTGTCGGTTGATGATGGAGGTGTTACTGTTTTGGAGGAATTGAAATACAGAAGCCCAGATGGTGAGCTTGTTGGTGTTGTGGGGGACTCGTGGGTCTTGAAACCTCACCATTCTTATCAAACACCCTTCTTACCTGTTTCTGTTTCCAGAAATAGCAATTTCTGTTTCCAGAAACAGCAATTTCTGTTTCTGTTGTTTCTTGAAACATAAATGGTAGAAACATTATCAAATGGGCCCTTAGAATCATGACCACTTGGGAGGTTATACTTCTAGACAAAAAATGAAATAAACGATGAAGCAAAGGAAAGGAAAGGAAATATTTCCTTTCAGTTGAAAGATGATAATACATTTTCGTTGAGGTTGTGATGTGGTCCATTAATTAATTATCTGGTAGGACAAAAGATTCCATGTTCCAATGCGGTCACAGTGTGGTTGGGGATTCCTGGCGAGGCAAAAAGCAAAGGAGCAAATTAGCATAGCAAGCACCGAAGGGTTTCTGTTCTCTTTATGTGGACGAGCTAATCTGTCAATCCATCGGAATCCTACGTTTGACCAAAAGTAAGAGTTGGAGTTAGAAAGAGGACCCGGGTAGAATTCTGGTCCCAGTGACTGGAGACACGACCCTGATGTTTTGCCGACCGCCACGTGTGTACTCTATGCTAGCATTTATTTTCTTTTTCTTTATTTTTGAACAAAACCACAAATATTTTGAAATGCTTCACCCAAACGGCTGCATGTGCTTCAACCCCAATGTGCATGAAAATAGTGCCTACTTATAATGAAAGGAGAGGGATTTTTGAGTCGACTACGTGGGAGGAACCAGCCAATAAGAAACAGGGAACATGATTCGTCAACAACAAGAGTGTCAAGAAGAGAGATAGGAAATAATGCTGGTGTAATCTACACTATTTGTTAATTTTTAGGTATATATATTTTTTATATAATAATATATAAGCAAGTATTTTTGGGATGAGATTATGAAAATTTTCTATATTTTATTTTTTTAGATGGGTAACACTAACACATGTCAAATATTTCATCATATATCTATGGAAAAATGGCACAATGGCCCCAAGACTCCCAACCTCAAAAATAAATTAAAAATACATTTACCACTTCTCATAGGGTATTGGTGGATAAGTACTGGTATCATCAATATACGATATTGATAACCATACAAGTTAGACAAAAAAGTTGTTTAAGCGGCTCTTGTAAACATAGCCATAAAGTGGACATCTCATACAATGATGGTTAATTATGATCATATTTCAAGACAAAAGCATGAAAGATGGCGATTTGGATCATATGGAAAGCTCATGTTTCAAAAATTTTAGCTAAACATTAATTTTTTTTTAGGGCATGTGGATTTACATGACAGTTAGAATTTATTGACATCTTTCAAGCTAATTCAATGAATGATGATGTGTGATTCAGCCAATGCGTACATACACAATCATGCCTGTCAACCATTAGATAAGAATGAGGGACAAAAGCATCATAGCACAGCTCCTTTCTCTCCTATCTAACAGTTGAAGGCACACCCATCTTATATATTTACTACCGTGCATAAAACCTTTTTGTAATGGATTTTTGGCATGAGACTATTAGTAGTGGATTTGGTAAGGAGAATATATCAAAAGTTGAGTCATCCCTGCGTGGCCACTAAATATTCCAAGTCAATCGGACCTCAGAGGTGGTGAGTAAGGCATCATTTTTATTATGTCTTTACGTACTTTACCATATGACCCAAAAAGGCCCAAACCGAAGGTATCTTCATTCTAGATTATATAATAAATAAGAAGAAGCCAAAGCCATAGGCGAAGGGAGAGGCCTCGTACCATGAATCGTGACACCACCCGTATAATTAGTCACATTCTCATTTTTTAGAGAGACAAAGGGACAAGAGGGTAGTGATCCATCTTCATCCATCACTCCTCTGTCCTCCGCTCACTCGATGCTTATTCCATTCCATTGAGAAGAGAAGAGGGATGGATAATTATACTTTTGGTTATGTTTTGATGTTTTGCAATTTTTGCATAGCCATGATAATTTTAGGAGGGGTTTCCTCCGACGCACGAGTACTAATTCATGTAGGGCCCACCATTTATGTGTCTTGGCTGTGTGAAAGTTTACGCGCACAAGTATCATGCCATGTGAAAGATAGATTAAGCAATTCTAATATTCTTTCATGGCTATAGAGGGAACCCTTCTTTGTATGGTAACTTGTTTTGCCATGTGACATCATCAAACAGTGCTTAAATTTTGTGGACAAAGTAGAAGAACCCCAAATCTTTTACTCACATGTTAAGTTCACATCAAATAAAAATTTCCACATAGAAATAGGGTCTTGAGAAAACGAGGGCGATGTGTGAGTGGACAACATCGGCTTGAGTATAGTACTTGTGTATGGATATACATAGAAATGCTAGTGGAAATTGACACATGATCTTTCTAGACCATCCCTTGTCTATGCAATGGTTGGAAACCGATGTGGACAAAAGTCTCTGTATGCTAATCGTGTAAAAACATCAATCTTCTGCTATTTTTCAGTGTTCTAATTTGTCATGTGGCTAATTCCGTTTAAGTTGAAAATTGAGATGTAAGTAGAGGATTTTTTTAAGAGAAACTAGAGTTTAAATTTTTAAGAAATTTATCTTCCAATGTGTGAGAATGTGAATCCATGATCTGATCACCTTTACAACTCCATTCCTACGAGTTAGAGGTCCAAAATAACCCTTTGATTTATAACACTCATTTCACTCACTCCCATAAAAGTTTTTTGATGAGGGAATTCCTTTTTTGCCATGAGCAAAGGAAACCTCTTAAATACTCTTAAAAAATGAGGGGGATCACTGTAGGAGGCTTATATGCTCCCTACACCAACAAAGGAGGCAGTGAGAGTATAAGAATGTGTATTGGGCATTTAATAGTGTGGGTTTTTTCATTTCATAGGGACGAATGCTTCATTTCACCCTCTCCATATATGTCTGATGTATATGCCACGTAGACTTACAACCTTCTTTTTCTATAGAGGGAGAGAGAATCTATAGATCATTTCCAACCTCTTTAGCCCCTTCAATGTGCATCCAATGATTTGGAGAGTCCTACACATACCTTAAGACCTTCCTGGCCATCAGATGTTTGATATCATATGTGGTCCAAATACAATCAAATCCAATCATGCGGAAGCCAAAAAGGGGTAACACTTAATTGGACAAATATCTTGGCAAGAATTAGGTCTGATTCCTTAGAACGTATTAACTTAACACGTGTTTTAGTGTGGCGAAAACACCACAAAGATTAAAGAATGAAGGGATGATGGAAGGAGGGCATGGAATGAAAGATTCCTTAAGATGGACCAATCTCTAATTGAGAGCGGATCTATTGCTCGTACGATCACCTGATCGTACGAGTCAGTGATCAACACATGTCCTTTTTGATATGATCGTACGAGTCAGTGATCAACACATGTCCTTTTTGTTCTCAGGTATATCTTTCTTTATCCTTGTAATGATAGAAAGTGAAATACATGTTGATCGTCGACTTGTACGATCAAGTGATCGTAAGAACAATGGATTCTTTCTTTATCTAATTTTGCTATCGAGGGGGTAACTTCGAATCGGAGGGGTCTCCCGCGTTGAGTCGGTCGATGGTTTTCCTTATCAGTGAGAAACGTAAGGAAGTAGCTTTTGGAGGGTGGGTTTGTCAGGTGGCTTGCAACAGTAGGGAGAACTGACGAGTTCCTAAGACTCTTCAACCTTAGGAGAGACAGATATCACTCTCTCTCTTCCCACTCTCCACTTTCTCTCTCTCGTCCCACTCTTCACTTTCTGTTTTGCTTGGTAGTTCGTAAAATTGACAGCTCTTCTGTAAAAGTAAAACCCCACTAATAATAAGTTAAAGATCCTCCCACTCTCCCATAGTCCCCACGACTCTATCGGGTCTCTGTCACTCTCACGCTGTTGATGTTTACTTGTATCGGGAAAAATACACACCCTTATTCTATATTCATATATATATATTAACAAAACATTACAGTAGATGTATGTTGTTTCAGAATATTCAAAAAATTCAAATCAATATATTTCAATTTGGGATATCTTTGTTTCTACTTTTTCTTCCGAATTTATTTTTTAAGATTTAAGTTAATTTAAAACCAATATTGAACTATGAAAATATCCTTTGAAATGAGTGAATAATATAATAAATATTTAATGATCAAGATGACCTCAAAATGCATACCCAAAAACTCTCAACAATTCAATACTCTCCCTCGCACTTAATGCTAAGAATAACCGCTCATATCTAACCATATTTTTAGGTCACCCTTCTCCCATTCACCTTGAAGCAAAGATCCAAAAATCCCTAAATTATTTTGCAAAAGAGTATGGATACTGACAACTGAGTAGAGGTGAAATTCATTTTAAAATTTGGAAGTGGGCCTCTCTCGAGGGTACACGAGGCCCCGCTGATGCGGTGATGCCTACTGCTATTAGCCTATGACCCATCTTTCCCAATCTTTATAAATTCCCCAAACCCCACTTCACCTTCTCCCACTCTTAATATCTTATCAATCTCAACTCTCTCTCTCTCTCTCTCTCTCTCTACCTGCAATTTTCCGCCGCAGACTGAGCCTTGTGTGATTCTGATTCTGGTATCAATAAATTGAAGAAAATCACCATGGCTACAGCTGTTGCTGCTGCACCAGAGTTCTATTTGGACGAGAAATGGAAGTTGTCAAAGAAAGAAGGATCGAGGAGCCGGTCTTCTACCTCGTCGACTTCTCCTCTGATGAAGAATTCGTCGCAGAGGAGGTGCTCTTTCACCAAGAAGTGTGCAAGCTTGTTCAAGGAGCAGAGGGCCAGGTTCTATATCATGCGTCGCTGTGTCACCATGCTTATTTGCTGGCGGGAATATGCCGATTCTTAATCTTTGCAAACGAAGGGAAGAAAGGAAGGAAGGAATGAGACGGAAGAGTTTTTCTTTCTTTCCTTTCTCACACTCTCCTCTCATCTCTTCCTTCATGCGACATGAGCGACGGGTTCTGCAGAAACCCACTAACTCAAGTTTTTGCCGTCCGAGGAGGAAGACGGTATAAATGAACCGGCATAAGGTTTACCGCCTCGGATGGATGAAGTATTCGAAATAACAAGAAAGAAAAAGAAGACAGGTAGAAAAAAATGGAGATCGATGATCGATCCTTGTATAGATTTACACTTTTTTTTTTCTGTTTTCTTTTTTTTTTTTTTTTCAAAATTGTTGAACTCTTTTTCATTCGACTCCGACGGAGGAGACGAATTGGTCATGGTGATGTCACTGTTACTGTAATTTTTACTCACCTGAGATGAAAAACATGAAATCTGAGAGAAAATATCTAAAACAGCCCCATGGATTTGCAATTTCCCCCTTTACTATCTTGGCTGAATCACTCCTGGTTTTCGTTTAATTAATTTCTTGTTTTAGCTTCTGACGATCAAGGCGATGGATGTGTCCAATTCCAAGAAGAAGCGTGGAAGGGATTCCCCCTCCCATCGAAGGCTTCAGTTACTGCAACAGACTGCCGTAGCTAGTTGTAAACTTGTAATCCGGTGTGCTATTATTGTAATTCGGTGTGCTTGGCTCGGATGACGACGATGAGTGTTCCATTTTTTATGTTTTTATTTTTAAATCTCTTGAAAATCTGGATATCTGAATGATAAGAGTGGGGATCAGAAAAATAGGATCCAGAAAAATGGTGGCAAATTGGGCTCCGGCTGGAATCAACGTGGCTGATGAAAGCTGGGTAGCCTGGGTTCCCAATTTGGGATCTGTGAGTCTAGGTGGGAAGGAATTCAAGGTACGCTCTTTCTCTGCTGCTCCTCTCCAGTCAATGGAGGGAACTCACTGGAGAGGGGATTAGTGAATGGTTGATATATTTGAGATAAAGACAAATGCCCCGTCCCGTCCTTCACTCTCAAGGTTTTAACCTCATTATTCCTCTCAGGTTTAATGACTTGGAAGCAGGGATGGATTGGGTATCGTGTGGTATCGAATTGAATGATCCTGGATTGGATATCAATATTGATTTAAGGGTAAAATAGTAAATAAAATTTACAAAAAATTGTAATTAATTGTAATGGTTTTAAATAACAACATAAATATGAGTCCTAATTAGTATTAGACTAATGAGATTACATATGAAAACATAACAGATATCAGATTTTCACCTATAATGTACAATCTTAAGAAGATATTCTAGAATGAGGTCTCCCAAACTCCCTGAAAGAGGTAGCTACTCACTACCCGTTTTGTGTTTTGTAATGTAGACATTGTCTGTTCTAGTTGGGAGAGCTTTATATCTGATGCCAATCCAATCCATAATAGATGTCCTCATTCCTAGATAATCATAAAGCTTGGAAAGTCCGAAATTTTGGTGTTGAAGCAGACCTAAATCAAAATCATTTTTAAATATCTCTATGGTCAAAAAACCAAGATTCACTTGTCACACTTTTATGTGGCAAAATATTCTCCAACCTAATCGGCAACTGTTTACTTTTTTGTAAACTTCTCTAATTAGGGCTACTGGGCTAGTGAGTAGCATGATAGGCACTTTGGATTTTGGAGAGAATTAGAGCCAAAGTTTTGGATTTTCGGAGTGGTAGTCAGTTAAGTACAACTTAAAGACGGAAAGTTGAAATTGACAAGAGACATAGACCCTTGGCCTTTCTTCTTTTTTTTTTTGGGGGGGGGGGGGGGGGGGGGGG
>NC_056564.1:5275658-5281861 GCF_013358625.1 Macadamia integrifolia | reverse complement strand
TCGACTCTAAATCAACACCCTTACCACACATTGACCTGAACAACCGTTGTTCAGGTCATTGTGTGGTCATATTTTTTTTTTTTTTTTTTTTTTTTTTTTTTTTTTTTTTCTGTGAAGGAATGAGATGCTAAGGTCTTGTTTGTTAAATGCGAAATAATGAATTTAGAATAAAGGAGTGGAATTCTACCAAAAAAGAATAAAGGAGTCGAATAATTATTGGATTTTTCATAATATTCTAAAAAAGCCATTGTTTGATTGCTTAGATGAGAAATTCAATAGAATTATTTTAAAATCTATTTATCACACTCGAAAAAGCCTGATAGCAATCAAGTTTTAATTATATTTGATACTGATAAGGAAAATGAAATCCTAAAGATAAGGATGAAAATATCTTCTTTTAAGGTAAATTTTTTAATTTTATCACTAAGATTTCATTTCTCATCCCACTTAATCCTTCTTCAAAATTAAGATTATAAATTTTTTTTTTTTAACTTCATAATATATGGGTTACAGGTATTGGTATACTGGTCTCAATCGATGATTATAAATTGGTTAGAATCGGAATGATATCCACTGTAATTTCGAAATTAAATTACTTTTTTTTTAATCGATTTCACTATGGCTATGTTTGATTGTAAGGGGAATCAAAGAGAAGAGAAGTGAAATTTTCATACTTAAAAAAAAAATATATATATATATATATATATCATAATTTTCCATGTAACTTTAACATTAACTTCAAATCATTTCATATTTAGTTATAAAATTTAACTTTACTTTGCATCCAAACCCTTTGTTATAATATGTAGAATAAAAATTATATATAAAATATATTATTACTAAATATGATTAAAAAAGTTAATTAGTTTATACAATCACATGGGGTAATGATTATAAACAACTCTTTTTAAAGTATAAAAAGTTCACTTCCCTACCCTTTAAATTTCTATTTCAACCAAACAAAACCTATAGAATGACTGATATGTAGCATCTGAGACCGATTATTAAAACCAAATCTACCAACAGTGCTGTTGATAGTGGTGGGGAGATGTACACATTTAATAGAATTTCATATTGTCCTTTGATAACATATTATATATATATATATATTTATTATGAATACTTGTGCAATTTGCAGAAAACAAACCATAAAAAATTACAATATAAAATAGAAATAGGAGGTGAGGGGATCACGGGAGGGGAAAGGCAAAGTCAGCACTGCAGGGTTTTGGGTAGTTGGGCCATTTTAGAGGGAGGATGGCAAATGGAGCTAACAGTTAACAACAGCAGCTGAACTCACTGAGCGGCAAGTCGATACGGCCGATTCCTTTCCTTAATGAGAGAGTATAAAAGGGCATAGCTAGTGGCTTCACAATAATGGAGTGTGATTAAGGTTTCAAGAGTGAAACCATATGCCCCATAATGGATTCAGATCATCTTTATAGAGCCCATGGATTATAGAGTGATCTCACGGTTAGGAGGATCTAAGCACACGTCTTGAGGTCACCCCAACTGTGAGATCACTCTATGGTCCATGGGCTCTATGGAGAGGAACCCTGTCCCTTCACAACACATCGGAGTATAGTTTCTTCTTACAATTTGAATGTATGATTTTTTTCTTAACCCAATTGGATGATGATTTAGGTTTGGCATTATTATTATTATTATTATTATTATTATTATTATTATTATTTTGGGAAAAGGATGAGTATGCTAACGGGTTATCCAGGAATAAGGTATGGTAGTATTTTTTGATAGTTAGATCAGACAGTTTAAATCTAAGCTACTGATGAATTAGTACATTTGTGTATCCAACTTAAATATGACAGCTATATTGTATATGCCAAACACCTGACATTTACCTATCTACCTATACATAATAAAGTTTGCTTTTATTACCGTCACCGTCTTTTTCTTCACAGCCAACGGAGAACAAATTTGGGGCTTTCTTGGATGGAAATCAAAATTGATGTTTTCGACGAGGATGGAGGTGGGGCTGGAGCGACGATGTCGGATTTGTTATTTGGAGGTGTGAAATAGTGGAATGGTGAAGCATGGAAGAGAGGGACAGGCATGCTTTATACAATTATCTGTCCATTTCAGTAGACTATAGCTTGGATCTAAATTATAGCTGAACAAAAGCACAATAGAAGACAACCTGAACAGGCCTACCATGTCGGTAATCTAACTTGTTCACTTAGTCCTCAAAGTAGCCAGAAAAAACCTCCATTGACTCAGATTAATAATCTCAGATAGTTCATGATCTCGTGCTTGAGCTGAGTTCAATCTCAATCAATCTCCTTAAATTTAAGGCTCTGTGATCCCTGCAACGCTATTGAATCAATAATACTTCAAATTTAATGGCTGTCAAAGCGTGCTCAGAAAAGTGGGCCAACTATATAGATAAATTTATAAAAGAGAAAAAAGACCCATTCTCTCAAGGTTTGCAAAATTCAGGGTTTTGATGGCTGTCTCACTCCTCATCAGATCCCGCTATCATCTCCCTCTCTTCTTTCTCGTAGCAAAGGCATTCTTGGAGGATTTGCCATTCTTTGGAGGGTTTGGTGGTGGTAATGTTGGTGGCGGTGGTTTTCCTGGTTTCATTGGTTTCAATGCAAGAAGGTAAGGAGGTAATAGGGGTGGCAACACCTATAAAACGATAGAGAATATCGGCGATGGATACACGGGGAGTTGGGAGCTGGTGTCCCAAAACTCGCATGTATCAGCGATGCACCTCATCCTGCTACCTTCGACGAATAAGGCCATCATGTTCGACGCTACAGTCTTTGGTCCTTCTCAGATTGCATTGCCAAATGGCAATTGCCATTCTAGGAAAGCGCAAGGAGATCGATTGTTGGGCGACGATGCACAAGGGTCTGGTGAGAGAGAGAGAGAGAGAGGCATGGGTTCACGGTAGAGGAGAGAGAAAATCGTACCCTATCTATTGAGTATTCCTCTCTTTTACTGTATATGAGATTAAAATAATAAATATGAATCTAACGATTAAAATTACATTGACGAAATCTGATGATCAATAAACGTTAATATTCTTTATTCCTAGATAACACACTAGCATACCTAACCTTTGCCCTTTTTCTTAACACGAGGGGTTGGCATTATTCACTATCTAGTATCTCCTATAGTATAACGGACGATGTTCAACCAAAAAAAGGGAAGGGATGATGGATCTTTTGACCATCCATAGACTACATCCCCCAGTCCACAGTTGACAGGCCTGCACCCACCGTCCAAATTTCTCCATTGGTGGACTACTTACAACTTATACTACGGAGGATGAATCATTAATCTTTTATTTTATTTTATTTTTCAACTCGTGACCTCCTTAATTGCCATGAGGTGTTTCTAGCAGAAAAAAGTGTAATGAGGTGTGGATCTTTAGAAGTAAGATGAGTCACATGGCTTTATCATCAAATAATATACTAGATCATCCGTCATGGTTCAAATCAAAAGGTCTAAAAATGCTTAAACATGATAATTAATTTATATCCTTCTAAATAAAATATTAAAAAAAATAGATATTTTGATAATTTCATCATCAACTGTAATTTCGACTAACACATTCATGATTAGGCAGCTCCTTGTAGTACAGTAATGGCTGCCAGTCAATGAGTTTGACATAAGTTTAGGAAAGGTCGAGAGTTCGACCCTCCTATTGCCTAAGATGTGATAAGAATGTAGCCTCATTTGGCCCCATGTTTCCAATAAGTGTGTTTTTTCGGCCCTAATTGCCTCTTGCCTAGTGGGTCTCGTGTTGGCCCATAGTGGATCTTTTCAAAATAAAAAATCCGCGACAGCCTATAGATAGTCTATGTGCCAGACACCAAACATAATATTACAATTGGAAATGAAAAAATGGTTTCTATGGGAGCACGATGCTAACTCCTAGAAATATGAGGCCAAAATGACTTCCACCTCGGTGAAATGTGATAAAGACACCTAATGCTTTCATGTGCTTCTATTGGCCCTCGCATGAGTGCGGTGGCCACTCTCTCCCCCCATGAAACACTTCCCCTATTACAACACTCATATGATCCTCACATGTGACCAAGGTTTAGATACCTAGAATTGAAAACAAGAAAATGAAGCAAAGATTTTTCACAGTTTATATGATTTCTACATTTATTACATAAGGAAGTGTTATTGATTGATTTTCTACTATTTCACTTACTAAACTGAGGGTGTACCAGTAAAGGTGCTGACCCCAAAAGCTTACCATATGGTAGACGTGAACAAACCAACCTAAGTCCCGATTTCGATTATTACTGGGACGTGATAGGATGATACAGTTCTTAAATGGTTCTAGGTCAGGTAGAAAGGACTGAGAAAACTTCAATTGTTCCTAACAAGATGTTTTCATTATTAGGGTTATGAATTTCATTATCATGAGATCTAAGATGCCTCTTACTTTAGTACCAAATTAAAATACAAAACCAAGATAAATTTCATGATTTTACTCCTTTAAACTCTTTAAGATCACATGTAAGTTTCTCAAAAACAACAATTAAGAATTATGGATAACCTTATCAAAAAGGCCTGATATAATTTTAATCTCTTTACCAAACAAGTTTATAGTAATAAAAGAGAGGTCCATCAATTGAAACAGAACTAGATTTCTAAGGTTCTGTGCGGTATGTATTCTCAGAATGCATTCTAAGTCGGGAACACATTCTGAGTCAACAAAAATGCCGTTTGGTATCCGTTCTCATTCTTGGATCCTAGAATGCACCATTCTAAGTTCTCGTTCTTGCCCACCCTGCACGTCCGTTCCCCCTTTCGTGTGAAGCTACTCTTGTCTGACCTTCATTCTAGTAGAGATGAGCTCTTGCCTCCTTCGTCTCCCTTTTCCCTCTTGTGAGCTTAATTGACCCATCTTTTCTTCGTCCTCCTCTCACTACTTTTCTGTGTTTAAATAGCTCTGAGACCTGCTTCTCCTCCACTTACCACTTCTATCTGTATCTCTACCAATAAGTCAAACCAAAATTAAAACTTCCGAAGCGTACTGAGGGATTCAAGAGTAGTAGGAAGATACCCAACAAGCTTCTTCTTAGGTATTCTAGTAGAGACAACCTTACCTTCTCTACATGTAATCTCATTCCATGAACACATGTTGTAATCAGAGTTCCAGTTATTCAAGCACCTTTTATGGTCACCACTAACCGACCTTTTGAGTGGCAAAGCCTTCATCATTTAAAGAGCTCACAAGTTCAAAAGAGTCGCAGAGAAGAAGAACCAACCATACACGACCCCGAACCATTACTGCAAATTCTGCAATTTGTGGAGAGAAATGACCATTGCAGCAAATCCAAAGTGTAGGAGGTGGGGTCTCTCACAGGGCTTACCTTCCACGAACGAAGAAATACAAAATTGAGTGTGAAGAGACCTTGAAACAACTAAGAAGGAAGCCAGACAAAGAGAAACGCGTAAACAAGTGTTTGGGCTCTTGAAGCTTTGATAGCAAGGAAAGAGTGAAGGGACAGGTTCGGGAATGGGAATGCGTTTCAGGTTGCAGAGCCTCAGACAGATAAGACTATGGAAGTAAAGAAAGACTGGGTAGGAGAATCAATGAAAAAATTAGCATGACAGAACATTCTCAGTGAGAGGAACCGTGCAGCAAAATTATGTGCTCTTTTCAGATGAGAGGGAGAGGCTTGAGTAAGACTGTTGTCTTCCCAATGTTCCATATAGGAATCAAAATTCCAACCCCTAGAACTTCTGTATCTTTCATTGAGACCTGCTTGAATTCAGTTCAGGCAACTAAAGAAGCAGAGGGAGGTGGCTGCAGCGATCTTTTCAAAGTGAGGAAGAGGAGAAAAGAGGCCAAAGCTGCTGCTGCTTCTCGTATTCAGGCCAAGCTGGATGCCAAGAAAGGTAAGGGTAGGGGAAAAGGCAAGGCAAGATAGGGCAATTGAATCCAAATGTTATATTGAATCATGTGGTTTACCTTGTACAAATTGAAAATACATGATCAATAGAGTTGTGTTTAGCAATTTGTACATCTTACACTCATGGTTAGAACACATTTTTGTTCCTTTTAAAGCAGTAAAGTTGAGAAGTACTGCTCAAATTCCTGATCGATTGTTGGTCCCTTAGGCTCTTGTTGTGCCTCTGCATCCAAATAGGTGAAAGATCAGTGAATTTATCAAGTACTTGGTGGAGGAAAAAAAAAGGGGAGGGGGGGGGGG
>NC_056564.1:5273218-5275638 GCF_013358625.1 Macadamia integrifolia | reverse complement strand
GGGGGGAACAGAAATTGTATATCTCTGCCTAACTAATAAACTGGGCTATTCAAGTTTTCCAGCCAAACCCATTGTATGGGTTGTTGTATAAACTATAACTCTATAATTCAACACCGATAACAAAGGGACTTGGTTTTTCATTTTAGAGGGTTCAACCCAAAACCTTAAGGCACGAAAGCACTAAGGACCCAAACAAAACTGATGTGGGACTATACAACTCCTAAAATTTTCAACATGGGTTGTGTTAATAAAACGGCAATCCCATGGAAATCATCTGATCATGATGAAATGGACCAGCAAATTTTTGGTTGAAATCGGAATTGCTTGCAGACGATTTTTTTCCGCAAATTTTTCTATTTGTCCAGGTAATGAGGTTTACAGATCAAATTGATAGTTTCATTCCATCCAGACATTCTTTTATTCTTCTTTGTCTAGAAGGAAATCTAACCTTGGTTGATGCTCCATTTTCCAGAAGATAGCACAAAATGATCTGTTTCTGATGGTACATTGGAGCAGACTATCATGTCTTCAAATTCCTCAGCATATTCTTCAAATTGTTCGAGCTGGTCTACTGAGAGCAGAGCTCTTTTTCCAAACTGCAATCTACCCTTAATGTTGGGATGATTATATTCTGCGACTTCATTGACAATCCCTTGGCCCTCACTGCCTCCGCTGTAATGGAGGGTGTCCTTGAGACTGTTGCTGCTACAGCTACCCAACGATGTGCAAGACTGCGCATAGGTGAATGTCTGTGAGGGATACTCAGGCTCAAGCGTTTTCTCATTCTCATCAAGCTCTGCTACTCCTTTTCCCTTCTTCATCTCGTCTTCCTCTAATTCTTTTGCTAATGCTAGTTCATGTTCACAACCAGAGCTTCGGCACCCAAACTTATACTTTGATTGGGCAAAGCATAACTGTTCATTTTCCAACTTCCTTTTCTTGTTCAAATCATAAACTTCGGCTTGGATTACCTCGTAGTCATGGAAGCTGGAAAAAATGTTGGTGAATTATTAATTGTGAGAAATGTTGCATTCCCAATTACTTACAAAAATGATGAACTGTTTTTTTTTTTTTTTTTGGTAGAAAAACGATGAACTGTTTAGGAGAAGCATTGAATGCGATAGCTTTGAAGTATCAAACACATGCAAGTGGGATGGATTCTGATTCAAGATGAAAAGTGAAAGCTCGCTTTGCTTTGGCTAAATAAATAAACAAACAGGTAAAGACTCTGTTAATCAATCTCTGAAGGAAAGTCTCTGAGCTGAAATAATCTAGCACTCACGAGACCAACCAAGCAGAAAAAATAGCAAATTGGGTTGGTCACTTCAGATAACCCCTAATCAGGCTTCTGGGTGAGATGTCTGAGACAAGCAACAGTTTTAGTTTCAATGATACTCTAGAATTACTGAGCAGATTCAACAGAACTCAAAAGAATCAAGAATCATATATTCTGGAAACAAGAAGAGAGTGAAATTTCTAAAATAATCAGACTCGCAAAAAACAGTGTTCGAGATAAAAAGGAATAGAAATCTAGGGTTTTGTAAATCAAACCTGTCAACTACAGTCGTCTTTGAGCTTCCGATATCTTCATCATCCATCTGCAACAATAAACAAAGCAGCCCACTTCTTTAATCGGCGATCTTCGTCCTTTCCGGTGGAGAAGTTGTGCAAGTGAGGATGCAGAGGAGAAGGAGAGAGAGAGAGTGAGAGAGGGTTCCAAAATCCTACATGGCCCTCGGTCTCTGAATGCTGATCAGTATCGTAGAAGAAGAGTCTAATCAAGCCTCAGGGCTCAAGGGAGAGAGTAGAGTCTTCAGTCTCACATTTGGGAAATGGGGTCTCATGGCAATTAGAGAGGCATTAAAATTAGGATGAGACTACCATGGCCATCGCCTACTCGCCTGCTCCACTCCACTCCACTCCACTTTTCTTCTTTCCTCCACATTTACCCCAAAAAAGAATTCCTAAATGGGCTGCACGACCAATTAGAATTGGCTTCCGTGGGATCTCGATTCGATGACTGTAAACCTCCATTAAAGAAGGGAACACAACAGTGGTCCCCATAGACAAGGTTTTGAAAACTCCCATGGAATCCTTATCCGTTTCACCTTAACTCTATCATGTATTGAAGTCCAGGTCGAGTCATATCGATTCCAAGTTGATTTCAGTGATCGACTCATATCCCATTTCAAGTTTTTTGATCTTGATTTAAGAAGAGTATTCGTTTTCACAAGTTTCATACTTTCCAAACTCACAAGCAAACCTGGGTTAACAAACCTCACTAATAAATGTAAAACACGTGATATTCAACCACAAACTAAGAGACTTCTCACAATTCAAGGTTTTATCTACAAGGACAAATGAGGTATTTTACCCCCTTAAGGGATTACAGTTTCATGACATCTACCTTATATATAAAA
>NC_056564.1:5245158-5273118 GCF_013358625.1 Macadamia integrifolia | reverse complement strand
ACCATCAACTATCTACCGCCATCTAGAACATAAGGTGAGGGGATTTTGTGTGTTTTTATGGAATGCTTGCATCATAATGCATATGTGAATGAATTTTATCATTTTGCATATTATTATATTATTCTTTATATATGGTGTTGATGTGGCATGAGAATGTGGATTATGATTGTACATGTGTGCATGTGTGCGTGTGTGTAACTGGGGTGCAGGGTGGCCAACGATTGGTGCCGACAGCACTGCATGCTCAGGGTGCATGTGTGCATGTGGGTGTGTGATTGGGGTGTAGGGTGGCCAACGATTGGTGCCGGTAATACTGCATGCTCAGGGTGTGTGTGTGTGTCTGTGTGTGTGACTGGGGTGCAGGGTGGCCAACGGTTGGTGCCGGTGGCACTACATGCTCAGGGTGAGTGTGTGTGTGTGAGACTGCGGTGCAGGGTGGCCAATGGTTGGTGCCGACGGCAATGCATGCTCAAGGTGTGTGTGAGTGTATGAGTGTGATTGAATTGTGTTGTGGCATATTAGAATGCATTAGGCTAGGATAACCACCCTGGTGCTACAACCCTTGCCAATAGGGGTTTACGTATTGGCTAATCCTCTCGTCCGACCGTCCGTGGTTGGGGACGATTTTTGGTGACTGAGGTGCGAAGATGCCAGCGTCTTGACAGACTCTCACGCAATGTTTGATTCGGTGATGGGTATACCCTACGTGCGATGTTGGATTCGATGTAGTGGTATCATGGGAGGGTTATTAATAGGGGTTTGCCGGGTAACGATGTGGTTCTAGAACCGGCACGCTCCTGACTCGCAACTAGCTAGTATCCCTGGGGACTGATAACGTATATTCATGACTGGTGATAACACTTACATTGCAGTAGCACTTATACTCCCTTTGGACTTAGAAATTGTTGCTTAGAATTGCTTGATAATAAATGGATCATGTCATTGCACTCACATAATTGCATTCATATTGATGTGGTCGGGCATGAATATTCATACTGTTGCATTTTCTTGGATTATCATGATTGCTTGTGTGTGTTACGCTCACTGGGCTTCGTGGAAGCTCACCCCCTGTTGTTGTCCCTTTTTAGATGATTCAGAAAATCCTTTGAAAACTGTAATCGAGGTCTCGACTCTCTACGGGGGCAACCTCTGGGATGAGGAGCTAGTTACGCATGAGGATGGATGCTTGTGCGAAGATTGTGCATTTAGAGCACTCTGTGGATGGGAGTATCATCTTCTATTTTTGATTCTTTTTGTACTTAATAGATGTAGCCCTATGGGGGCATAACTGTAATTATGATTAAGATGTGAAAACATTCTTTTTGTGTAAATATGGTAAATATTAATAGAAATCACCAGTTGATATATATATATATATATATATATATTTTTTTTTTGGTTATATTATAAGTATGTGATTTTAGAATTCATTTCATAATCTTATGAACTTAAAGTACTACATCGTGGATCCTGGATGGATGGTGGACACATGTGTGTGTCCATGTCGCCAGCCTTCAGGTGAGTGGAGGTGGGGTGTGACACACATTTTGTTCAGGTGTACCAAGAGTTGTGTATTCGGGGGTTATACCCTTCAACTTAAGGAATCGGGCAAATGGTCCTTCACTTTGCCCTACATTAGTATGTCTACCTTAATATTCACTCCCTCTATCAGATCTCACAGTTTTAATATTTCTGTCTAACTTGTTTTCGATTTCAACACAGAACACTTCAAAAGCATTCAAAGCATCAGATTTTTCTTTTAATAAGTAGACATAAAGGTATCATGAGTAATCATCAATGAAGGTGATGAAATATTTTTCATCAGTTATACAATAATCAAAGTGGCCACAAATGTCAGTCAGTATCAATTCCAGAAGTGAATTAGTCTTTTTGGCAACAACTTTATTTGTCTTAAATTTTTTACCTTTAATGCAATCTATACAAGTGGTGAAATTAATGAATTCTAGATTTGACAATATTCGATGCTTCAATAACTTCTCCATTCTAGGTCTAAAAATATGACCTAAACATCTATGCTATAGGGATGAAGAATCATCATTGTTGGATTTACGCTTTGATCCAACATTACATGCAGGTCAAGAATATATTTAGAAAAAATAGAATCCAAATTAAGTTTATAAAGACTATCATATAAATATCCAGTGCAAACTAGATTGGTGTTTTTAAAAACATTTACAACCTTATCACCAAAAGTAAACTTAAAAACATTCACAATCAACTCTCGATAATGAAACTAAACTTCTAGTGATAGAAGGAATATAAAGAGTATCCATAAGGTCCAACTGGAATCCGGTATCCAAAATGAGTCTATAAGTGCCAATGAATCGAACTTCAGACTCTTGCCGATTTCTCATATAGATGACTGTTTGAATTTTAAAAGTAACCGCAAGCATACGGATCAGTGTAGCTAAGGGTCGAATACAAGGAGAGTAGCCACTTTATTTTTAACTTCTTTTAGTAATGCAAAAGTGTAACAATTGATTATGGTGATCTACTTCTAACCACCATCCTAACACAAATGAATCTAAAAACGTCGTAACCAACACATCTAAGGAAATTAGAATTGAAATTGTAATAAAAATTGAATGACCCAACCATTCACATCTAACCCTAACCATTCATCATCTAGGAATTTAAATACTCAAACCACACAATTAAAAAACAAATAACTAAAGTGTTGAAATAAAAAGTGCTGAAAAGTAAATAAAAGTGCAAATAAAGGGGACAAAGCCAGAGAGAGGCACACAAGTATGTTTCTCTACTTAGTCCGAGGGATGCACCATAAATAATATGAGCTTCCTTACTTGACCAGAGAGTTACTCTTACAAGGACTGCTCTATTTAGCTTTAAGGGAAGGGATGCAATATAAATAATGAAAGTAAAATGATGGTTTCATTACTAGAGAGGGGCAAAGCCAACACATGCATCTAGCAAAGGACCTTAGGGAAAAGGGAAAACAATAATGTAAAACTGAAAATTTAAAACTGAATTTAAGAATGATGGGTAACCAAAAGAGGGAATGAGAGGGGGTGAGAACCCTACTGTAAAAGCTTACTTACCTGAACTTCCATATTTCAATCCTTGAATTAAAATAACTTGATTGATTTGAGATACTACCAGCCCTAAAAATCAGATCTGAACTAAATCAAATATGAAATTGCTAAGACTAGAGAAGACAAATCTAGAAGAGAAAAATTGAACTTGAAAGAGATGCTCCACAGCTTGTTCTTGTCACCTAGAACTAAGACTAGAACTAGAAATTAAAATTATTACACCTTTGAATAATTTGAACAATAAAATAAAAGGCTTGTATTAATAAAAATAAAAGGATTACAAAAGTGCTTGCATAAAAAACTAAGACAAAGAAATAAAGAGAAAGAGAGAGCACAACTAAAAACCTAGAAGAAGAGAGGAAGAGAGAAACGCCCTCTAAGGCTTGGTCGACCCTCTTTTATAGGAGATAGGGGAGAAAAAATAAAAAAAAAGGGGGGGGGGGAGAAAAGGAGAATGAATTAGGTTTCCTAAATTAGGGGATCTTTTTGAGATTTTTGTTGATGAGGTGGAAAATAAGAGAGAGCAGATAAAAGAGAGAAAATAGGGGAAAGAACAAGAGGATAGTGCCCAAGGGGGAATTCCTTTGGCGATTTTGTGAGGTGGAGGGGAGAGAATGGAGAAAAAATAAGAAATATTCTTATTTCCTTGTCTTTTATTTTTTTCCTACTTTTTCTCTCTTTATTTTCTATTTTTTTTTTCTCTCTTTAAACTTGCGCACAACCTTGGACGATTTTCTATTCATTGCTTGAGAGATTTGGACAATATTTTAATTTATGTGGAAATTCCATCCTTGCCCCTTATCTTTAAGTGAGAGGAAAGAATCTTCAATAAAATCTCCTAAAAGATAGGAGAGAGAGTGTAAATCACACAAGGGGGAGAAGAGAGAATGTAACGCCACATGTGGGTCCCTCCATCCTTGTAGCATCTTAGAATATTCCTTATACCCCTGGAACAACTGCATATGGGCTATTTCGGCATCTCGGTTCTCTTCTGGTCCATTATTCTTTTTCTGGTCCAAAAAGAATAATCATGTGTACTAGTGTCAAAATGAATGTGTATTTTCAATGCAACACATCCATATTGCTCAGAATTTCATTCTCTTCGTAGCCATGAAAAGAAACAGGACCTCTTTATGTGTAACATTGGAGATACGTGCCCGATAGTCCTTAAGGCCTTTAAAATACAAAACCTACAAAAAGAGAGTAAAACCCAAGGTAGCTCCATTCTAAATATGTAAAATGCATGTTTTATTACTTAAGATTTTACATATAAATGTGCCAATTAATGACGCTTTCACTTTGATTTGGTTTCTGGGTTGTAAGAAAACCTTGCATAGAATTAGAAATATGAATAGTTGCTCCTGAATCAATCCACCAAGTATTATAACAAACATCAACAAGATTGGTTTGAAAACATACTAGTATAGAATCATTACTCTTCTTTTTCAATCAAGTCTTGCGTTTTTTACGGTGTTTATGAAGGTGTCTTATTTTCTTACAGAAGAAACACTTCAACTTGTCAATTTTCTTTTCCTTGTCATCAAACTTTGGATTGGAGGGTTTCTTTGATGCATTGCTCTTCTTAAAATTTTCTCTCTTCCTTTTATTCTAGTTGGATACGAAATTGACCACCTAGCCTCTCTTGTCATTCAATTTTCTTTCCTCCTGGACACACATACTATGAAGTTCATTCAGAGTCCACTTATTTTTATTTGTATTGTTGTAGATCTTGAATGCTCCAAAACGAAGAGGAAGTGAAGTCAGAATGATTTGGACAAGGCAACCTTCATTCATTATCAATTCAAGGGGTTTTAGTTGTGCACAGATACTTGCCATTTCAGAGATATGGTTCCCTACCTCATTATTACCAGTATACTTTATTGTTACTAGTTTGGTCATCAAAGCCCTAGTCAAAGATTTATCAGTAGTAGCAAAACAATTCTCTACATTGGTTAGATATTCTTTTGTATTTTCAAAAGTTGGTATGGAGTTTTTGATAGTCTTGATAATCTTCTTTTTAAAATATAAAAGACAAGACGGTTGGAATGCTCCCACCATACATGTAATGTAATCTCATCATCAGTGCTCTCACCAGTGAGAGCAGATGGTTTTTCATTACGCAAGGCATAATTATGATCCATGGCAACAAGATAATAAATGAGTTCTTCATACTAGTCATTAAAGTTTGACTCATTCAGAAGTGGCACGTTATTCAAAATAGTGATAGGTGTTAAACATATAAACAAGAGTAAACAATACATGCTTATCAAACATCATGCTTTGAGATTTAGTAATGGAATATTAAAATTCTAGAAAAGCAACCTATTGCATCATTACAATCTATCATGTGGGATCGAAATGGTAATATGCTAGTGATTCACTTTACATTAGATGGAAGATGTCATTAGGGTAAAATATTTAAGTCATCAAAATGGTCAAATAAGATGTACACCTGTGGATATTCTCATCCTATTTAACTATTAAACTATCACATATAGATCAGCGCAGTCAATCAAGAATGTATACCTATGGATATTCTCATTTTATCTTGACTGTTACATAACGATCATCATAAGACCCTAAAGTTTGAAATTTAAATTGAATGTGTGATACAATTATGTTTAAGGCCAACATATAATTATTGTGATCAAGAAAAATGTGTACCTATGAATATTCTCATTCAATTTAATCACATAATCATTGATCACCCCAAACTCATTTAAATTTAAGAATTATACACTTACAATTTAAATTTAACATAAATTGTCATCCAAGCATCATAGGTATTCTAAAATAATGCATCAAGACATAGACAACACCTATTTCTATCTATTTCTACCATAAATAATATTCAAAAATTCATAGAAATTTAGTTAGAAATAGAGAGCATGAGTAGAAATATGTGTACAATCCATGAAATATGCTCAAACTTAAGTAGAAAGCACAAAGAAACCATCTCTACTATGAGTAGATTCATAAATAAGGTATAAATAAAAACATATTCAAAATAGAAATAAATAACTAAGAATAGAAACAATGACAAAAGTGTTTCTAGTTTCTTATTACCATTTCTTATTTCTATTTTTATTTATACAATAACCTCTTAATGGGCTTAAATAAGAAAAATAGATTGGTTTTCATAATGGGCTCATGGTTTCAATCAATCTAAAGCTCTTAAATGGGTTTAAACAAGAAAAGAGATGGGCTTTCATAATGGGTTCATTTTTTTTTTTTTTGTACAATTATTATAATGGGCTAAACTCAAAGCCTATAACTGAATTTCACTATTAAACTCAGCCCAAAATAAAAGAATACAACCCATTGCCTATTTACATTACATTATTTCAATGATGTTTAGAAAGTGGGTCCCACTAGTGCCAACATCTTCACATGAACATGACCCCACATAAAACAATAATGAAGAAAAGAAAAAAAAATTCAAAGAATCAATATGAAGAACTTCTTTCTTCGTTCATTATTTCCTTCTTCAAATTGTCTCCCTCAATGTTATATTATTGTTGATCATTATAATATATCAATATAACATCAAAAAGAGAAGAGAGTTGGTGAAAGAGAACGATCGCCCCACTTTCTTTTCTTCTAATATCGGTAATTCAATTCTGTCTGATTTTCAAGGACTAAGGGCGGCAACAATCGGTAATGGTTGTAATGGTCGATGACGATCGAACACACCGCTACAAATAAATGTCAATCTGATGAATGATTCAGTCTCTTTAATAGCCGATCAATATTAAATCGGAGTGAAAAAAAAATTTGATTGCAGTTTAGATCAACTGGTCTAGCATCCCAACTAAAATTGGCTAACCTACTTACTTGAGCAACAAATAATGATCCTTTAATGGTTTTCCATTGAGGGATGCTAATATCACCGATTATTCATGTTATACCCAAAACAAAAACGGATAACAACTAGCGGCATTATATATCACTATAAAATTTAACAAATTGGATTCAAGAATAGAGGAACAACCTAGACCGCTCTGATAGCACTTGAAAGATGTAATTCCTCTGGCATATAATTATATGATCTTACCACATGTTTATAGAATCATGAATTAAACAATAATGAATCAATGATGCATACCGTTCATCATCGACTGTGAAGAATTGATTTTCATTATATCCTTCACGTATCTTTATTCTTACAATCCCAAATACAAATACAATGGATCCTCTAGGTTTCTCCCACTAGCTCTCCTTAATGCTATCTTAGTGATTGCTCCAATAATGAGAGTAACGTTAGGGTAAAAGGAGGACCTAAAGTCGTATTTTATAGAGTTAGTGCACCCTCCCATTAAGGTGTGCCAAATAGGGTAGGACTATTTCCCTAATTAGACTAGGAGTGGGTTTCCTATTTAGAATCCAATACTAAGAGATTGGTATCGGTTAATTTCCTAATTGATATATGGGACAATAATAAATAATATTCAAGAGAATATTCCTACACTTAAGACTTCCTTCACATAGAACTTTGGCATAAGTACACCTAAATATTCATTTCATTTATGGAGGACAACAAACGGACTTTGCTTTGATATCATATTACAACAGTTTATCTCAAAAGTTCAAGCTATTAATTAAGGGCAATAATAATGTATAACACACGAACATTATAAGTCTTTATTGCTAAAGAACAATCTCAACAGTATGTGATCCAACACAACTTGAGAAATCATAGACCAAATTTCATGGGATTAAATCAGTGTTTATTAAAAGCCACAAATAATTAGCAAGCAAGAGAACATATATTTATCAATTGACTTACATAAAAGTTGGAAGAGGTAATGGGCCCTACCAACTTTAAGATTTGCATGGAGGTAGATGTTGGGTTGAACCACAAGTAGGCTCTTCCCATTATATAACAAAACAACAAAACAGCACCGGGCCTAATGTGAATAATTAGGCCCTTCTTTTGACTGGCTTGGATTCCAACCATTTTAAAATAAACTTTAGCTATGCTTCTAAGAAAAAACTCACCAGGTCAAAGGATGAAAAGGGGTCCACTTCAAGTTTTTCTGGTGTGACCATAGTTGTTATCAGAAACTAGGCAAAAAATCTGCTTCACCAGATGATCAAGCTCTGTTTTAAAATGTACAGCGCAAAGGTGTGTGCAAGACTATCCAAGGATCAATCCAGTGTTCTCAGAATAGAAACATGATAGGACCATTGCCAATACACTGCATAGCAGCAAGCTGAGAAGAATGAAACATAGATCTGTGTCAAATATCGTACTTTTCCCTTTTGATTTAGGAATTCCTCATTTCTAAAGTAGCTTACCACAAGCACCTCACCCCATACAACTAGTTGGGGGGGGGGTAGCTTTTTGAATCAAACAAAGTAGTAGGGGCTTCATAACTACTTTCATTCTAAACGAAACCGAAGAACTAACCTTTAGACAATAGGAGCCCTATTAACCAATTTCTTAGTCATTGGGTGGAGTGTACCTTTCGTACTTCAGTAGGACTAATAGTGACTTCAACTTACGTATAGGGGGTAGGGCAACAAAAGGCTACTTTAATGACAGAAACAACCAAAAACTCAAGAGGGTTGTCATTGGAAGCATTCACCAATAGGTCTACTTTGCACATCTCTTGGGACCCAATAGCTCATGAGAGAGAAAAATGTTATAAGAAATATTCCTGCCACTGATTAGGACCAACTAAGGGATCTGCTACAAACTTTAATCTATTGGATATTACTCAAATAGAAAGTAAACAGATAAATAAAAGATTTATTTATTTATCATTATTATATTTTTAATTCAAAAACAATGTAGATGAAGCCACCAGCAGTAAATCCCTGCAAAAAAAATTCATAGTCTATCAATTGGACTGGACCAACAAAAACATTCCTTGAGGAGGGAGATGTTCACCTCAATCAATGACTATTGTCCTAGATCTCGTCCCATGAGAAAAGCCTGTGAAAGAAGAGACAATCATTGTAAAAGGAAAGATCGAAGAGCCTCGGCCCAACCTGTAGGTCTGCTAATGTAAAGCGAGGAGTTGAGCCTAAATTGGCAAACCGAAGTCACTTTCAGAACCATGCTTCCTATAGCTAACACATGTCCAGTTCAGTGGGAACGTGACGACCCCAACCCGGCCTAGGGTTTTCAAACATCAAAGGTCCACATGATCCTTCAGTTCTAGGCTATAATGAACCGAAGTAACATCCACACACAACATAAATACAAGCAAGAGTTAACTAAACTAATATAATATTAAAATTCATAGTTCAACTATCTATTTCAATTTTTAAATTTAAAGTAATGTTGAATTAAATTACGTCTTCAAAGTCTAAAGCAAAGTCCACATCATCTAAAAATAAAAATCATGATCTACTTCGAATCCATAAGCAATGTCCTCTTACTGATCAACAATAGGTTCAACATTCGGGTCCTCTCCGCAAACTCCTCACCAACGTCATTTGTAAGTTATGAAAGTAAGTCTCTGGGAATGAACTTAGTAAGTAGAACCATCACGCTAAACAAGCTTGAAATCACGATCATACAACTAATACCAAAGAAAGACATATATAGTATAACATAAAAAATATAGAGAAAAAAAAAATATACCCCACTACTTGCTACATTTATTTCGCCGCATAAGTACATGTTGGCCTCAAATGTAAGCCACACTAATTATACTAACTGCAAGCGCACAGTGTCAGCTATAGCCACGGGTTGAACTCAATGAGGCCGAATGCTTAATTAACACACTTCCAAATTAGGTAGAAGGCAAATATCAAGAGAATTTATTATACTAATTTAACTAAAAATAAAAGACATAAAAATGGAAACTAAATAAAAATAAATAAATAACTTTCCTGAATGGAGAAACGCACACTTGAGAAGAAAAAAATCTAGCTTGTAAAACAATCTTCAAATATTCCTTGCTTCCAATAACTTGTATGGAGATTACAAAAAATGAAAATAGCTAAATCTTCCTATTAACTTAAAGTAAACTGCGACTTAAAAAATTACATGTAAACATAAATTATTTAAAGCTAAACTAATGAAGTGAAAGAAGAAAGAGAGGGGAGAGGGAGCTTGGTGTTCTCAAAGAGAGGAGAGCTCATCTACCTAAAGAATGAGAAGAAAGAAAAATAGAAAGAAAATAAAAATCAAAACCTATAATAGAAACTACCCAAAATTGATATTCCAATTCTCTTTACAATATTTCCCTTAATCACAAATTAGAAGATATGATAGGATTCTTCTAGAATAGTATCCAATATAGAAGATTATAAATATGAAACTACTTAAAATTCATCCCAACATGCGATTAAAAACTGAAACAAAAGGTTGACTCAGCCTAAATCTTCCTTATAGAAATTATCCCCCTCAGAGAAAATCCTTGGAATTTATTCTATAGATTTTGCCAAGAGGGAATCTTCTAGAATGGCTAGAGTTTGGTTTTTTTGGGCCAAATTTGACACTTGTACTCCACTTCATCCACTTTTGACCTGAATTCTGAAAACAAAAGAAAATACTTAAAGTAGCCTTGTTCTGTGAATTAAATGATGTAAATAATTGAATTAATTTGCATATATATAATGCTCAACAAATACCCCCATACTTGAACTTTGCTTATCCTCAAGCAACTAAAACAACCCAAAAAAAAATAAACTAACAAAAATGTAAACTATCACACCCCACCTCCACTCACCTGAAGGCTGGCGACATGGACAAGCACACGTGTCCACAATCCATCCAGGATCCATGATGCAGTACTTTAAATTCATAAGATTATGAAATGATTCTAAAATCACATACTTATAATATAAGTAAAAATATATCAACTGGTGATTTCTATTGATATTTACCACATTTACACAAAACAATGTTTTCACACATCTGGATCATAATTACAGTTATGCCCCCATAGGGCTACATCTGTTAAGTACAAAAAGAAACAAAAATAGAAGATGATACTCCCATCCTTAGCGTGCTCCAAATGCACAATCATCGCACATGCATCCATCCTCGTGCGCAACCAGCTCATCATCCCAGAGGTCACCTCCGTAGAGAGCCGGAACCTCGATCACAGTTTCTAAAGGATTTCCTGAATCAACATCTTAAAAGGGGTAACAACCGGGGGGGATGAGCATCCACGAAGCCCAGTGAGGGGTAACACACACAAGCAATCATAACAATCTAAGAAAATGTAATAGTATAAATATTCATACCCGACCACATCAATATGAATGCAATGACATGATCTATTTATTATCAAACAATTCTAAGCAACAATTTCTAAGTCCAAAGGGGATATAAGTGCTACTGCAACGTAAGTGTTATTCCCAGTTATGAATATACGTTATCAGTCCCCAGGGATACAAGCTAGTTACTAGTCAGGAGCGTGCCGATTCTGGAACAACATCATTACCTGAAAAACCCCTATTAATAACCCTCCCATAATACCACTACATCGAATCCAACATCGCATGTAGGGTATACCCATCACCGAATCAAACATTGCATGAGGGTCTATCACGATGCAAGCATCTTTGCACCTCAGTCACCGGAAATCATCCCCAACCACCGACCGTCGGACGAGAGGATTAGCCAATATATAAACCCCTAATGGCAAGGGTTGTAGCATCAGGGTGGTTATCCTAGCCCAATGCATTCTAATATGCCACAACACAATTCAATCACTCACACACACACACACACACACACACCCTGAGCATGTAATGTCACCGGCACCAACCGTTGGTCACCCTACACCCCAGTCACACACACACACTCACCCTGAGCATACTGTGCCGTTAGCACCAACCGTTGGTCACTCTGCACCCCAGTCACACACACACTCACCTTGAGCATGTAGTGCCACCGACACCAACCGTTGGCCACCCTGCACCCCAATCACACAAACACACACACACACATACACACGCACACACACCTTGGGCATACAGTGCCGTAGGCACCCACCACAGGCCACCCTGCATCCCAGTCACACACACACACATGCATAATCATAATCCACATTCTTATGCCAATCAACACTTTACACAAGGAATAATATAATAACATGCAAAATCATATAATTCATCCACATATGCATTATGATACAAGCATTCTATAAAAGCACACACAAAATCCCCTCACCTCGAGTTCTAGATGACAATAGATAGTTGATGGTTTCATGTTGCGTGATCCCATCACTTCTCAGTTCCACTCCTAGGATACATAATGTTTTTAGGTTATTTGGTTATTCATAGAGAAGTGGGACACTAGGACTCATGCCCCAATAAAAGGATTAAAAATTAGCTTTACAATGGTTCACCGGTGGATGATCATCCGCCAGTGAGTTCATCAGTGGACAAATCCGAAAGGGGTGCACATCCTATAATATTTTCACTGGTGGATGATCATCTACTGGTGAGTTCACCGGTGGATAAATCCAAAAGGGGTGCACATCTTGTAATGTTTTCACCAATGGATAAATCCAAAAGGGGTGCACATCTTGTAATATTTTCACCGATGGATGGTTATTGCCAGCCGGTGACCATCATCCAGTGAAGTTAAAATCGGGGTTTTCTTATCCAAATCAGACCTATAGGCCTTGTGGTCCCTGTGTATGGTGGTGGAAATATGTATTTTTCAATGGGATGTCATTTCCCAACTCCATTCCTCCCTTCTCCCTCTTTTGTATAGTTTACAAATAGAGTTTTGTGATTTTGGGGTTGGTTTTCATGTAGGGCATCTTCACACACTTCACTTAGCTTAGGTTTAGTGAAATTAGTGAGTGGATCAACATAGGGTTTGAAGATACACCCAATTTCTCCAATACACAAGTCTAGGTTAAGCTAAATTAGGGAAGACTTAGGTGGAGCTCATAGAATGGTTATTAATAGCTCATGAAATCACTCTCGTACACCATGCATAGGTTTAATTTTATTTTCCCCAACTTAGGATTAGGTTAGGATGTTAGGTCATAGAGGATTTGCTCAAATTCCCAAATCCTAGGTTTTGGGTAGGGGTTTCATAGGGATTTATCCTTAGACCCAAGGTTGAGTGAATAACTTTGCCAATGTAGGTCTCTTACTCTAATTTCCTCCTTCCATTATGTAGTCTTTATGGTTGGGTAAGTGGGATTTGGTTGGGTCTCCATTACTTCCAATAGAGAGTGAAAGGGAAAGGAGAGAGAGAGAGAGAGAGATTTGTGAGTATGTGTGTGGAGAGATGAGCATATGGGCTTACCTCAAGAATGGAGCCCTAGCCTTCCTCCTTCCTTCCTCCTTTGCTCTCCTTCTCCTTCTTTTTCTTTCTCCCTTTCCTTGTTTCTAATTTGGTAGGAGAAGAAATGAATGGTAAGAGTCCTATTTATAGCGACTTAAGTCCCACTAAGAGTTGTTTGGGGAATTAATGGGTTTTTACCCAATATCGGGTTATTCTGCTATTCAGCACTAATGGGTCTGCTTTGAAATGTCCTGCCACATTAATCAACTCCCTAACATATTGTTCCATCAATGTGGATGGGTTTGGGGTGCACAATCTTGAGGTCTCAGGTCCCACGATGAAATAATCCAAAACTGGCCTTTGCACTCACCGTATGGTGTTCACCGGTGGATGCTCCATCCGCAGGTGACCATCAGCCAGTGAAGGCTGAACTAGTCACTTTGTATGGAGATCTCTCCTCAGACTAAGTGGGGTCTTCTCTAGGGTTTCTAGTGTGTGTGAGGTTCAACTGACCTTTCCTTTCGGGTTCGAAATCCCTTCCAATTACTTAAGCATGTGTAGTAGGTGCAAGTGGGGTCGCCCTTCCTTCCTTAGCAAAAGACGGATGCAACCCAGTACTCACTAGTAATGGTGTCCTCCAGTGCCACACCTGAACATTAAAATAGGGAGTTTTAGGGTGCGGGTATGATATAAACCTAATTCACTTTTGTAGGAATCACGATTGCACTTAGCATGTGCAATAAGCCTTTAAACCCTAGACCCTAGTGGACGAGTTTTGTCTCTTGAGTGTTTGCAAGGAATATACAAACAAATTCAAGTGTTAGTTGATCCTTTCCTAAGCGAAGGTAAAGAATACATCCATTCTAAAATTGACAATAAACATGATAACTAAGCTTTGAGATTGAGATTCTTATGGACCCCCATACTTTGAACTTTATTATCTCACTCCAAGTTGTGGAACTATCATACCTCCAAATTAAGGAGCTTCCTTATTGTGTTCACTCTATTTCTTACCAACACCATTTCATAGAGATTAGGCCAAGAGCATCTTCTAGGTTACAAAAGACCTTAGCTTGGGTCAGACATAAACCAGGGTACTTTACATCACCATTACACATTCTTTTCATTAGTTAATGAACTCAATTGTTCCTCCTCTACGTTAGCCTGAATGACATGCATGGCTTGCACCAGACACCCAAGTTACTAAGTAGCATTGGAAACCATTCCGGTTGCATATATCTGAATTCAGAAATTGATGCAGTATGAGCTCAAAAACTTTTTCTTTTTTAGACGACTTACTCCAATCCATGTAATGTCTTGACCTCTTAAGCTTTCTAATTGGCCCTTGTAACGAGCTTTAGGCCAATTACTCTCAAATCAGATGACTTTAAGGAACTAGGTGGAAAGCCCTCAGGCTTACTTACTCGAGTAAAAACAGCTTCAGGCTACAACTGGATCAAAGAGCAGAATGTAAATCATGCAAGATTACTCGGTTCCAATCTTAACTCCCAACTAGGACTCGTGTAACTAAGATTAAACACATGATCAGGTCTCTTTTGGAGATAGTGTTTTTTTTTTCTTTTTTTTCTTTTTTAGAAACTTACCTCGGGTAGTATCTAAATTCCCTTCCTCGTTATAAGACTTTTATGACTTCAAAGTATAGGGTGCCAAAATCACCTCTTTCTCTTTCTTTTCACAATACTAATTTGTCAAAATTTTCAAAATGGATGCAAACTTACTCCTAAGCCTAAGTCTAGATTCAACTCATGAACTATCCCCTTGCCCATACTTAAAGGATGCAATGTCCTCAATGCATCAAAATAATAAGTAAAAAAAAATAATAAGGACAAAGGAGAGGGGTTACCTGTTGTAACCTGGCAGTCACTGAGAGGGGGGGTGAATCAGTGAGTCCAATTCCGATCCCCAAAAACCTGTCTGATGTCTGGCCAAGAAAAACCTGATATACCTGTCCCTGTTTGTACACAGTCGTATGCACACTCAGCCTCTCATAGGCACTTCCAAGTATGCACACCCATTCCACATTCCACGCACTTCAATATCAAATGCAAACAACAAACACCCACAACACAGGGTTTTTACGAGGTTCGGCAATTTGCCTACATCCCCGGAGTAGTGCCTATAAAGGCTTCGTACCTACTCAATACACTACTTTTGACTGCACCCACAGTCGGGAGCACCCACANTCAATATCAAATGCAAACAACAAGCACCCACAACACAGGGTTTTTACGAGGTTCGGTAATTTGCCTACATCCCCGGAGTAGTGCCTGTAAAGGCTTCGTACCTACTCAATACACTACTTTTGACTGACTGCACCCACAGTCGGGAGCACCCACACCCAATTTTCTCAAGCCGAAGCTGAGATGGCACTCGTAGTGCCGATACAATGTGTAGCACCCACTACACGGGAGCACCCACTCCCGGTGCTTAGCACCCACTAAGCACATAATAAATAATACAATTAAATTGGGCTTATATCAATGCCCTACAGTCAAGCTCTGCCTAGCATATGCATCCACAACTAGCTAGCATGCTTACAGTTCATCCACAACTAACCTAGCATGTATACATTCATCCACAACTAACCCTAATATACATACATACATGTAATGTAAAATCCAGGGTTAGAGAATCTCACAACCGATTGCCTGGGATGACTGGAAACTTGTACTGACAAGTTTGGTGCTCACACCTTCTTTCTCCTTGGCTTCTTGCTCTTCAAAGCAAACACATCCTTGCTTTCTTCTCTTCTTCCTTGGCTTTGAGTTAATGTACCATTAACACACTTCAACCACCTCTTTTACCTTCTTTAATGGCCTAAGAACATTTTATCATCAAGAATGTATGTTCATTCAAGGACCAACAAAGAGGGGGAAGCTTCTCCTACCAAAACCGTAGCTTTCTTTCACTCAAAACCCATTTTTCTTGCTTCCATGGTGTAGGGCTTGAAAAAACGAAGAAGCTGCAACTTGGTTCACCCAAATCCGACTTAAAATGAGGGAGTTATGACCTTTTGAAGTTGGAGCAATGAGATAGTCCGAAATGGAATCTTCGTACGGGTGGCGTAGGCTACACCGGCGGCGCGCGCAACAGGGGCGAGATCTGACTGTAGATCTCATATAAGAGATCTTATAATCCAAGCCGTCCGATTAAACCAACGGACAACAGATCCAAACCGTTAGATTTGAATCTCGATGACGTCATCATGACGTAGGCGCTGACATCGTCAGAAGTGTTGTCGATCTATGATTGGTTGCTTTTCCGGATTTTAAGGGAGCTTGTCTCCCACTCACAAAAGTGAAAATGAATATTGACCGTTGGATCCGAATCTCCATGATGGCTTTAATCAGATTTCATGAGATCATTAAGATCGGAATCCTTTTTATACTTTCTATACACGTGCGAAACACAATAACATACCTTGATATAGTGTAGCGCCAGTGCATCAAGAATTATGCATCTAACCAATCAAATTCCACGCGCAAGCATCTATCTCGTCCATATCACACCAAAATCTCAGCAGCCTTTGGATGGGCATCAAGCCTACGTGGTCGAATCTTGGCCGTCCATTTTACTTCCCTTTACTCCTCTTTATTACAATCAAGCCCCTGCCTCCATATGTTTCAGTGCTTAAAGACCCCTTGCAACTCAGACCTTCAAAATATTTAAATTACACAAAAGCCCTTCGAATTTCAAAAATAAAATCCGAAAAATCCACCCAACACCGAGAGCAACTGATGGATTTTCGAACCGACTTTACGGAAACGCTTATAACTTTTTCATACGATATCCGATCGAGATGAAACGAAGTGCATTGGAATCGTAACTGGATGCTCTACGACTTTTTAGAAGACTCAATCATCTGAATCATCCATGTAAAAAGACCAAAATGCCCCTACACCTTTCCAATGACGTATCTTTCTCATACGGAATCGTAATGCGATGAAATCAGAACCGTTGGAAAGATTGTATTTTTTTCGTATTGTTACATGTAGAACGCTTCCTTTAAAAAATTCATCTTCAATGCCGAAACTGCCCTTGACTGCCATAAATGCCGTAACTTCTTCATACGGTATCGGAATGTGACGGAATAAAATGCACTGGACTAGGAAAATTACAATCTATATTTTTCATGAAGAACCGATCTTCCAAAAATGTCATTTTCATTGCCGAAAATGCCCTCGATCGTAAATAGACCAATTTTACCAGTTTTGACCCAGAAACCCGCACCACCTATTAATGATGTATTAAACCACTCCATGCATACCAAGCTGCTCTGTTATCTCATCGGTGACACTGGATACTACCATGTCATCATTTTCATCCACGTCACCCAAACTGGCCACGTCATCACCGCCACGTGGCCGAGTTGCCAACAAGGACAACCATAAAACAACCGGGCACCCGACTGAGACCGACCGAATAATGCCCGACCGAGACCGGCCTATTGTGCACCGACTTGGCCCGACCCTTTAATGATTGTAGAATACCTATTTTACCCCCCAAATTAAAGAATAAAAACTAAAAAGTAAAAGACATGTTCACATTTTAAATAATGGTTATATTTGGTATCATTTATTGATTTATTGTCATTTTTTTGGGCTTGCATGAGTGGGCCGGAATATGAGAGCACATTTTAAAGAGGGCCCGTTTAAAAACCGGTTAAAGCCTGTTTAACATTAAACATGTCCGTAGCCCGGTTAAGGCCAGACTAAAGCCCGATTAAGGTAGCCCGATTATAGCTCGAGACCGACCGACCGAATATAAAATGTACCATGCCCTCAATAACTAAGCCCGATTAATTAAATGGGAGGACACGGTGTAACCTTTGAAAGTCTTCAAGCCCGATTAAACCCGACCGAAATCGAACCGACCCGACCGATTGACACCCCTAATCCAAGGGTCCAAAGTCACATCCCCATTCCCAAGGCCCTAATCATCCATTCACCATGGGTGTAAGGAAACTCAATCCTAAATATATCACCAAGTTTTTGTCTCTCATAGCTTTTTTCGCAATAGTCACTCTTACTTTTTGTCTCTCATAGCTTTTTTCGCAATAGTCACTCTTGCTTTTTTTATATGGTGTGGATTTCACATATTTTATATAATTGTATTTTAATTCTACCTCTAATCAGCACCTAGAATTTTTGTTTGGTATTAACCAATTACTCAAAATGCCAACTTCTTTATGGCGAAAATTTTTCTGTTATGAATGTTATCTTGGTTGCTATATGGAAGTGTGATCTGATGATTTCTATTATTGAATATTTATAAAACAACATAAAAAATATTTATAAAACAATATAAAAATGACCACTTGTCAAATCTTAGCTTTAAATTCAATCAAATAGCCTCTGTTTTTTATATGTGCTCTTTCTTCTTTATAGTCATGAATTTCTTGCGGCTTAATTTTGTCATTTGACAAATTCAACTATGGAATTTGAAATGTGACTCAGAAACTTTATGGTTGTAAATATTTTGAGTTGACTAGGGATGGCAATAGCGAGTAGGGTAGACGGAGACCCTCCCCTACTTGTCCCAGTGGGGGTAGGTCTGACCAAAATAGGGTCTAGGTCAGGTTAAGATTTTAATTATTATAAAGAGCAATGACCGACCTCATCAATTAACCTGTGGGTTCCACTCCAATTGACTTCTAAAATTGATAAATCTTATGCATATTACATGGTGTGTTGTGGGGTGGAGTTCAACGATGATTTAAATGGGGTGGGTCAGGATTTGGCTAAACCCAACCCAATTGCTAAAGTTGGTGCTAATCAAGATTTTTTTTTTTTAATATAAAAAAAAATTTCATTTTATTTTACTGTAAGTTACCATTGAAAAATTTTGGGACGAAGTTTTCTTTTACCCAGTGAAGGGAAATGATCTTAAACCACAACGTTATCCTTTAGATTTACTTGGAGACGGTGCTTTCGGCGTCGTTCAGTTGGATGATCACATCATGGTGTATGAAAAGATTCCATTATCTTGCAAGTCAGAACTTTTTCTAAATAAATTTTTATTTGAAAAATTTGCAACCACCACCCCTTGCCTCTGTCTCAATTACATCACCCCCTTCTTGTTTATTTTTTTACATTTAAACCCAAAAAACTAATACCATTTCACTAGTGTTAGTTTCGAATTTAAAAAGACCTAACTACCCTTCTTACATGTTTTACCCTTTTAACACCTTTTGAACCTTAAAAAAAATCCCCAAATCCCAACCCTAACTGAATGTTACCTTATCCAATGAAGGAGAGGTGCTTTTCCTTCCGGCGAAGTCAATAGCCTCAGGCGAAAACAGATACTCTCCGGTGAAGCAAAGGTATGAGGTATTTGGTTCAATTTTTTTCTCCCATTTTGCTCCTATGATACCTCTGCCCTACTCTTCTACCTGCATTGGCTTAGTCTTTTTGCTCTTCTTCAATTCTTGCAGAATACCTCTGTCCTGCTGTTGAAAGCCCATCAACATTCATAGAAAGCCCATATACATTTATAGAAAATATAGCTGAACAGAGTATTATTCTTTTTTTCTCACTCTCACTCACAATACTCTTTATTGTTTGTTTCCTCTAAAACAAATCAATTGTTCAACTATAAAGAATTTTTGAGAACATAAAAGAATGATGGAATTTCAGAAAGAATGGCTAGGTGTAAGAGAATTATGATATGGATTAATTAAGGAATATGCAAGGCTTCAAGAACCAGAATATGTCCTGGGATTTTATTTATGTACCAGTAGAGGTAGTTGTGGAAACACCTTTATTTGCACTGGTCTTGCACTGGTCTTTTTTTTTTTTTTTCGTCATGCTATTCTTCCTTCATTGGCTTAGTATTACTGCTTTGCTTCAATTCTTGAAGAAAACCTTTGCCCTCTATTTCGTCGGAACAATCTATAGTTAGATTCGTCCCATTGTCAGAACAACTTGATGTTCGCCGGAACAACCTACGATGATGAATCACAGACCAAGTTGAAAAACCTAAGCCCCAAAATGTTTGCTCTTTCATAGGTTGTAGAAATAAAGAAAGATATTCTAGGAATTTTAAAAAATTAGGTTCAAGTTAACAGAAAAAACCTCAAACCAATGAAACTATGTTAGTTTTTTGGGTTTAAATGTAAAAAACGAAATGAGAGGAAGATGATATAATAGGGGCAAAGGCAAGGAGTGGTGGATATAAATTTCCCTTTTTATTTTAATTCAATTTGAATTAGTAGCAAACAAGGCCTTAAGCCATCGTTGGACCTTATCTCCATCTTAATTCTTCTTATCCATTTTAATAGGGGCAACTTGTCCTCAGATTTTTTTTGTCCTTTTTAGAAAGCCAAAGTACGAAGATGTTAATACTCTTTTTTCTACCAAAAAAAAACGAATAAATTTTGCTCTCAAGATATTAGTACTCTTGGATGTTTGGTAAAAATTTTCATCTCCATCCAACCTACCACGTGGCAAATATTTTGAGTCGATTAGTTGAATGTATGACGGTGAAATAATTGTGCTTCTGGTGCTTACTCTCTCTCCCATCAGCGACCCACGGCCGATCCCCGATCGCTCTTTTTCTCCGTTATTGCGTATCATATTGTGCAGTGAGACATCCCCCTCTTTCTTTCTTTCCTTCCCCCTCTCCCACTTTTTGATTTCTCTCTTTTGTTAATTTTTTTCAACGATCCTTTTGAGGATTGAAGCTAAGACAGTCTAGGTTCGTGCATCCATTTGGAAAAACCTAGGGTTCTTGAAGCGTACTGGGAAGGTAAATCTTACGTCTCTCCTTGTCCTATCTTTATGTTTATCTGGGAATTTCTCTTTTCCCTTTCAGTTTTATATTTTAAGCATGGAGACGATTGCATTCTATCTATAATCTTCAAGATTTCAACTGCATTTTTTTTCCTTAATAAAATAATAAATTCAAACGCTTTTTTCTCAACTTCCAACTTCCAAGTTCATCCTTGAGGGAAGGGTTTCCTTTAGCAACAAAGGAGCCAATGGTAACTGGGATCCGTTTAATTTAATGCAATTTTAACTGTCCTATATTTGTACACTTTTAGGTCTATGTGAATCTTAGAATATTTTAATATTTTAAGGCTAAACTAGTTGTGTATTAAGATTTTTCTTTTGCTTTCTGGTTTCTTGTTTTTCTGGGTGTGCTGTTATGAAAATTTTATATTAATGTGAGGATTCAAATCTTTATTAAAACTTGAAATTCAAACCTTTCCAAGTTGTAAGGAGCTTATCTTCACTTTGAAGTAGAATTTCAGAGAAAAGAAAAACCATTTGAGCCGAGGGAGAGAAACAACCGAACAGTCTAAGAGAATTCAAGAACTTGCTTTGTTTTAATCAGAATCATATGAATCTTGAAACCATTATTTGGTAGGGCTTATAGGATCATGCAGTGATGCAATTGCAAAGAAGTCATTTCTCTCAAATTGACTATGCAATTTGGCTAGTTTTGGTTTCCAACTTGGAAGAAGAACTTGCACTTGAAGTTTCACGTTGAATATGATATTCTGGAATGCTACTAGAAAAAGGTTCAACAAAAACATTCACACAGTAATTGCGCAACCCAGGTGGAGAGTTGAACTGGAACTCGATATACTAAAGTTTGACTAAGCAGGTTTTCAAGTTGAATTCTATATATTGAGTAGCAAGAGTTTTGAAGTTGACTGGGTTATAGAAACAATAAGAAGGGTAGGAGGGAGAGAAAGGAGACCAATTAGGAGGCCAACCAATCATTTGAAGAGGATCTATCCTTTAAGTTGAGGAGATTATACTCTTCACTTGAGGAAATTCGTGCCCATCCCCATGAATCCACACTGCTAAGCTTAAAAGCTAGAGGCGCGCCCCCTGGCTAAATAATTTTTTTTTTATTGAATCGGATTCCTCGCTGTCCTTCCTCTTATGAGTTTGAAGAAATTGAGATGTGAAGGGGAGGCTTGAACTATGAAAAGCAGATGTTCTATTTCCTTTTAAGGTGATGATCCAGTCATGTTCTTTCTCTGTTTTTGTAGGCTAGTAAATGCAATCCATGTGAAATATGAAACCATTATTTGATATGAACAATTAAACAGGTGTAGAGGATTAGGTTTGTACTATCAATCAAATGTTTAGTTCTAGAAAAAATTCTCCTACCTAAAACCATGTCTTTTGTTGCTTTCTCATTGTTGTTTTAAAGCTCTCTTTATGCCAAATCAATTCTCATGGACACACTCTTGTATTTTACCTAATCATTTATGAAACTAGTTAATGTTCGGTACAAAGTAGATCTCTGTACCAGCAGGTTTAAAGTCAGAGATAGCCCTTGTTTGTAAGTTTTATCTTATTTTGTTGTCCTGTATTTCTTCTATCTCTTTAATTGTACTGGGAGATACATCAAGTCTACTAGTCTTCTTTGGAAACCTTGAGTTCTTTTTTTGGTTTGAAAACCTTAAGCTCTTGTGGATATAGATATGATTGTCTGTTGTTGGCTAATATACTTTCTATGTTGCTAGGTGAGATAAAATAATAATCCTTAAGAAGTATACTGTGTTTCTGTTTAATTGCATCAAGTCCTTCTGGTCTTCCCTTGGTATATTCCTCCCCCTTCCCCCTCCCCCTTTTTAATTTTCTTCTCTGACGTGAATCAGTTGTCAGTTCATTATATATATCTGTTGGAATAGGTTATATCTAGTGAGAATCCTATAATTGGGGTTCAACTCCTACGGGCTTGATGGATCCATACCAGTGACTAATTAACTGCTATGGAAGGTATTTTTTGACATGCAATGGTAGCTGAGCGTATAAATTTTTTGTTTCTGTAGGAGATGCATTTTTATTTCCAACCTGAATGTTTTCTGATATCTGAGAAGTAAACCATGTAGTGATCCTACTGAGTTTACTGAACTGGTATGCTTACAATTTCTGTTGACATGCTGAAGGGAAAAAACTGCCTTCCGATTGTTGTAAAGTATTAAAAGTAGTGATACTAATGCAGTTATTTTGAACAACTTTGACTGATACATGGTGTTCTTATGTCTTCATTTCAGATGATTGACGACGAAGACCTTGGATTTGTTGCCAATTTTCTTGGCATCTTTATATTTGTGCTAATAATAGCTTACCATTATGTGACGGCTGACCCAAAATATGAGGGGAACTAAGCACTTGTTTCTTGTTTACATAATTTTTGACGATTCAGTTGGACCTTATATGGCATAAAAATGGTGTCAAGTGTTGTAACTGGATTTTATTGCAATAGTAATTAGATTAACTTAGCTAAGATTCTTTATATCTTATATGCAGTTTTCCTACTAATTGTACTCTTATATTGCTTTATGGTTGGGTAATACGATGGATCTTTGAGTGATTCTTCTTCTTTAAAATTTCTGTGCATTGCATGTTTTGTTTCTATGATTGACAATCCTATTATGGCAATGGAAATTTGTTATAGAAACATCATCAAGTAGATGTTTGAATATTGTATACCAGGAAAAAAAAAATTTACATTATTGAGAAAGGGACAACTTTAATCACGAAGATATTCTTCCAGGAATCAATCTTGATATGAACAAAGGTGGTATCCTAAGTAATCAAATGATATTGATCATGCTCTGTCTTATACGAGAGAAGACAAATAGGGAATTATTTGGAACCTTGACCAGGGTCTAGTTAAATTTTTTTGTATCTAGAAGGATTTTGATAACAAGGTAATCTTTCTTTTATTTAGAATTTAGTTTTTAGTCTCCTAGTTTATGAGTTAATAGCTTTAGAAGTTATTTTTTAACCCAATTCATTGAAGAATGGAGTTTTGAGTTGATTATTGTAGTGTGAGCCTGCTTGGCTGGTGTGCTCTCTCTCCCTTCCCGTCTCTCTTTTCCTCTCTTTTCCTCTTTCTTCCCAGCGAGAACCCCGTTCTCTTCTGTGCGAATCTCTCTCCTCTCGTCATTTCTTCTTCATTCCTGTTGCTAATCCCTTGCTACTCTGCTCTGCTTTGAGGTGATATTAGCAGACCATATCAGCGAGTTAACTTTGCTCGTTGGGTTACATCTCTTCCTGATATTCAGGGCAGAGGGGCTGCCCCTTCATAGATCAATCAATCCCCAGAGTTCCGCCACTCCCATTCGGTCTCAGTCGAGGGCTTGAAGCCTTCAATCAGAACTGGTGGTTGGAGAACCGCCCATCTGGGACTTGCTCTGTAAAGAACTGTTTCAA
The DNA here is from genome assembly GCF_013358625.1 of Macadamia integrifolia. Lineage (NCBI taxonomy): Eukaryota > Viridiplantae > Streptophyta > Magnoliopsida > Proteales > Proteaceae > Macadamia > Macadamia integrifolia. The sequence continues at coordinate 5,248,633 of NC_056564.1, read as the reverse complement.
ATTCTCAAGTGGGTAACGAGTAATCGATCTGACCTGAAATTTCTAGGGCGATCCAAAGATGAGTATTGCCCTCCCAATCCTTCCTCTCCCGTGGGTTTTCCAACCTGAGACCAAGTCTGGTATCTGTCTACCGGCAGCAGCAGTTTCAGGTTATTTTCTTGAAATGTTCAAGGGCTGTTTCACTTGGGCTTCATACATAACGTTGATGCGCAACTTTTGATAGTTGAGAGTGAAGATATTTTGCTTGTTTAAGCTAATATTATAAGGGTTTTGTTTCTGGTTGGATTTGGGTATTTAGAACTTTGATAGATGTTGATGGCACTCAATCAACCTCTATTAACATTAACCCTTGTTTTAATCTCTTTTGAGGCAAAAACTAGTAAAATTTTTACCTATTTGGAGATGCATGGCCCACGATGGGAGACCCACATGTATCTTAAGATTCTTAATTAGTGGTTTCTTCTTTAAATCTTACTTCCTTCTAAATCCACTTGCGCACGTTTTGTATATACTTGTGCGGTAATGGTAGCATAGTTCAAATTGTTAATGTGGTTTTAGTGTTGGCATGATCATAATAAATGCTAGTAGCGTTTCCATTAAAAAAAATGCAAGTAGGGTGATAAAGCCTCCTGATTTTCAGAGAAGTTATTAAATGAACTAAAGTAGTGTTCATTTTGGATCTCCACCCAAATTTTTGCTCTTTTTTCGTGAGTAAATTGGATATATATTTTTTTTTTTTGATAAATTAGAACTTTGGATTGTTATAGTTGAGAAAGGGAAGAAGAGTCAGGTTAGGTCATCCAATGGACCATTTATGAAGCTCTAATAGAATAAAATGGCACTTATATATTTTTCTTTCAGTGAATTATTAATATATTTAACAAAAAAAAGAAAGAAGTGAAAAGGAAACTATAAAATCTATAGCCAATCACCTTTAATCGGGAGAGGCAACAGAGTCTACCAAATATGATAGGCAGAGAAAACGCTACCTAATAGTATGGTCAATGTGTGAGGCCAATGAGAGTGTATATTCAGGTATCCAATAGGGGGGTAAGGTGGTCATTTCATCAATTGTGTCTGGGCGCAAGATTGCATGGATGGTAGTAATTTTCTCTCCACACACACACACATATATGAGAAAAAAGAGCTGTCAGGGTGGCTCCTTACAAGACCCTATGAAATGACTGATTCATCCCCTATGAAAGATAAAAATATCACCTCTATTGATGCTTCTATGGATGCTCTCATTGGTCCGTGCTGATGTAGAAGCCACACTCCCGGACAGAAAACTCTCCCTCTACTAACGCAGATAAGAATTAGGATCGAATGTCCTTTTACCCTCGATCAAGGAAAGATTCCTTCATTAATGGGTGAGGTTGTCTTAGAATAGGTTTCAAGAATAGTTGAAGGGCATTATTGACCTCATACAATTAAGGGGCAAGTAATTATGACCTTAGCATGTTAGGTGAACCCTACTCCACTAGAAGGGAGAGAGGGTCCCTCTACCCATTTGTCCGGATTTTTTTTTTAATTTAATTTAATTTTGAATTTATGTGTTACACCTAGTCTTACCAAGAAAAGATAAGAGAGAGAGAGAGAGAGAGAGTTTAAGGCTTATATCTGACTAGTCTTATCCCATATGTGCGCCCAGTTTCATTACAAGGTTAAAGGGCCAGATCAAGATGAATATCTACCTCTATAGGGTATTGGAGTGAATCTAGTGCCTGAAGAGTAGTCACTAGGAAGTTAGTGGATCGATCCTTGTCATATGAGTCTGAATTTATATTAAATATGTTTTTTTTTATTAAATTATTCTTCCTATCCCTCTAGTATCCGTGAATAAAATCCTATTAGGTAGTTGAATAGGAATAACAAGAAAAAAAATCTAAGAGAGGTATTTTAGTGGATCACAGATCTTCCCAGTTGGAATGTGCTGATGACATCAAAGAGGAGGACGTAACCAAAGCTTCCCTTTTTTTTATTACCACGTAAGGTGCGATCAAAGTTTGGAGATAATTAATAATAATTAGAAAACTAAACCAAAACAAATCACTATATCAAATTAAGTTTCGAAATGTGTTAAAAGACTTGGAAGGAGCTGTCACAGAAGCCAAGTGGGAGGGACACTGAGTTCCAACCCTCCTTTAAAAGCAAAATATAAAGAAGATCATCGATCGATCTCTGCCAATAGAGTAGTGAGAGAGAGAGAGAGAGAGAGAGGATGCTATTGCATTTGCTAGCTTCTCTATACCTATGAGACTGTAACTCTAGCAATCATCTTAGCGTGGTGGATATTGATGGTGCATGTATTAGTTTTTTTCTCTCTCACCCTCAATAAAAGTGATTTTGAAGGAGACACAGACACTGGAGCGGAGTGGAGTGTATGGAGTAATCACTTACTTGAATAAGATAGTTGATTACAACTTACAAGGTTGACATGCATGCACGCCTAGCTATAGTGAACCCTACTACTCTATTTTGGATGATTTTGGACAGGCCATCAGAGATGTCACAGGTCAAGAATCAAGATCCCTACATTATTGCCTTTAATTGTCTCTTTTTATTATTAATTCTAAATCTTGATGTTAGTAATTATATCATATCATATGAATGAGTTCATCCATCCATCATTGTCATCAGATACCTACAAAAGCATTTGGCCTACAATTTTGGATGATCTAACCGACCCTCACATCACAGATCCCACGCATACATTTATACACTTTATTTGCTTATGATCTACAGGCATATGCAGATATATAGCATCAATAGGCTGGGTTGCTATGCTGGGCGTGTAGTCACAGTGGACAACAGCTCTTTTCCCTCTCCTTTATACATATATATGTATCTTTTAGTTTGAAGAGTAAGTTGATAATTTGTGTTTCTGATGAACTCCCATTTTGAATTTAAAGTCCGTGGTAAGCGAATCTCCAAGAGACACTCTTTTACCCTTATTTTCTTTTATTTTTATTTATTCCAGTTCTTTATCTTCAGCAATTTTGTTTACTGCATCAAGTTCAAGAAATAAATTGGCTTTCATTTTTTTTTTTCTTCTTTTTTATATAATAAGTTGCCTTTCAGTTGTGTAGTACTGCATCATTCACTCTACAATTTGAGATAGAATAAGTATGTGATGAGATCATCATTCACTAACCAAAAAAACCAAGCTAGAGTGACTCTTAGTTAATTTGAAACGGTTTGGGTTGATCTTGAAACATTGCATGGGTAATGCACTTTTTGTTCAACTAACGCTGATTTTAGCTTTTTTAGTGTTTGTTCCCACTAATTCCAACGCATACCAAATTTCACTTCTAGACTTTAGAATAAGAAGAATCACAAACAAACCCTAAAATGAACTTTTGTTAAGCCAAATAGAAGAAAAAGGGGAAGGCTCTTCCTAGATATTTGCATTCTTTTAATCTTTACAATAAAAAGTACGAAGAACCCTAAATTAAACTTTGGTGAGGAAAAAAAA
>NC_056564.1:5178681-5245138 GCF_013358625.1 Macadamia integrifolia | reverse complement strand
GGGGGAGGGGGGAGCTCTTTTTCACAACAAGAAGAAGCACAAACAAACCCTTAAACGAACTGTTGGTAAATATGGAAATCATTTTTATCTTAACTTGCTTTTATGCTTGAAGCAAAGTAAGTCAAAGGTGAAGACAAAATAACTCGTTATGTAGTAAAAATATCATATTAGTAATGGAAACAAATCTTTAGTGTAGAGAATCACTAGAGAGTAGAGACCTATTGATGAACCAGTAGCCATTTTCATATGCTCTACATTCCCTTTATCTGCAACTTTCAAACGTTATTATTATTTGTCACCATTAAACTTAAAATGCAAGCCATGCATTCCTAGCAAAGCAATTGAAAACTACACGTACATTCTTCATGAATATCATAAAAAAATTGTATAGCATCAAAAGGAATTGACATTCATTAGCTTTAAAACTAATAATAAGTAATGATATATTTCAAGGTGCTTCTTGTTGTCATCAAAATGGTGAATTTAGAAGTTGTGACCTTTTGATTACCCTTATTTGATTCCTTAATGTTCTTTAAGTCGAGGGTAAATTTTTTTTTTTATCATCCTGTTACCATCAAGACTTATCATCATTCATGTTGCATACTTTTCTTGTTAATATGTAAAATGATAGGATTTTACCCTCGTAATCAAGCTTGGTAGAAAAAAAATTGTAACATAACTTATTTTCCCCTTTTAGTAACACATTTTACCCTTATCTCTCTCTCTCTCTCTCTCTCTCTCTATATATATATATATATATATTTTTTTTTTTTTTCAAGTACTTTCTATCTTAACAGTTTTGTACTAACTAGTATCTATGGTATTATTGGCAACTGGAAAAAATTTTATTGAGAGAGAGGCCAACATCAAAGATCAATTTGGTAAGTGGCTAAATCAATTTCTTTTGGTGGAACCAACCCCATTCATGAAAAGAGGAATTGTCCTTTCATAATCCTTAAAATAAGTTTATTTTGTATTGCCGTCAGAAAAATTCCTAATAATTTCTTATTATTTATAAATTTTAATTTATATTTTTGTGCCTAATAAGCATCTTTGGCATTGTTGAAGTGAGAGAAAGCATCCGACTATATGATGGGTTGGAGTCTTCCAACGATGCCAAGTGATCAATGGTCAAAACATCACCACCTTTTTGAGAGAAAAAAGTAAAACCCAAAATCTAAAGCAAGGTTGTTTTCCAACTAACCTAAAATTTAAAAACAAGGTTGTTTTCCAAATTTTTAGACTCCATTTTAAAAACATTTTTCCATTTTTTTAAACCATATGAAATTTTGAATTAGTTTGTTTTCATTAGGGATCTAAGTTTGGTAAGTGGCTAAATCAATCATATATCACTTATATGCTATTCTTTGGGTGGAATCAACACCAATAACTGAAAGGCGTGACCAACTAACAAAAGTAATTATGCTTTAATAATCCTTAAAATAGGATTCTGTTGGTATCACCATAATATATTTTTCTAGTAAATTATTATTACTTGTGAATTTTAATTTATATTTTCTGCCTTTCTTGGTTTTATATTACAAGGAAGGCATCTTTAGGCATTGATGATGGATCGGAGTCCTTTATGGATGCCAAGTGTATTAATGGCCAAATACCGCCACTTATTTTAGAAAGAAAAAAAAAATCCTAAAATTTTAAAATAAATTTGCTTTCCAACTTCTTGTATTGCGTTTCAGTAAAATTTTTATTTTTATTTTATTTAAATCTTATGCAATCTTGTATTAGTTTTTAACAAATCCCATAAAATATCTGCTCTAATTATAAAGGCAAATGGAAAACAAATGATACAAAACTTTTTGAAAAAGTCCAATTCCTTCCAAACAGCAATCATAAAATATTTATAGGATAAGATTAGATTTAAGGGGTGCGGATTGAGGAATACAATCATCACAGGCCCTTACCAGTTAGGCTAACTGAAACCTTCACTTAAACTATGCCGGTGCAGCCATGATATCCATCCCCTGCATTGAGTGTAACCTATGGATCAATCTGATGGCACAAGTTAATTCAACTCAACAGTGAGGTGACACAGTATGCAAAGAAGTTACAATAGTAATACAGATTATTTTGATATAGAAAATTTAAATAATTTTGAATAGGGACTGGTACAAGAATAAACAAATAAAGCATGTGTGCTGGTGTACAATGATCTCAAAATGGCAAAGGCACACTTTCTGAACCATACATCCCTCCAATCAAAGCAATGAAAATGAATAACATGAGCATGCTAATTATAGCAGTCCTTAGAACCTGCTGGCAGGTAACATCAGATTGAAGTTCAATCTCATAAAGATCTCCAACCAAGAATGGGTCCTCGCCACGAGTGGAATTCCCACTTGATTCGCTGTTGTCAGTGTCCATGTTCGCAGGAGAATCACAGATCCCAACTGTTGAACATCTGGCACATTTGCATTTACCACCAAGAAACGATGGGAAAGTTCTAAGATACTCAGAGAGAATCTTTTGGTACGTATCTCCTTCAATCCTCAACTTTTTCCGAGTTGCAGGTCTCAGAATCTTGTAAAAGCCAAAGATCCACAACTTGTTAAAGAGTGGGAACCAAGATTCTAAACTGAAGATTTCACGGGAAAAAAAAAAAGTGTGGATTTATAGCAAATGTCAAAAATTAATTAGATCCTTCAAAGACTAAAGCATATTGTATCAATGCCCACTGCACATATTCCGAAGTAGCAGTTTTTAGTAGAATCTAAAGCCTTGGCTGTGGACCTTGTCTATGCGACCCAAGTCATTTGATCCAAGGTATGAGAATCAAAATCCAATAGGACTGTGAAAGTCTCCTCTATTGCCTTACAGGTTACAGAATGACATCAAGATTTTAAAATTCTCCAAAAACCAACCTTTTCACTAGGTAGTTAAAAAGGAACTAAGCTCATAAATGACAGTCCATATCCATTCTTCTTTTTCTCTTAACCCTCTATAAAAAAATCCCATCTTTTTTGTTTCTCTAACTTTCTATAAAAAATTCCATCAAGGAGTATGTTCACTTCAGGTGGTCCTAAATGATCCCATCAAATGGTGGATATGTATATACCAAAACATTCTACATCATCTAGTCTACATTGTGTGGACCTAGATGGATTTCCAAAATACATGATTAACAAACTAGAACGTGCAGCAGGTATAACCAAATGTAACAATTCATTCAAGAAAACAAATTAATTATCTTACTTGAACAAGAGTTTGTGCAATCACTCTGACAACTGGACGAAGCCGTATAACAAGCAAACAGCCAAGACGGTTTGGGTAATTATCTCGCACAAGGACAGAACAAGATCTGATCATTTGCATGGGAACTTTGAAAGTAGATAAACCTTCACAATCTATCAGAACCATAATTTGAGGATCTTCCAAGTTGACTAAATTCAGGACCCCATACTCTATCTGAGATACTGCAAGAGAAACAAAATGTTCCTTATATATCAATAAATGCTTCAGCGGAAAAGAAAAAGAAAAAATATTAATGAAAAAAATGTTGTGAAGCAATTTACTTGAGAAACAAAAAAAGAAACAGTTATTCATGATTGCCTGGGTACATGAATTGTGGGAATTACTTGATCAATTCTCAACTAAAAAAACTCAATCTAGACAACCATCAGAAAAAATATTTTTAAATTTTCAGTTTCAGAGGTATGACAGAGCTCATTCTGCTGCTTTCCAATCTCAAAAGATCACAATAACCAAGATGTGACGATCAAAGTGTCGAAAACTACATTTTTTTCTGAAAAAGAGGTCAAAGGGCTGATTTTGGTTACTTCTGATGCTGAATGGCACTTATTATAACTCTTGATCACCAAATAGTTAAGCGAATTTTATGAAAGAGAACCAGGGGTCATATATCCATTTGAAGTTTCCATTTTAAAATGGAAGCACTAAGAATGTGATTGAAAGAACAGATCAACCTCCATTACAGGAAAGTGACAACATGATCCAAAAATAGCAACCAGAACAGAAATCACATCTAATGGGGTTTTTTTTTTAAAGTCAAGAAGCTGAAACTCCAACATAGGCTGCTGCAGGTGCATTTCACTGAGAAAATATGAATCTATGTGCAATATATCATTTCAGTCTGCCAAAAAATATATACGAGGAGAATTGATCCATAACATTCCCCACATAATCAGATCACCTATAGAAACCCAATAATATAACATCAACAATGACAGATCTACTAAGCCTTACAGTCTGAAACAATTGCTTCCAGCACTCGAGAAAAAAATATATTTATACAAGAAGGACACTAACATGAAACAAATTGTGTAGAAAGAGGGACATTAACATGGAACAAAATACTTAACACCACCACTATGCATAGGACTGATAAATGGTCATGATTATACTTTAAAGGCAAATTGACCTCACCCTTTTTGAACTTCTTCAGTAAACACTTTATGTTATGGACTTCTAAATCATATCATATGCAGCCAAGTTAAGTAAAAAAAGTTAGAGATTCTAAACTGAATTTTTAAGTTTTAAATAATCTTTTAATAGAATCTATCAGCTATAATTAGAAAACTGTTCTTCTCTTGTACAAGTGGCAGACAAGAAGGCTAAGCTGAGGTGAGCCCCAAAATAAACTGGTACTGAACAATGAATTGAATCAGTAAGCTCTGAAAAGTCTCATACAGGAGTTGAACCTGTTACTTCTGAAAATTTTTATTAGCTTTATAAAAATTTCTGTCTAGTAGGAAGTATTTGCACCATCAATGATGAACAAAATAAGATCTCGAAGGGTAGCTGTGGATCCTGTATGCTTATTAAACCAAGGACTTGGGAAAGTAAGTAGTCTATTACTATATAATCAGGGTAATTTGACAAGGGAAAGAATGCACACCAATTGCTTGAGCAAACCGAGGTCTATCACACAAAGCTAAGGTTGAAAAGGCAAGACCAAGGCGGATAATAAGGCATGGTCGAAGCTTCACATCGTATCCATGCCAGAAAACAAAATGTGACCACATCTCAAGCTCATGTTCTGAAAGAATATTGTAAGTTTCCCTCCAACGAATAGTCTTCTTGACTAATGCAAGTAAGCACGAAAAGTCACCATTTGCAGCAGAGTAGAATCTCCGGAGCTCATCTTCATCAATCCTGCATTGGGAAAAGATAGACAGTGTTGCAAATTGAAGTTCCAATAAGTTAGTAAGTTGCAGTGTCAATTGACGGGGGAAAAAAAAAACTCTGGTAGGTAGGGTTCAAAATCAATATTATATTTATACAAGAGACACAGAATGCTTCTTCATTAGAGTGAAAGTTGACCTGAACAAAAGATGTGACAACCAATTTAAGTGGACAAAATTATGTTGTTCAGGATGCCTCTTTTAACAGAGATTTGTATTGGAAATCAATTTGGAATTAAAAGCATCCAACTTTAATGCTTAAAAAATGTTGACCTTTCCTCACCACCTTTCCTTCCCAATCCTGTAACTAAATCTAACATAAATATCTCAGTACAGGAAATGATTTAGTTCAAGTTACCAAGTACCCAACCCAAGTACAACCCATTTTTAAATCTGGAAAGTGGAGAGGGCTGTGGGCATTTTTAGAGGGGAAAAAAAGAAGAAAAGAATAGAAGATGGTGATGATGACGATGAAGAGTGGGAAGAGTGAGAAGAGAGGGATGAGTGAGCTAAATCTCACTTCTACCTAATTTTTTCTAGTTTGATAAATACTGACTTTATCAAGAGGAGAAGAATGCATAAAAACAATAGCCAACCTCACTTATATTTTTTTTTAATTTTGATTAAAGGTTAAATGATGCAGAGCTAATGGTGTAACCAAGGAGAAAGAAAGGCCAGCTCAATCAGGCCCCGTACTTAGGCCCAATAACTTAAGTCTTCACCAGCCCACTATAGCCATGACTCAAGTTGTAATCAGGCCCATACACTGGTCATAAATTAAGCCCATAAAGAGCCAATGTGTAGCAATCAGCCAGCAGGTTTTGGAGGATCTTTTTGGCTGATTGTGTGGGCTCATGTTGCTGCCACATGTGGAGTTCCTACTAGTTATATTAGTTAGTATTTTGTTTTACCTTCTACTGTAAGTCAGTTCCTATTTAGGTAGTAGACTCTTAGTTATAGAGTTATAGATACAGCATCTAAGAGTCTCCCTATAGTTTCTTGTAATAGTATTGGATATCCTTCTAGAAGATCTTAAGTAGCTTGGCAACAAAGCAATCCCATGCATGGTAGGGTTACTATTCTTTGTAATTGTTGACTGCTTATTATAACTAACGAAGAGGGGCAACCTGCCCAGGATTTTGTATGCGTGACAATTGCTCTCTTGTGAGTATGGGTGTTGTGTTGAATCAGTTGCAGGCTCCTAGGTGGTGAAACCTAGTGATGGGGACATCAAGGTGTACAGGCGCAAGAAGAAGAAGAAGCAGCCATCTTTGTGGCTGGAAGAATAGAAAGAAGAAGAAGAAAAAAGGAGGAAGAAGGAAAGCTCGATCCAGCCATTCCAACGCTGGATCGAGTCCCTTTCTCTTTCCAAATTTTAGAAGATCTTGTGGGCCCCATTAGTTATTAGTTTAATAGTTTATTTGTAGTATATTCTTTTCCTTGTTAATCTTTTAATTAATTAGGAAACTACTTTATTGGTTGATTAGTTTTTAGGAAGTCTTTATTTACTAGTCAATTGACTCTTTTATTTTTAGTAACTAAATTGATATTTATGTAATGGCTTAGGCCACGGTTGAATAATGAATGTTAATTGAAAAAAAGCCAAGAACAAACCCCCACCCCTCTCACAGTTCTCTCTCTCTCTCTTGTTTTCTCACTTTTCTCTCTCGCCTCTTTCTTCTCTCAACCTCTCGGCTCCCTCTTCTCTCCTCTCTTCTCTCTTGTCTCGCCTCCCTCTCTTTTCTTTTCATTCTTATTTTTCTGCTGCTGTTTTGTTGCTGCTGATCTCCCCTTTCGATGTTCACTGTTGCTGCTACACACTGCTGCCCTTACCTCACTGCTGATGCTACACACTGCTGCCCTTACCTCATTGCTGCTGCTACACACTGCTGCCCTTACCCCACTGTTGCTGCTACACACGGCTGCCATTACATCACTGCTGCTGCTACCCTCGGCTGCTGCTACTCTCGGTTGTTGTTTACTCTCCGTTGGTGCTGATCTCTCTACAATCGGTTGGACTTGTCTTCATCAACTAAGGGTGGACTGCATCTCTTTATTTTAGAGGACCTTGATCTCTTATTTTCTCCTCAAATCTGAACAGCAGTATGGTAAAACACTAAACTAAACCCTCCCCACTTCCATTAATCCCTATTATATATTGCAGCCCATTGACATTGAAGCCAGCTTTTGCCCTTTGTTTATGCCTATTTTTACCGGTTGTTTTAAGTTGTTTTGTCACTGCTATATCTCCAAAGAACCCTTGCTGATTTTCTATTTTAGTTGGTTGCTAGAGGACATTGATTGTTTGCATATCTAATTTGGGTGTCTAGATTGATTTGTGCTGAACCTAACATTTGTATGTCGTTTGTTCCCGTCGCCATGTCCCCACTTGAAACTTAAGTAAGAATTTATGTGTTTTTCCGTCTAGATTATTATTGCTTTTGGCTACTTTGTTTGTTAGTCTCGTTTTATCTTGCGTGCTTAATCTTGTTTGCTGAGTTTCTTTGGTCCTATCTACCTAAGCCCCTTGAGTTAACCCTACCTAGTTAGTTAATCTTATAGGAGACCTAGTCACCTAGGAACCCCCTACATCACCTAGGCTGTATGGTGGCATGGTACACACTTTTGCTGAAATTTTGAAAATCTATGCAAAATATTTAGGTTTCCCAGGGGCTTGAGACGAAACTCTATGTGATAGTATGGGTTGCACATTTTACAACCAAATTTCTGTTGTACTCACAGTGCATGTGGTGTTGTCATTTTTATCAATAGTGTGGACCGCAATACAGTCTGAGTCAGCAGAGCAGCAGTACAGCCGTACAGGTGACAGGCAGTGTACAGAGGTGTACAAGCAGTGTACTGGTGTAGTAGAGTCACGACGGTGATGTGGGTCTCTATAGTGATGTGACTCACAGGTGTTGTGGTAGAGCTGGCAGTGTACACAGTGTAGTGACAGTTTGACAATGTTAGAAAGGTTTCCAAGCTCAAGTGGCAGTGTATGTCAGGTCATTACAGGGATATACAGTGGTTGGTGGCAAGTGGCAGCATACGGAACATTGTACATCACATTGCATAATGCATTCCCATGTTCATGCTGAATTGTCCACTTGACAGCCAAATTGATCAGGCCAAGTGGTAGAATTGGAAGAGGACATAAGCTGGGAAGTTGTAGAGCTTCAAGTCCTCTATCCAATGAAACTGGAATCATCCCGTTCCGAGTTTGTATGAGGGAGATGTGGAGTTTTCTGCATCAATACACAGAAAAGAAGAAAATGGTGATTCAAAGTGATCAGTACAAGCATGTAATGTTGATGTGGCAGCATTTGGTAGTGTGCCAGAATAGTGGATAGTGCATAGTGGGCAATGTACAAGTGGCAAAACAGGTCAGATGTGGCAATTGCAACTGAGTCAGCTTCGAGGGCACTTTGGTCTCTACAAATGGAAGTTTCAGCAGAAGAGGTGTTCTGGAAAATTGCAGAGCGTCAAATCGTCTTTCCAACGCAACTAGAATCGTCTCAATCTGAGTCCATATGAGAGAGTTATGATCATTTATGTACAATAAATATCTTTTGATGATGATGACAATGCAATGCTGGTATTAAATATGATGGCAGGAAGATCAAGATGAAGTAAGGACAATTATACTTTAGTGACTCTGCATGCTTAGGAGACATTCCTGCTAATAACGTTGACTCCGATTCAGAAAACATTGGTTAAAGAACAAATTATTCCACAATTAGGAGGATGGATGCGGGTCATCAAGGTCTAATTTATGTCTGACCCTTAAGTGACAGAAAGTTCATAGATATCCCTACACACCCAAGGGGATTGATGCAGAGCCATCAAGTTCTAATTCCTTGCGTGACACAAAGTTCATAGACATTCTCCGTGGAGAGAAATATCAAGTATATGTCTGTTAAGAAGGAATTTGAACCACATATTCCTCTTGACGAGCATTGAAACATTCCAACTCCTTGGAAATCTATTCAGTGGAGGCAGTTGAAGCTGGCTGATAATCTTTGGTAAAATCAGGAGAGTAGAGTTACAAAATCGATGTACCAGATACACTGAATCAACAGTAATGGAGGCGCATTGCTTGCTCAATTATATGGGTTCTTAAACCTATCCCACCTCAACGGGGTACCAATATCTCAAATCATCTCCAAGCAAAGGCCTCTTGTTCAGGGAAAATGCACATTTGGGGGGAGAGTTATATTCTAGCGCTAACTATTTTGGTCAATATATGACTTGAGATGTAACTTTAGAGTAGCAAGGTCACTCCACTGCAGAAGCAAAGTTGATATCCATGACAGTCGGTGTATTAGAGATATTGCAGTTGAGGATTCTTCCAAGGGAATTGAGATTCCTACTAGTTAGATGCCTAGTTGTCTATACTATGACAATACAGCTACATCAATGTCTTCTGTAACTCTGTGCTACGGTGCGATATTACTGAACCAAGTAGACAGAAATTGACAAAGCACATTGGAGTTGAGAACTTGTTTCCATATGTAAAGATTGGAGATTAGCTTGCAGACATCTCTATAAAAGAGGTTAGTACTAGTACTGCTCATTTTCATAGTGTTGTTGAAAGCATGTGTAGTATTCATGCTTTAGCTTGAGGGTGAGTGTAGTTACAATATAGACGAGGATATTTTGGTCTTATTAGGAATATCGTAGTTATTAGTCTTCACTTTTACACACTGAGGGTACCATATTCATTGTAGACACACACATATTCAATAAATAGCAGAGAACTACAAAGCTCCTTCTTTCTTTTGAATATTTCCTATTCTACACACACCCTAAAAATTTTTACAGACCAAGTAATAGGCAATGAGCTTTCCATTTTATTTCAGGACAACCAGAAGCACAAAAAGGTTCCCAATTCTTTTTCCTACAGAGAACAATACCCATGACTCGTGAGATCATGATATATAAAACCAATACATATATAAAAAAATGCTAATCCTTGACAAATTGGAACTTAATGACTAAATCACCTTGCTGGTAAAGAAATTCCCTGCTGTTCTAGCTCTTTGCGGAGTTGAAGCAACCAATTTTCAGATGGCAGGCTTTGAGGTGCCAGATTGTGAATCCTGATAAGTACATGAAAATCAGTCAACAATGCAGGTCCGGAAGCTTGGTTGTGCACTGAGCTATATTTATCATACCTTGTATCCATAATAGACTGTTCTGGATGTGGTTCTGTGCATACTTGAGAACCATCAACATGATCTGATGTTTCTCTACTGTTCTCCAATCTATCAGATAAAGCTGTTGCGATTGAGAGGAATAGAACTGGTCTTGACAATGCCTGGAAAAAAAAATGTTCTTTAGAACTGACATACAGTACACATCATGCAAAGGAATGAAAAATAGATGAATCTTATCCCAGCCAAGAAATTTTACTAAATAATACAATTGAACAATCAAGCATCATCTATATGCACATCAACTTTACAAAGAAATAAAGTATACCTTTATCAGAGATGATGACCTTATCTATGAAACTGTGATAAGACACACACACACTTATATAAACCTGCCCCCAATAGGTTAGATGAGTTGGGACAGATATCATGTGGAGAGAAGCAAATAACATGGCTGCTATCTTGTAACTAAAATATATAATGTTTGTCATATCCACAAATTCCTAGCACAATATCTCATTTTGTCAAGTATGATGCTAGAGATAGCAAATATAAACATATCTAGCTCTCTTTCTAGTTAAGGTATGCGGCCCAACTTATGTATATACAAATAGTTGTTAAAAATAACATCCCCATTAGATAAATCCAACACATGGATGTCTCAAGACATACATTTTGACATGAAATACATGTGGAGAGAAGCAAATAAAATGGCTGCTATCTTGTAACTAAAATATATAATGTTTTCTTATATCCACAAATTCCTAGCAGAATATCTCATTTTGTCAAGTATGATGCTAGAGATTGCAAATATAAACATATCTAGCTCTCTTTTTAGTTAAGGTATGTGGTCCAACTTATGTATATACAAATAATTGTTAAAAATAACATCCCCATTAGATAAATCCAACACATGGATGTCTCAAGACATACATTTTGACATGAAATATATGACTGCAAATGGTGTGTTTGATTAAATGATACATGTGGAAATGAAAGAACCAACCTGCATGCCTTTACAAGACCCCTGAAAAGGGACCATCTCTGGACCCACTTAAATGGTGGGTAGCAAAGAAGCTGGAGTCCCTGAAGACCATGCCATGCAAATGGACACTTTGCCTTGGAGAACCTTCGCACAACCTCTAGGGCTGTAACTTTCACTAAAAAGAATGCTATATGACCAGCAGTGTCACTTCCCAGTCTAACACGGTCAACAGAAGTTATAGGTTTGAATCTCTTCTGAAAAAAAACCTCTGGAGTAGAAGAAACTAAACATCTTTCCAATGCCTTTTTACTGACAGAAACACTGGGTACTTCCAAGTTCTGACTTTGAGAAGAAAAATGCAATGAGTCTCCCATTAAGACAAATCGATGAACATAAAAATAAACTGATAGATCACATAGGCCTTTACAAGCCAGACAAAACCATTAACCATAAGAGTTAGTATCAGTATCCATTGTGAATATTTGGTTATTTATGTTGTGGTATAAAATCCAAATTGCAGGAGTGCCAGGACCAGGAAAATATGTAAGGACAGGCGTTGTAGAACCATGTAAACATGAGCTTCAATAAATCCCAGATGAACAACAGCCTGCAAAGGACATACATGATGTTAGGATATTTCCAGAGAAACGATAAGTAATCCTGATATCCGACAAAAAATTACATTAATCACTCCTACAAATATGTGCCACATGTTTTATTACTTGCTAACCAGTAAGTGAACCCCCAAAGACCAAGAATCAGCTCAATGGAAGATCACACAAATTTATTAAGGGTAGTAGCAATTTTGATAACAGTACATTTTTTTATAATTGAAGCCATTGTTTGGCCTTTAAGTTAGGAGATCAATAACATAGGATCCATTAACTGGCAATCCAGTTTACCCAAGCATATGCACCACTTTTGCAAATTGCAGTAGTAAAACATAATACAATAAGGTAGTAGGACATCAGTACATCTGCCAGCAACCATTTCCTATGCAAGGTTGATCCGCAAGTTGGATTTAACTAGTAAGATCACTTTGTAATTGAACAGAAAAACATTTATTAGATGGATTTTCCTCTTTTTGGTGGTAAGAAGCAACATGAGACATGCAATTGTAGAACAGCTAACAAGCAACGGGAAAATATATATCCATGTGTTTAAATGGACAGCTAAAATCCTCCCACTATAATTTAATTACGTCATAAGTGAAGGGGCAGAGAATATAAAATACCTACATGACTGAGAATTTAATGAGGTGGGAAACTACTGACTTGGAAAATCAGTATGGATTTGTGTGTAGAAACTGGACAGGTGAAGCTATTTGCCGACTCAGATGATTGATGAAAAATTTTAGAGAAAGAAGAAAGGTCGTCACACTGCCTTGGACATAAAAAGTGTTTTAAGTGAATAGGTTGCCGTAATTAAAGATATTATGATGGAGCTGTATCCAGAGTTTAAAACTATTGTGGGAAGGAAAAAAGGAGTTAAAACTATGAGAGAAATGCCTCAGAGTCAAAAGGCTTCAAGATAAACATTGATGACCAAAAGATACCTAATATGACCATTCATCAAGCATATGAACATCTATAAAACAAGCAAATATTTGTAATAGGAGTAGTACTATATGAACATCTATAAAAACATGCAAGAAATCATACTATCTAAAATGAGGATGCTGCAATGGATTAGTGACTCTAGGAAAGATGGAATAAAATATCGAACATCTTTTAGGAAGTGACTCTAGGAAAGATGGAATCAAAAACTGAATATCTTTTAGGAAACATAGTAGTAGTACCAAAAAGTGACCAGTTGAAAAAAACTTGGTTGAGATTATTCAGTTGTGTGACAAAACCAACTAAATGCACCATGTGAATAGAAGTGATTGAAGGACAACGGTGAGGCCAAAGATGAACTGGACCGGCATGGGGAGTAGAGATGCGAGGCTTGTGAGATAGCAGCAGATATAGCATTAAGTATGGAACAAGTTCACCACTGCGACCCCAAATGGCTGGGATATGGCTTATGACTTGTCCAATAGATCAACCAAGATAACTATACAAATGTTTAGATAGAATATAGTCCATAGCATATCTAATAAGTCATCAAGTAATGCTTCTAGCACACCATAGTCCATTGGTCCTTGCATAAAGGGATTGCCTTCCTCTTTAATCGTCACCCTAACAACCCCTTCACAAATCTTATAATTTCGAAAAATGCAAACTTAATAGTCATGATATTAGCAACTATTTCGTTTTAATCAGTATAAATAGTACGAAGCGGATTGCGATTAATTTAATTTAATCGGAAATTCAAGCAGTGGGAAAGCTACCTCTAGAATTAGAAGCAGAACTCAAGTCTTGGAAAAAATGAGATACTAATGAGATTTGCAGTCACTTTCAAAAATTAGTTCTAATCCAAACCGATTCTATAACCAGTTTGGATTATCCAGATGCTAAAATACAGGTAATGATGGCAACTGATCAAATCCAACATTCAACATTCAGCATTCAACATTCAACATTCCGATTCGTCAAACGACAAAGAAAAGCCAATTCAAAGGAGAATTTAAATTTAACTGTTAAATTTGTTAGAAATCGGGGAGGGCGGAGGGGGGAGGGGTTCGGATTTTCTCATAGAACTGGTGATCCCCAAGATGGAAAGAAACAGGAAAGGAAGATGATTTCTTACCACTTCAAGAGTAGAAACCGGCCGAAGCGTCGCAAAACCAAATGAAGATTCCGATCTCTTTCAAACAGCAACGATCAGCAGAGGTTAATGGAGGGAGGGAGGGAGCTCGGGACTGCAGAAAAAAACTAGGGTTTTGACAGATTTGATCAGACAGTTACTGTTATTGTTCGTAGGGTTCTCAAAAAATTCCAAAAAAACAATAAATTCGACAGATCGATGGTTGGAGTCTTGGAGAGCATCAAAAATGAAATAGAAATAAGACTGTTCGTCACTCTCTTATACTAGTTGAGTTATTACTAACACTATATGATCATTCATGAGAATTATTCCTTCTCACGACTCACCATCGTTTGACACGTGTTTCCATGAGAGGCCCCTCGTGTGTTTCTACTAGGTGGGACCGAGGGAGTCGCGTGACCAACCCCAGAGCGTGACAGAAGGATGCCGAAATGGCTAGAATTGCCCCCCGGCCGGCTGGCTTCCAAGTTTCTTGGTGTTGTTGGGTGGGACCCACAAAGTGATTACTACCTCTTGATCAGTTACTCGAGTCCGCATGTCTCCGTAGAGTATCAGGATCACCCTACGTCTCGTTTCAAGATTCTATCTCACCATGAGAAAACAGACACCAACCAGAAGGCTCCATTCTTTTGGGGGAGGAAAATAAAATTGTAATCATTTTTTAATTATCGACAATGATTGTAAACCTACTTAAGAACATTCTAAATTTAGTAAATTTATTTTGGTTTAGATCAAATTCTTGGGATTTCAACTAGAATAAATATTTCAGATCTATTATATTTTGATAAAATATTAAGTTAATTACACAATTATGATTATAATATGAGCAAATGATCCTTGCATCAAGTGGGGACCAATCAGGGCATGCACATGAGCATTAACATGAATCGACATTTTTATTTAATAGGGGTAAAGTGTTAATTTTTCCTGTTTTTATTTGGAAGAAAGAACATTATTTGCTTGCATGTGTCTATGACGTTCGAGTTTACGGCTTGTACCTAGTTCGTTGCTCACCAACTACGTTACCCCTTGAGTTATGCACTTTCTTTCCATCAATCAATTGGCTCAAATCATAAACTTATACCAAAAAAAAGTCCAACCCCGATTCTAATTAATATT
The DNA here is from genome assembly GCF_013358625.1 of Macadamia integrifolia. Lineage (NCBI taxonomy): Eukaryota > Viridiplantae > Streptophyta > Magnoliopsida > Proteales > Proteaceae > Macadamia > Macadamia integrifolia. Next base: position 5,230,013 of record NC_056564.1, on the reverse strand, counting down.
AATTCTAACAATTTATTTTGAAATCAGCCATAAACGCTCTTTGATCTCATTTTGTTCTTCTATTTTTATTCTCTTTTAATCAATAACATAGTAAAAAAAATCAATAAAATTTGCATCTAATAAGTCTTCTGAAAATAATAATAAAAATATATCCTTTACCCTATATATTTTTTTATATATTTGTTAATGCCGATTCTAAATTTTCAATATCTTAGATTACGGCGACATCAATTTTGATCCAATTCAAATTGGAATGAATAGAGATATGTATTATGTCGGATTTTGGAATTTGAAACCTTGCTTTCCATGAAATCAAATATGAACCATCCATTTTCAGAAGTGTTCTTTTGTTGCCTATTATTGAAAGAAATACAAACAAAATGGGAAATCAACCCTCAAAGGGCCGGGTGCTGTCCATTGAGAAGAAAATTTGGTCCATTTCCTCTCCCCAGCTTGTTGGGGTTTATAGCTCCCAAGGCTCTGGAAAGAGATATCGCCACCATCCTTGGCGGGAAAGTATGGATCTCTCTCTCTCTCTGGTTCTGGTTTCAAAAGCTTTTGCTTTACCATGGATCATCGACGATGGCATAGAGACTCTCAATCGCACTAGCCCCTCCCACATTGTTGAAAAAAAAGTCGATCTATTATTGACTGCGGTTTTACTATAGGCATATACAAACCTCAATTTGTCACTTTGGAGGTATGCATATCCCTTGGATTGTGTATGGAATCTATTTTATAGTTTTGGAGGTCTTGTGCAAATCATAACCAATATTTCAAATCATGTCAAAATGGCCTCAAAACAAAATGTAGCCCAAAAAAATATCAAAATGTCTCAAAAAAAGTTAATCAGGTCGATGATGGATCAAACAACCTTGAAATGAGTTAAGACTTTTTTTTTTTTTTTGAAATCATAATTAGTAATGTTTAGAAAATCTCTTTCAGTACCAATGCAAATTTTTAGATGTCGAGCATAACCTAGCTATCGTTGATTATATTCTCAAAGAAAATCAATGCCAAACAAACTTTGTTCGGTGTATAAATGAATTCAATGTCAAACAAAGTGTTTTTTTTTAAACGTCAAAATTGATCTGTTTCGACAAAAAAATATATATATATATATATATATTTGATTTGCTATGCCTTTTCGAGTTTTGCCCTAATCTAATAACAACTATCTAGAACAGTTGATGCTCATCAATTGTGGGGCACAAAAAATCCATTCTCACCAGGAGATCTAGAGTTTGAACCTTTTAGTTGCTGTCAACATCTCCTCTGCCCTAATCTTTGTGAAGATTTTTTTTTTTTTTTTTTCAAAACTTAGATTAGGTCCAAAACCCAAGAATAAGATTTACCTTTTGGGCCTTGTGTGGCCCACTTATTTCCTGAACTCAGCTGAAGATTCAAAAGTTATCCCCTTTACATGCCTTTGTGCGGCTTGCTATTCGCCTTCGCGCTAGTGCAATGGCAGCATAAGTGGATACAGTTCTTTCATCAAGTTTTGTTTTCTTTTTCACTAGTATAGGATGCAAGGTTTGGGAACTCAGTATGAGGCATGAGATCGATCAAAGCTATACCGATTCATAAGTGGATAGAGTTCGTTTACCGAGTTTTGTTTTCTTTTTCACTACTATAGGATGCAAGGTTTGAGAACTCAGTATGAGTAATGGGATCGATCAAAGCTATATCGACTCAATGCCAATTTGAAACACCTTTGATCCAATAGAAATACCCTTGGTTTTATTTTTAAAACTATTTTTTTTTACCATTTTACCCTGTATGAATCAATAAGATATCGATCAAAAATTAGGATCAATCAGCCGATATAGATTCGAATCCAATTCCATCCAATGGAGAAACCTGGTAGATGATCTCCTCTCCATGTATGGTTATTAAAAGGGTTCAAACATCTGAGTCTCTTTACCATTCTACAGTACACAATGAATGCTGGTTGGTTGACAGTAATGGAAGAAAGAGAGGAGAAAGATAAAGAGCTAAGGAAAAGTCTAGAGATGAAAACGAGAGCCTTTGATGATGAAGGAAACGACCCGGAAACCAGAGAGCAGCGAAGAGAATCCTAGAAAGAGGAAGCCCACGAAGCCCAGGGCAATGGAGATGTAGGATTGGACACAAAACGTGTTCACCGCCGTACAAGTTTCTCCTCTGAACGTCCTGACCAATGCCGTTCCCGCAGCGTTCGCCGACAATAGCAGGTACGCGAAAACCTACCAATATCATTTCGTTTCCACATCTCAAGATTTAGTTCTGAATAATCAATTACTCTTTGATTGAAACGTGAAGGTGAAGATTGAAGAGAAATAATAATGAACCATTGATTGATTCAATCTTCAATCCCTCTTTCTTTTCAGTGCTCTGTTTCAAGCTTTCAAGTAAAGAGAATAATCAATTAACTGGTGATCATGGAGGACAAATTATAGGATAAATTTTCAAATTTCATAATATTATACTAAATAGAATTAAAAAGAATTAAAAAAGAAGCGGAGGAGGATAAGATTCTAAGATTATGGAATAGGACTCTACTGAGGAGTGAGGAGGATGGGTAGTTGAATAATGGATACCAACCTGATCGTGACCGATATCAAACCAGACCTGTACGGTCTCCGGGAACAAAGTGGTGCCTTTAAGAATCTCCCAAATCGAAGCTCCCATCTCTGCAAACGAATACAGGGCGACAATTGCGTTTGCAGCTAGCAAAAACCTGCAGTGGAAGAGGCGATTGGGTTTCCATTCTAATTCAATCTCTTTTGTTTGGGAAAATTTGATATCGAACTTCAGTTTTTAGAGAGAGAGAGAGAGAAAAAGGGTGGGGGGAGTACCTGAAAGCTTCGAAGTCGCTCCAGCTGGGGGAACCAGAACCATGGGAGTTAGTAAGCATAAAGATGGCAGCAGCAAGAGAGAAGCAGAAAGAGGAGAGGCGGAAGACCAGTATAAGCGTGTTGAAGAGTCGAAGCTTCTGTACGGACACGGTGGATTGGAAATGAGGGGCAGACGGCATTCGAGACGGGGTTCCTACTTTCCTAAGGGACGACGGCGACGGCGGCGGCGGCGGAGATCTCATCTCAACTGGGTCCTTCTTGTTCTTCTTCTTCTGGTTGTTGCTGTAACAGTTGAAGCAGAGAGAAGGGAAACACAAGTCATGAGACGAGAAACGATGAGAAATTGGGAAGCCCTTATTTAATCCTTCTTCCCCTTATTTCATACCAGAGTCACTCTCAGTGATACTATATATACTTAAAAAGAAAAAAAAAAAATGATTTTATGAGGCTAATCTTCATCTTCCTTTTGAATCACGGGGGAGATGGCGTGGGTTCCATGAGTTGTGAATTAGAAAAGGAGAAGCTCAGAAGCTCCTCAATGTTAACTATTAATACAGTAAGAGGCAGTTGGGAAAGAGAGGAAGATGATCCTTGGGATGTTACTGTTGTGTTCCAAGGATTTCCAATTGTCAGATTTCAAAACTCATCAGTTCTCTCTTACTTGGCCAATGGTCCTGTGCAAAGTCAATGTTAATTAAATGCTTAGGTTAATCATTCTGTCAAGACTTAGGGGACTAGCTGTCTACGACACTCTTTGCTTGCAGCAAGAAGATTTTCAAAGGAAAAAGGCTTTAGTGGGTATTACATCTACTAAGGCGGTTGAAATCGTCTATAATTTCGATCTCGTACAATTTTGTGTAATACCACCTTCAGGTGGTGACACGTGTATTGATACCAATATAATAGTCCAGATCTTATACAATTAATAAAACATTAAATCAGTGAAGAGGCATTTAAATCAGATCTGGACCATTGCATTGGTATCAATACACGTGTCACCCCCTGAAGATAGTATTTTACAGAATTGTACGAGATCGGAATTACAGACGATTTTTTTCCCTACTAAGGACGAAGGAGAAGTTCACATCGAGGTGAAGTAAGGATTGTTTTCCTTACCCAAAAAAAAATAATAAGTAAGGATTGTTTTACACGCAAGTGGCTAGTTTTCTTGGAATTAGCTGCCCAACTAAACAAAAGTTGGGAAGGAAGGGGTATTGGGTAATTTTACAAAGATGAGTGAGTGGCCTAGGTTGTGCACCAACAGTGTGTTCAATCTTTACTTCAGGGCCTCACGTTGAGGCTTCAACCTTGGCTTAGCCTGACTCAGGCTAAAAAAATTTAGCCTTGGGGTATCTTAGCTAGTCCAAACCCTATTAGGGTTTAGGGCGGGTTTAGATGGACGGAGCTAAACTTACATTCCTAAATATAATTTTATAATTGGATTTTGGATTCATATTTATTTCCCACAAGCTACTGGTCAATGTCAAAATATCATTTGGGATCAATAGAAGGGGAATTTTAGGAAAATTAGATGATTCCCCACTTTTAGGTTCATTTTCATAAAACTACTCGCTTAATGTTTCAGTTAACAAAATACCCAAAGTTAGATTTAGATTTACAAAACTACTCACTCAAACTTTCAGTTGACAAAAAAAAATATGATGTTTGTACGTGGAAGATGAAGGAGAATTACTGTTTTGAGTATTTTTGTTAACTGAAACATTAGCTTGAATCTTTCCTAACACTAGGGAACCCACACAGATTGTAATTGTAGCACTAATTTGTCCACACTAATAAGAACAACTCTCAACAGAGCTTCGACAATTCCACCTAAGATGTTGAAAATGGCAAAACAGAAGGCAACAAGAAAAGAGAGATTATTTCCATTTTTGGTTATCCTTTAAGAGATGGATGTGAGAGAGGTTGGACCACGTGTTGCGAAATCACATCATTAGCTGCTCTATCATATTGCCATTTCATTATGTGAAGGGCAAAAAAAAAAAAAGTTATGTTACGAATTCCTTTTGTAAACAAGACAAACTCATAAATAAATAAACAGAAAAATGATTGCCACATGGCTAATCCATGCTCCTATTTGCTTGACGTGAAAGATTTCATGCCACACTATCAACGGGGTGATCTGATTCTTTCAATAGATATATCGAAGGAGGAAAAGAAATTCTGCCCGGCTGCATTCCTACGTTATATACAGTTGGAAGTAAAAATACCCACAGCATGTGGGCAAGATTCTTTCACCCAAAAAATGTAGTCTTAATGTGGAATTCTAAATTATGACCCTACTCGTGTCCGCTAAGGAGGTGTTCCTCTAATTTTAAAATCCAGGTTGTATAATTGACAATTTTAAGTTAATAATAATACAAATTTGAGGATTTGAAAAACTGTCAGCCATGAGGCGAGAAGGGAAATGTATCATATTACCTAAGATGCACATATTCGTTAATATAAATAACCCAACGATATTTTTGAATTACCGCATTGTTCATTTCCACAATTTGTATACAAGTGATCTGGCATGCCAAAACATAGAATCATGGTCCTACCCCCTCCCTCTCTCTCCTTAAAATCCTCTATTAATAGATTCATAATAGAGACCATCCATTTGCCCGAATTAGCACTCGGGCAGCGAAGGGAACCATCTCCCTATTATTATAGCCAGTCAGAAAAATGTTTGAATCTACGTTAGTTTGGGTCTGTCCTTATAATTCCATAAATAAAACACCATCTTTGCAACAAAATAAAAAATAGTAAATTGAACACTATCACTCTCCAATAACTAAGAGGACTTGGGATGCACACCCGTGTGTGTTAGGGTGCATCATGTCCTCCAGCCAAATGCTACACTGAGCATCCGAACGGCTGAAGAGGAACTGAACCCAAAGGAAATATCAGCCCAAAGTCTAGGCGGAATTTTAGAGAGAACTACAATGTCACCATCGCTAGAGTACGGTCAACAGAATAAGGAGAGAGTTGGTCAAGCTTTGATTGGTTGTGTTCATTTAAAAGAGGGTGGGGAGGTTATATATTGTCGTGATCAAGACTATTCGTGGCCGAAGACTATTAAATAAAGGTGGAGATTAGCTTGAACTGAGATGACCGCAGTTCATGGCTATTGTCAATACCCAAGATGCCTCAACTTGTGTTTCATTTTTCAAAATTACTCAACTTGTGTTTTAGTTAAAAGAAAAACACAAAATCATGTTTGTGTTTACAAAACTACTCAAAACAATGATTCTGCGTCATCTACCTACATGTTTTGACATTTTTACCCTTAATTTCTTCTCTTCACCATGCCACTGCTTTTTACCAAAAAAAGAAAAAGAAAAAAACCACCGCCACCGCGGGGCCACAACCACCGATAGAGAGAGAGAGAGAGAAAGAAACAAATGTCGTCGGTGCTTTGTTCAGGAAAGGCCTGTGATAGTCGGTTTTGACAGGTTCCTGCAATGTAGGCTCGATCTCTTGCTGACTTGTCTGTGCCTTATGTGCTCGAGTTGCTATGGATACCATCTCCACATTTTGCCCCAACCCAGAATCCGTTGTAGCTTGGTTCAATAGTTGCTACATCCAGTACTACAACTACTCCAAATTCTCTCAGCCACTCCAAGTTTTCTACTCATCCACATCAAATCAGAGTAACATTATTGAAATGGGTCGTCATTTCGAAGTTGCTCTAGCTATTCTGCTTTTATGGCTGAGAGTTGCAATCACTATGGTTTCACACCATGGTTTTTCAAGTGGGGAGATTGTGTATCGAAGAAATGAAAGTAGTAGAATTTATGTAGTTGCAGTATGTGTTTGATTGGTTTCAGTGAGAGATTGTGAAATCTACGTGGGTGAAGGGATAAAGAAGCTTCTTCATGAATGCTGTAGAGGGAAGGTGGGACGAGTAGTTGTTGCTGGGCATTGCATGTTTCGGTTTGAGGTGTATCGATTTTTCTCACGTACTCGATCAGATTATGGAGGAGGATAGATGACACAAGTTGTTTGTTACAACGGGTGGGATCAGAATAATGGTTATCCTGGTTTCCGTGTGAAAGTAATTCGGGTTTGAGGTGTTCGAGCTTTTCTTTTATGGGGATTGTTGTTGGAGCTTGGCTATTGAAAAGAAACATTGTAAATACTGCTAAGGTAGCAGAGGTTAACTGAGATGGTGATGATGAAGTTAGTATGAACATTTATGAAGACATGTTGTGAAATGGATATCTTTGTTTGCCGTGAGAGAAAGAGAGAGTACTCTACGCAAGCCTTTCCTGAGTAGAGCACCGACGACAACTCTTTGTTTCTCTTTCTCTCAACACCAGAAATAACAAAGTTAGAGATCTCTCGGTGATGGCGAAGGCGGTTGTGACCCGGTGGTGGTAGTGGTATGTTTTTCTTTGGTAAAGGGCAGTGAGCGGTATGTTGAAGAGAAGGAATTAGGGGTAAAAATGTTTTTTTGTTATCTAAAACACAAGTTGAATAATTTTGAAAAAGGAAACCCAAAAGTGGGTAATCATGTAATTTTTTCATAAGAAAATAGGATTTGTCACATCCCATATGCATGTAGTGAAAACATCCTCTGCCGTGGATGCGGTGGTGTGGCGAGTATCTGACAGTCAGAAGGACATTGAGGCGCATGCCGATGTCGTCTTGACCGTCCAATGCTTGTCGCACCACTGCACCCACGACAGACAATCATTACTCTTGTGTCTGATATTGTCAGCCTCATGGTGTGCATGATTGACAAGTTTATCGTCTCAACGGTTTTCTCTTTTGAAAACCTCAACTCGATTGTTCAAGAAAATATCAAGATGCATCCAAAATCTATATACTGTTCTTCACCTTTTAAATGATAGAAAATAATACAGGTGTTGGATCCTCACATAAACGTTCATGCAGAGGATCCAATCTCCTATGAACAATATCACTTGTCAACCAATAATTGAACTTAGGGTGATTTTTATCAGATTCAACAACTTTCACCCATTGAGGGTCCAAGACCCAAACGCATCAAAATTGTGACGCATAATCCCACCCAATCATTAAATACTCATTGCACCTCACCACACGCTACAAACAATTTGGAGTCGACTCAAACCCTCTATCAGAATCAAGCACTTCAACCTCAAACCATTAACCTCCCACAAAATCCAAACAATTAATCAACCAATTAAAGCGAACCAATTAATGTTAAACCTTTACAAGTCTTCACAACTCCACCTAAGGGATTAGAATATTCCAATCCAATGAAGTACACACCCACACGGAAACCATCAGGATCTGGGTCTGCACATGAAGGTCCCACTCGAATTGAAGATAACGTGTCAGAGCTAACTACCGCCACGTCGATATAAAAAAGACAGCATTTAACGCCAAGTGGCATGACCCCAGCTATGCATGCATACCACTTGTCATCCCTTTGTCTCTCTATGAGGAGTGTTATATGGAGCAAATCGCAGATCGGAGCAGTTCCAGTAATCAACTTAATTGGTAATCCAGTCGTATCGATCATGGCGTCCAAGAATCTTAGCTCTCCAGCCTTTGCGTACACAGTGGTTTATGTGAAGGACGTAGCCAAATCGGTGGAGTTCTACGCAAACGCCTTTGGTTACACGGTTCGCCGACTCGATGGATCTCACAGGTATGTAAATTGATCCGAATCTAATCATCTTCTTCTTCATCAGCAATTCGTTTCTAAATAGAAAATATTGATTATGAGTACAGGTGGGGAGAGCTGGAGAGTGGGCAGACGACGATATCCTTCACGCCGGTACATCAGCATGAGACGGATAACAGAACGGGTCAAGTGCAGACACCTCGAAACGAGCATGAGAGGAACCCAGTGGAAGTGTGTTTCGCTTACTCAAACGTCGACGAGGCCTACAAGAGGGCAGTGGACAATGGGGCGGTGCCGGTGAGCCCACCTGAGGAGAAGGAATGGGGACAGAAGGTTGGCTACGTTAGGGACATAGATGGCATCGTTGTTCGATTGGGGAGCTACGTCAACCCCTCCTCTTCTTAGACCAGTACCTGCCCTTACTCTGCTTCTCAAAGACTGAAATATTATATTTACTCCAATAGTAGTGGATGGATCCTTGTAATGGTATTAATTACTTGTACTGCATTATAATAAAGTAATTTTATCTATCCTTGTCAGTGTCTCACAGATGTTTGGGCTTAAGGAACAGAACGATGGAAGTTCCCCTGGCCCACCTTTGTGTGAACAATGTAGGAAAATGAGGTTTTGGGTATTTTGTAATTTGCAATACCCAAACTCAAATTTGGATAGTTTGGTTGACACTAACATGAGGCGGGTGGGTAATTTTGTAGATGGAAACATGATTTTGGGTATTATTGATAATGATTTTTTTGAAAAAAGACTGGACGGCTCCCAGGTTAATCTTAATAAGATGATACAAAATCTGGTTCTGGTATCGGGATATATATTAATTGCCAATACCGATATGGATTGACTATGTCAGGTCGGATCAGATGCTTTTGTCCCCATTTTCCTACTCCCGTGGGTAGGCGTATGAGAATCATTCTTATTTGGGACTGATTCACACATATGGGAGAATGGATTCGTTATTTTTAGAATTGTCAGATGAGTATCCAATATCTGTTCTACTTTTTACTTACATTTTCTTCCATTACATGGATAAAGAGATATATATTTAAAAATAAAATGAACAATTGTTGGATATTCACTCGCAAGATCACCTAAGATAAGGTGATCGTACAATTAACGGATTCAATCTATTCAATCTCCAAGCGTGGATTCCACCGAGAGGTTTTCTACACAGTCCTTGTGCGTATGGGTAAAAATACAGCCAGCCATAACGGCAACTTACTTGGATGCCTCACAATTCAAAGACTTTGATTGGACTTTCCAAAGCCTAAACCAAGAGAGAATTACCAAGAGATAAAGGTCTTGAAGATGGATAGAACGGCACACAGCTAAATACTATGAAATAAGGACATCGTCGTCGGCAGTTGCGGCCAACATCTTCATTGTTTGTGGAGTTGAGTAGAGCGAGACAATCAGCTATCAAAATCATTTACTGAAGATAAGATGGTTCAAGGAATCAGAATTGGCCGTCCCAAATCCCGATTTCTATAAATTCTTGGGCAGTACAGTGGATCCAGCAAACCAATCTTAAGCCAAAATCCATTGCAAGTCTATATATATATATATATATATATAGAGAGAGAGAGAGAGAGAGAGAGAGTTGCAAAAAATGGGAGAAGAAGTTGCAGAGCTGGAGAGGGAAAGTCGAAGAGAGCTGCGTGGTTGGGGAGATCCAATGATTTTCCGCTTCCTAATACTATGATCTACAGTGATAGGGGAAAGAACCATGAACAAGAAACTGAACGACGCTCTCACTAATCACAGTATGTTACCCAGGACACCTGACCAAAACCGTTTTAAATACAAAGTTCTGAGTTACATGAGATGTGCCAAGTTTGTTAAACAGGTATAGAAAAGAGCTGTAGTGGAGAGGAGGCTCTGCAAGAACTTCAAATGGAAATTCCACTTGATTGAGACATACTACCACAAGATCAACCAGTTCTCCAATGTAATAAATCGATTCCCAGATAGGCAATAACTGGCAGTCCACCTTCTGCAGCCTGATCAGAACATTTCTTGTGACCGTCTCACGATACGGCTTACTTTCTTCTTGAAATCATCCCTCCTTTCCCTCCATTCTTTCTGCATGCAAAAGCAATGAAACTTGTGTCAGCATCCTCCCCTGTTTTAGCAGTTAATGATAATTTTACTACGTCAGCAAGCTAAGCAAAACAAACAAGATCCTAAAAATGTAACTGATGTCTCGGCTTCCTGTCCTTTCTAACCCCCCCCCCCCTTTCTTAATGATAGTACAAGTAAACAGAGTTTTACTGAGCGATGACCAAGAAGAAGCCCTTAACACTCCTCAGATCTAGTTATTGCACTCTTCTTGAGCTCATAGCCAAATATATTGGCCAACCCTCCATAGGAAAGAGAGGAAAAATCTGGAGTCCAACTACAACAAATGAAATACAACAATCTTCAAACACCCATTGGATCATCTTAATTGCTGATTTGTTGCAAGGGATAAATCTAGTTTGAGACCCTGGCAAGAGTACAAAAGGGAACCAGTAAGTAAACCCAGCCTCCGGATGGCAACAGTAGACAGAAAACAATAGCGAGCATGTTCCCCAGAGATGTCAGGAGTAACAACAGGTCTTTGGTTCCTTGGGTACCAACATTCAGGTCACCGCAGTAATTCAATGGCACAAACATCCCCAGAAATTTATAACTGAAAATCTATAACAACAAATGGTAATGAACCCTCAGTCCCTAAAAGATTGCCTTCTTTGGTATTTTTTACAAGATCCCACAAAGTTTGTCCATTGTAGAAACCTAGGCAATAGGCATGCAATCTTCACTTTATACTAAGCCTATTTAATCATTTTGGTAAACTAGGCATATGGTATCGGAAACAATGTTGAAGCACTGGCATTTAATGCTTTTATGCTTTTGGACGACCCATCTTAAAATGTGTGTTCTTTCAAGCAGGAGTCATTTTGAATACTAATAAGGCAAATTATTATTGTCACAAGACTCACAACAGTTTAATATTTTCCCAAATGTCACAGGCACCTCCTGCCGAATGAACAGATGATATATCAATTCCGACTATTGGATAGAGTGGACATGATTTAGATTAGCCACATGTCAAATTTTCGGAGTCTAATTCAATCAAATACCCCCTTTTATATTGACACACATCTCATGTATGTCCATGCATCAGTACCAGCACTCTAGACATCACTGTACACTCTCCCAAGTGCTCCAAACAAAGAAAATCATCTTTTCTCCGAAATGCAGGGACTGGAAGTAGATCCAAAGACTATACAACCTCCCTATTATGTGGCTTAGATCACCTCTTGTACAAAACAAAGGAAGTGAAGCTGACCCTATGAGAATCCTCTCACATGAGAGGATGAAATAGTTTTGTAGGGTGCAGAGAAACTAAACTGAACCACTCAACTGACCTGCCAAAATGTTTCCATATGCCACACAGAGAGAAATAGACTACAAGAAACTGTGGACCATTGGACCACATTAATGGGTTTCACCTAGACAATGAAGAAGTGAAAGCCACACACACTACAAAAAAGCTCCTCTAACCCTCCGAAGATTTTTTTTTTTTTTTTTTTTTCGGGGGTGGGGTGGGGTGGGGTGGGGTGGGGTGGGGTGGGGAGAGGGGAACAAGGTGGCAGCTTACAAAGACAAGGAGTGAAGCCAATGAAATACATAGATAATAGAGAAAGCCCAACCGGTCAACCACGATCCACCATGCAGAATGGCTTGCATAGCTGCTTAGCACAGGGCACCCGCCTTAATAAAACTTGCCCACACTTCCATTGAACCTGAAATTAGTTCTTGCATCCAAGGAATTTCACAAATCCACTGGTGCAGGAGCAACACACAAGGGGGCTCCTTATGTGCCTCCACATAAGCAGAGGCTAGTCCAGTCAGAAAAAAGTGACATTGAGACTTTTTCAGCATAAAGCAAAGATGTGTCTGTTTAATTAGTTATTATATTTTTTATTGCTAGTTATTAAAACTAGCATGATGGCTCCAAGTGACTGGCTTATTTTGTTATTTTGTTAGTGGACTTTGTTTGAGGCCTCTTAGTTGTTTTGTGGACAAAAAACCTAGAAAGGCCCTACAAGAGCCAGTTTTGGGTCACATGTCAAGGGGAAAGGGGAAAAGGGAAAAGGGAAAAGGAAAATGAGGGAGGGGGGTTGGCAGTTTTGAGTCTTACAAGTCAGATAGCAAAGCAGTTCCATATGTTTTAACACATTATTTAGTTTTCTTTGGTTTTTATTTGTCTAGTCTTTGTCTTTCATAACTGAGTAATGTGAGGATGCAAGGTCAGCTACCAAGCCAACACCTACTGTGATCAGCCCACTTCGTTGTTTAGATAAGGGTTCAATACTTGACCCAATGGGTAACAAGGGGAAAAATAGTAAAAGAAGAATCCAAGTTTCACTGTGCAATTCAGTGGTCAGCTACCTAGAGGGTCCTCTATACATTTGTTTCCATAAATATATATTTCGTACGGTGTAATAACACCCACTTGAATTTTTGAACTGAACTGACTTTTGAGTTATATAGCTTCAGTAATCTTCTCCTCGCTTTGGCCTCAGCATTTGGGAGCTCATTTGGATTGTTGCTGTGTGACAATTCGTGCCGCCTGGTAACCTTTATCCAAAATATCTAGTAAGGAAATCAATACGCTGGTGAAAGCTCTGATCTGGAATCAGGCCCAGATCTGGAAGATCCAGATCCAGGTTCATATGAAAATCCAGATTTGGGTCTTTATACCACCTAGTCAAAAGCCAGCTACCACAAACATTATAAGGAAATTTTCCCTTGAAATTATTTCAGGAACCCATCTGTTGGTCTCAGGAGAAAAGCACAGGAGCATTTCTGGACTAAAGAGACAAACAGTCTTATCAATTAAATGTTTCAAGTCAAGTTTCTGTTATTGAAAAAGGTTTTCCCACTGCCGTTCGGGAAAGAATCACCTTAGTGGACACACCTAGTTTTGCCACGTGGAAGTACTATGCACTGCACTATAGTATCTCCTGGTGTATGTCCTAGGCACCCCACCATAGTATTGTGCAACCTCTTGGTAGTCTCAGATTTTTCAACCCCTTGTTTGATGCAGTTAAGTCTGCCCAATTGGGCCTAGAAGGACTTTATTTTGGGTCCCGGATGAGTTCCATGGGCATTGGGCTGATCAATTGTGGGATATGCATTGTGTGAGCCTAAATTAACGGGCCCATAAAGTGAGGCTGAAGTCTGAGCACGAGATTAGAAGATGTTAGATGTCTTAGCTTTTAAGTTATAAATGTTAACGAGTTAGATTAGGACTATTAAGCTTGTTTAAATGTTCTATTTTGAGTCTCTTTAGTTTATTCAAAGTGAGAGTATTAGGAGTCCTTTTATGAGTTGAGTTAGGAAATTAAAGAGATAATATGTAAACACACACCTCAATCAATTATTATGTTTTACTTGAAATTAATGATACCATGGTCCTGGTTTCAGGGCATATTGAATTGGTCTTTGTGCATGGTTGTACTGATAATTTCTCTCAGCTTCGGATGGTGATTCTAGCTTTGAATTTTCTAATTTCTACTCTTCTTAACTCCCACAACTTGACCTCCGCTAACCAGGTCTGTTACACCACTTATTAATAGTCGGTGGCACCCTTGTTTTATTCCATTGTTTCAGTTAGTTTAGATTCCTGTACCTGTTTCTCTATTGATCAGACTAGCGTAAAATCTATATCTGATCCTTATTTATTAGTTGTCATCCAATATTCAATTGACAAACTTCAATACTGGCTTAAGAGTTTTCTAGTTGCTGGACTAGAATCCTAGTTACACAAGGATTCTTCAATCAAGACCTCTAGCTTGATCATTTCAAAACTTTCTAGCAAGTAAATCCTCTAGAGGATGAATTGACCAGAGAATCATGCCATTGCATTCAGTCGGATAAAATTTTTCTTCCTTAGTTCCCTGATCCAATTGACCAGTTCTGGTTCACATTATTTTCTGTTTGTTCTCTGGTCAATCCTCGGTGTTAGATATTCATCATGCGGATCACCTCAAGTTCCTTTCCTAGGGCTTGATGGTTAGATATGCATTATTGCTTTGCCACTTGGCAAACTCAGCGTCTGAAACTTGGCATGTGACCAGGGGACCTTAGGGTCCACAAATTTCACCCCATTTAACCTGCCCTGTGGCAAATCTAGGTGCCCATAAAGGAGATTCTTTCCTTAATGTCCGTGTGGGGAAACCTGGTCTTCTTTATTTGATAACAAGCTGTAATTAGGATAATTTATCTCTTTTTAAGATTCAGCTGTTGGAATGTAATAGACTTGGGAAATTGTCTTGTTTTGATAGGCATAGTTGTCAAGGAGTCACCTAGGTGTCCAGGCTCTTTCTTGGGTCCAAGGCGACAACAAATATGTTGACACTTCATGAGTTTTTTCCAACTTATGTTTACTGTTTTGTTTATTGATGAATTTGCTAATATTATATCCTGTACTTTATATAAATAGTACATAAGATCAATGGTCTACTTCATTATATTTTGGTTGTTTATTGGTTTTATAAGTGAAAAATCTAGCAGTTTGTACATATTGACAAATACGTTATACAGTTAGCTAGGAGAATAGATGAAAATTTCATTAAACATAGGTTTACCTGCCTTACCCATTGACCTGCTGGTTAATGGGAGGGTTACCTGACCAAACTAAGCCCAAGGCTTCTCAATGATCAATAACAAAACTTGGGTGCTAGAGATGCAGGGAAAAATAAATTTCTTTCACTTACCGCTGCTTCAATATTTGCTGGAGATTCATCATTAGGACTTGACAGCATCGAAATGATGCTCAATACTATGCTTTCAACCTGTACAATCAAACCATAATCAGTTGACGGATATTACAATGGAATTCAAGAAAAGGCAAAGTATGAATGCTGTCATCAAGTTGAGGAACTCTCGAGGTAGGTAAATGCAAGAAAGTAACAGAGGCAGTATGAATGCTGTCATCAAGTTGAGGAACTCTCGAGGTAGGTAAATGCAAGAAAGTAACAGAGGCAGCTAGTATAAAACACACACACACACACACACACACAAAAAAAAAAAAATATGAGTTAAGAGAACAATACAGATCTGGATTTCCACATATAGAGATATAAATGAATGGAGGACTTTGATTTCTATACAAAAGTAACAGAGGCAGCTAGTATAAAACACACACACACACACACACACACACACACAATATATGAGTTAAGAGAACAATACAGATCTGGATTTCCACACAGAGAGATAGAAATGAATGGAGGACTTCAATTTCTATACAAAAAATTCACCCCCCCCCTTTCTCTCTCAAACCTTCTCTTTTGTAATAAACCTGAAAATATCACTTAGGGTAGAGGAAGATATAATTGAATTGCAAAGATCGCTTTCTTCCTATTCAAAATACTTTATTCATAAGACAGACTGAGAAAATTAAGAATATGCATACATAAAAGAGAGAGAAGTCGTCTATTTATTTACTATTTTTGTTGCTTTTACTAAAGAAAGCAATATATTGGCTGAGAGGTCCATCCTAGTGTGCAGTTGCATAGTGCTACCAAACTGATGGGAAGTTCAAGGGATCAAATTGGGAAGACATTCTGCACAATATTTGTAGCAGATTTTGTCATTTGAACATTTTGAGACTGTGGACTAGGACAACCCTTATCATGTACTTTTTACATGATGTTACTCCTGCTGGAGTATGATAAAGCTATATATAGGGCTGTAATCAAATACCTTCAAAAAATGAACGAGATCAAAAGTTTGCGGTCTAAGCCCTCAGACATATGGATTCCTCAAATGTGAATCCACCCCCCCCAATACAGTAGGTGGATTCTCAAGTGTTCTTCTAACTTGTCCTGTACAAACCCACAGCCAGCCCACACTAAGACCACCCCATAAAACCTATTTTTGCTCATCCCCCATACCAATCTACATAAAATCTACTACCCGACCCCAATAAAACCGACCATTATTTTATGTCCCCAAGTTTCTGTTCACATAGGAGAGCTGATAGTCCATCAGAACTCCCATCCTTGTCACCTTTCTTATACATTTTCTCATTACCTATCGAACCCCACCATCCCACAAACAGAATCAAATCTCTAAATTGCACCAATCAAGGGCTACTAAGATTATCCTTATCAGCGAAACAGCAGCCTTTCTGATGCAGCCATACAGGGGCACACATAGAGCGAAGACTACATTTTCTCTTCTTTTGATGATTAAAAGTATGTTCTCCCATGTAAGAAATTGTTTATCTTATTATCATAATGGATCACATTAGCATTTTGGGAAGAAGGAAGAGAAAAAAGTAATGTTTTCAGTTGTATATAGTGAATAACAAAGCAGCTTAGTATTTGGCTTTTAGTAGGTTAAAGTCTTTACACTCCCCTCCTTCCCTCCCTCCATTATATTGTTATGGGGTACCAAACCTACACCATAAACCAACCTTATTCACATTATAGGAAGACACTTTTGCTTATCTCAGGTATTTAAAGCTTAAATAACTTTGCAGGTTCCAAAATCTCTTCCAGCATACTCAGCATTCACTTTCCTCTCTAAAGGGCACAACTATGCATTGTTTCCTATGTCATCCATCTTCTCTTTTCTTCCTTCAACTAGGTTTTTCATTACAACTAAATGGGTCAGCCACTCCAATCCTATTTAGCTATTCAACTTTGTTTATGGCCTTTTCTTTTATCAACCCAAATTCATTCATATCTTTTCTTACACACCCACTATTTCTTGGTCTTATGACCCCTATAATTGGTATCATATCACTCCTACTTACTGGAGCAACAAGAGTTAAGATATGCACATAGTAAGATCAAATCCTAAAGTTCCCTCAAAAAAAGGTCAAGCTGTCAACCTATCCAACTAAATAAAAAAATTCAACATCTTGGAAAGATACTTTCCAGTGTATCGTTGAGAAGAAAATCCTATAACCCACAGGGCCAAATCTTCCTTCTGAGTAGAAAAAAATCAAAATGGTGTCAAAATCAAAGCCACATATAGTTGCCCAGATGAATTAGAGCCAAAACATTCAAATTCACGCAATATCATCTAAGAATTAGCAATTGGAAATCATCATACAGCTATTTAGGTAACATCACCACTAAACCACCATATCACAACTGCAGCTGAACATATGGAACTCAATTCATCACCATGCAATTCTTATAGATCCTCCTTCAGTAATTTTTCGTATCATGTACATTATGCAATATATTTTTCACACCTACATCAGGAGTACCAAATAGAGTAATCAATGATGACAGCTACATTTATTCCATCCTGATAAATTTTTTTTTGGAGGGAGGGAGGGAAGGGGAGCAGAAAATTACTAAACCAAGCGGTGTAGTTACTGTAGTATGTCCAGGTTTACATCCTACATCTCTGAAAATATAGCAATCACATCCATTTAACATTTCAAAAACATACCGTATGGACTGGTGTCCAGCGTTCACTTGCAAGCTCATAGCCATTGGGGTCCTCACCAGGAGCATGAAGAATTGATATGCAAACTCGCCCATCAGGATAAACTGTGGTTCGAAAACACAATCAAATTAGCTTTGACCAATACAAAGCATAAACAAGCGGGAGCTCGAATGGATAAATGGTGAGTAGAAAATGCAATCGAATTAGCTCCAAGTAATGTAAAGCATAAACAAGTGGGAGCTCATATAAAATACACTCACCATTGGGATGCCACATCTCCGAAACAAACCTCACAGTGGGTGGACTGTTAGGGTAATTTATAGGAAAACTCATGATGGCATTAAAATAGCCTCCGTCACTGTAAGCAAGACAATAAGTAGGTTAAAAACCAAATCAGTAAATACTCAGATCATCAACAATATGATAGTATCTCAGACAGCACAGAAATAGCCCATCCCCTCACCCTTCTAAATTCCAAAACATAAATAGCCATCTGATCAAACCACATTTCAAAGAAATAGTCAGAAGTCCAAAATATAATAATAAATGACAAATCTAGGAAGCAAAGACGCAGAACAAGGAAACTAGAGATCAGAAAACTAAACTGCCTCAATAAAAGAATATAAGTTTTATACATGAAACAACAATTTATCAGTCACAAAACAGTCAGCCTATCTTAAGTATCTCGGCAACAGAAGAGAACATCTTACGAATTTACATATTAATTGCAAACCCAAAATCAATGTTATCAAAGAGTCCAAATGGAAAAACAAATCAGGCACTTTAAAGACTCAAAACGAGTAAATCCTTAATCTACATCTTCCACCCATGGAATCCGACAAGGAGACCCGTTATAAAACGTAACAAAAAGAGAAATTTAGTGATAATTCAACGAGCTGACCTAAATTTTGTAAAAGAAAAAATATTTTCCATGCACGAAGAACTCTAGATTATCCTTCACCAGAACGAAAACCAAAAAGTACGACCGATCACAACATCGCAATGTCTAAAACCAATGAAATCAAATATTTCAAGACCAATCCCACCACCGCGCAGGGGAATTTAATAAACCTTCAAATAGCATCAAGCTTGTGAAATAAAAATTAAGAAAAATCAAATCTTTAAGCAGATGAAGTGACGAACAAAAACAAGAAACTCACTAAAGAGTATCAGGAGGTCCGATAATAGTGACGCTCCATTCGAATATGTTACTATCATCTACCAAGCCGGCTGAGAACCCATCAACAGGATTTTTGCAAAGATCTGCCCAGGCAAACAGCGATGGATCAATCAGCAGACTTGACCCGAATCAAAAACCCTAAAATAATTAATTGATAACCGAGAAGAATAAAAAGTAGAACAAAATTCCAAGACGAAGAATTCGATCCAAACCCTTAAGCTGTTTTTGAAGGAGAAGACTAGCTTGAGTTGCTTGTGCCATCAGAAAGAGACAACGAGCGAGCAAGCAGCGAACGCAAGAGCAAAAGAGAGAGAGAGAGAGAGAGAGACTATTCTGACTTAACAAGCGCTCTACCCTATAGGCCTATACGGGTCGAAAAGCTATGCAGAATGAGAAAGGTGAGACCGCCGTATTGCCTATTCGCTTTATAAGCCGACACCTTCTCTCTAACTTCTATTTTTATATAGAGAGAGAGAGTCGGAGCAGGAGAAGAGAGAGAGAAGCAGAGAGATTAAAACAGCACAAACATAGAAATTTGGACTTCTCTTATGCTTTTTCTTCTCAATTCTTTCCTTTCCGATGTGCCGCCTGTTTTGGTCGCAACTGTAACTGTCCACCACAACTTGATTCTGAATTTCCCAAATTGCCCCTATTAATATACTCTCTTCAAATCGCTTTTTGTTACATGGATTCCACGTGTCAAGTTAATTAAGTACTACCCGCCTACCCGGATCCATAACTTCCCATTATATGATCCAATAACCACCGATCCGACACACGTAATCAATCATAGAATATCTTTGACAGGTGGCTCATAGGGTTGAGATTGTTAATAAACTTCAACACGTAGACAATGCTGTACATGGGTCCGTATCGGCCTAGATCAGATAGTTTTACCCAGGTGTTAATTTTTTAAAAAATAGGTGTTTTACGATTTTACCCTTGATTCGATATCGATACTTGATCCAGACAACTCGATACCAATATTTAGCACCCGAGGGCCATACATCAAGTACTTTAACCTTCCATATGGTTCAAACTAAGTGACCATGAAAATAAATCTAAGCTACAATTAGACAGATCAACTAGTTCCACTTTCACCAAAACAAAGAACAATACTTCCACATGGTGTAGGAAGATAGGAGCGTGGGGGGTTCAAATCTTCTATGATGAACAATAAGTGGCAATGAGAATTTAATGGCTGGGACAGCTCCGACATGCATCCTAGTTGTTGGATTCTCATTACCATTCATTACTTAATTTTTTTTTACGTGTGGGTGAATAGTAATAAATTTTGGCTCTTTACACATAGTTGGTGCAGTCTTAGGATTTCTCCCTTCTGAGTCTTTAACAATCTGTTCTATGGTATTTATGAATATAACTATAGTTTGTCAAAAAATGTTTATATAATCTTAGCTGCCAAAGGGATAGCAAATAGGATTAAGGTAGGTGAGATATCTCAATTTATGGAAGATGCAACCTACTTTCTATTTTTCTAAACTTATTTCTCATTCTTTCCTTAAAAAGTTTTGCCATAATTACAATAGCTTTTGTGCCCAACCTTTCAAACCTGGTGATTTGTAAGTATCATATGTGGCAACTTGTCTTGCACAAAAATTTTGTGCACAAGGCCAACAGCTACTTGCTCAAGTCGTCGATGGTATTATGGTTGCCAATTGGTTGAGTTCGGTTAGTTTCGATCGGACCTTGTATTGTGTTCGTTTTTTTAGGTAATATGGTATAAACACGTTTATATTCGATTGATTAATTATCAATTCATTATTTGTCTCAAAATAATATAACTATAATTGGACTTTAAAATGGGTTAATTCACTAATCAAGCCATAAACGAACTATAATCGAGGCTATAAACAATCGGTTTTCAATCTCTCGTAATGTTTAGTTGATCTCTATCGAGGTATTGTCAGACCACTGTTTTACATTAGAAATGTCTAATTATTAATTGATTAGTGATTGAGCCTGACAAATTTAGTAATCAATTGAGTCAGTCTTAGGTTTTTACTGATTGATTTAAGTTAGGCTTAATGATGTTGACCAACTTTTGACATCCTTACCCAATAGGTCAGTATTACCTCACAAGAGGTTGGTTTCGGGTTTGAGTCTCTTGCTTAGATCACACTCCCTCATGCAGTTGCGGGGCAGACAGCATTCAATGCAAGGCGAGTAGGATGTTCACCTCCAAATGGAATCCTCTCCCATTCTTACTTGTGTTGTCTTCTTCCCCCCTTCATAGTTCAGAGTCTCACCATCATCTCCATATGTATTGTTATTATTAAAGCATGGATATATGCTTTCCATGTCCCAATGGACAAATCTCTACTCTTTACTGGATTTGGAAGATCATGTACCACACATATTTGCCTTCAATTCTTGTGCCTTCAATTCTCAATAGTATTTTTTTTAAGTTGGAAATTGAGCATTTATGCAATATCCCATGCCCACCAAATGTAAAATATGTAGACCCCATTACTTTAGTACCATATCTCAGTTGACCTCATGGCATTGTCATAGCCATTGATTTTTAGTAAGCATATTCTCTTTTGGCAAAAGATTTTATGGGCGGTCATATCCAGACTTATAAAAAGAAAGACATGAATTTATTTTTTCTTTATTTTTTTATAGTTTTTATTTAATTATATTTTTTTTCTTAGCTTCTAAACATAGTCTGAGTGATCTATCTAGTTATGCCATGGATTGATGGTGTGATAATTCTGATTATTGAATATATAGAGAATAGTTTATATTTAGTAACTTGTCAAATTTCATATATTCAATCAATATCCTTTCATTTATTGCCGCGTACATTCTTAGTAGTTTTATATATATTTTTAAAATTTTATTTTATTACTTAATTAACTCTAATTAAATTGAAACTTGATATCTGAACAAAGGTCCTTTGAATTTACTTCTCTACAAAATTTTAACTTCCATTCAACCTACTATATGGTATTAGTAGGCTATCCATATATAATCTATGGTCGGGCGCGATCAGATACCATGCAACTTTTTCTTTTAACTAATTATCTTTGTTGGGAAATGATTTTAGAATCACATGACTAGTTATGTTGATTTCACTTTATTAATTGATATGACCTAGTTAACTTTACAAGTTCTTTTCCCTTGCCTTCCCACTTGCCCTATGGCCGCCTGTCATCCTAGTGGCCTATGGGCCCTCAACAGAAATGACTAAGAAAATGTTAAGCTTCGTGGGTTGGTGGGCTAAACCGGCACATATTAGAGAGAGAGAGAGAGAGAGAGAGAGAGAGAGAGAGAGAGAGAGAGAGAGAGAGAGAGAGAGAGAGAGAGAGAGAGGGGAAGAAATCCTCCTGT
This sequence comes from Macadamia integrifolia, assembly GCF_013358625.1. Classification (NCBI taxonomy): domain Eukaryota; kingdom Viridiplantae; phylum Streptophyta; class Magnoliopsida; order Proteales; family Proteaceae; genus Macadamia; species Macadamia integrifolia. The sequence goes on along the minus strand of NC_056564.1, from coordinate 5,207,554 downwards.
AAAAATAATGAGAGAAGAAATAGATTGCATAATATGTGGAAAAAATATTTTCTCTTTATGATAAAAGTGGGTGTTTCTGTGAAAGCCGGAGGCACCAATCTTATCCGCTTATAGGTTAATCATGAGACCCAAGTGAGGATTAATGCAACGTTTGATAATGTTTATGGACATAAAAATAATAGAAACGGTTTTTCATGTTTTTAAAAATAAAAATAGATTTTTTGATGTTTGATAAACCTGTTTCTCAAAACGTTTTTTTGCATATATAATGGCACTAAAAAATCCAATAGTATAATCGGATGTCTAAAAGGGAGAGAGGGTTCAGTTGCCTCTTCTTAAATTTAAATAATTGGGAGATTTATGGGGCATAATAGCTTTTTTTTTTTTCTCTCACATTCATTTATAGAATTGTAAATAGACATAAATTTTGATTTATGTTTCTAGAAACGGGTGAAATGAAACAACTTTATCAAACGCTTTTAGATTGTTTATCCGTTTATGAGAACAAGAAAACATAGAAATGATAGAAACAGAACATTGTCAAACGATGCCTAAGATTATTAATCTACACGATACATGTACGAATCCCTGAAGGGTTGTATTTGGACTTCATCTACTTTCTAAAACTAGGGTGGAACCTAACTGGTAGTGTAGTACACTTAGATGGTTTATATAATGCATGGTCAATGCATTGGATCAGTTGAGGATGGTCCAAAAAGGAGGCTAATGAGTTCCGCTGTTCATGTATAAAAGTCATGATCATCAAGGTTCATGCACTTGCAACAGGCTACAAGGCTGCAACCATTGTAGAAGGTAGAAAGAAAGTCTCAAATCGATCGGAGGGATCTTGGAATTGTGAATTATGGATTGAAGTTCAACCTGGAAATTCAAATCCAACCCTTGAATCCCTGAGATGAAGGTTTGATAAATTTCAAGGGTTAAAGTATTGGTATCGATTGTTATATCGGTCAATTAAAATTAAGATACGTATTGGAGGGTATCGTATCGTATCGGAGATACACTAAGATACGCTAAAGATACACATATAAATGGATAGGAAACATTTTTTTAAACACTTTTGCATAAAAAATTTGTTAAAAAAAGCTATTGATAACATGTATTATGCATAAACACTAAATTAAGGGTATCATACTAAGAATTCAAGGTCTGTAGTTGTCCCATAAATGTAAAATCCTTGATCCTAATCTTGATTTCTACTTTAGTTAGAGAGAAATATGGCTGACAGCAACTTTGGAACAAAAACCCTTCAAAAAATCGTTTTTTTTTCTTCTAAAAAATTACCCATATTGGCCATTATATGACCGTAGCACCGATACGTATCGATACTCATCGATACGTACCGATATATATATCGATACTCACCGATACGTGCTGATATATACCGATACGTACCGATCAATACATACCGATACTCACCGATATATACCAATACATATCGAAACGTACATTTTACCTCAATTTTATATTTTTCATAGAGTCATATCGAGGCATGTCGTATCGTATCGATGTGTATTAGTGGTGTATTGATGCATATCGGTATGTATTATAGGATATATATCGATACGAAATGATTTAAAAAATTCAATGTATCGTATCGGTATGTATCGTATCGACTGACTAAATTTAAGATACGTATCGGAAGGTATCGTATCGGCATCAGAGATACTTAAAACCATGTCTGATATGGTATGATTTTTATTTCAATCTCATGTGGTGATTTTTATTTCGAAAGTTGTTTGGTTTGATTTTTACACTCCAGATAATAGAAATCAAAATATACTCAAATTCTGAAATAGGTGAAAAACTCGCATAAACTCTTATTCTTTATTATGATAATGATTAATCTGAAATGCAAAATAATTCTTTCATGATAAAAATAAAACATCGCCTTTCTTCTCCTCCTGATGGTCTCACCATCATCATCACCACCACCATCAAGCTGTGAAAACGACGTATATACCCCTAATTCCACTTCTTCATGTGTCCTAGCATACCCGAAACTGAGGATGGAACGATGGATACATCTAAAAAACAGGCAAAAAGAAAACAAAGAAGAAGCTTATCTTTAAGATGTCATCTCCCAAAGATCTGAGTACGAGGAAATCCATTATTCTTCGATTCAAAAGCCAAACGAAAAAGATAACAACATGTTTCACTGTTACAAATCATACCACTAGACCAAATGCCCAGACGCTGTACAAAGATTTTACATTTTTAAATCTCAAAAAATAATTCTGATGCGGCTTTACCTGTCCTGAATCCTAATCAGGGGTGAAATAAAGTTGGTTGGACCGGGTTTCTTAAAACCTTAACCTAACCCTAGATTCTCAAAATTCAACCTAGGCCTAACCCAACTCGGCCCTAATTGACTCTGTCAAGGCCGGATTGGGTTAACCTTGGCTTCTGAAATGGTTGGATTAACTTTGATTGACCTATTTTTGCCATTCATATCTTATACATTAAAAAACTATAGAAAAACAAAATACCAATATGAGCTTTAAATTATAATATCAAAATTCATGGTTAAATTTTGGGCCAAGTTGGGCCAGGCTGAGGTCTCAACCCGAGCCCGATCCAACCCTGATCCAAGGTTGGGTTTTTCAACCCTAACCCACCCTCAGTGTCAAAAACTTGGCACAAACCCTGTTCAAGTTCAGAGTGGGTTCGGGTCGTCAGGGCCAAACTTTCACCCCTAGTATTGATGACTCAGGATTAAAGTCCAACTTCAAATGGGCTACTCTTTTTTTTTNTTTTTTTTTTTTAGCTTTCAAACATAGTCTGGGTGATCTATCTAGTTATGCCATGGATGGATTGATGGTGTGATAATTCTGATTATTGAATATATAGAGAATAGTTTATATTTAGTAACTTGTCAAATTTCGTATATTCAATCAATATCCTTTCATTTATTGTCGCGTACATTCTTAGTAGTTTTATATATTTTTTTTAAATTTTATTTTATCACTTAATTAACTCTAATTGAATTAAAACTTGATACATGAGCAAAGGTCCTTTGAATTTACTTCTCTACAAAATTTTAGCTTTCATCCAACCTAGTATATGGTATAAGTAGGCTATCCATATATAATCTATGGTCGGGCGCGATCAGATACCATGCAACTTTTTCTTTTAACTTATTATCTTTGTTGGGAAATGATTTTATAATCACATGACTAGTTATGTTGATTTCACTTTATTAATTGATATGACCTAGTTATCTTTACAAGTTCTTTTCCCTTGCCTTCCCACTTGCCCTATGGCCGCCTGCCATCCTAGTGGCCTATGGGCCCTCAACAGAAATGACTAAGAAAATGTTAAGCTTCGTGGGTTGGTGGGCTAAACCGGCACATATTAGAGAGAGAGAGAGAGAGAGAGAGAGAGTGTGGAAGAAATCCTCCTGTAAAAATAATGAGAGAAGAAACAGATTGTATAATATGTGGAAAAAATATTTTCTCTTTATGATAAAAGTGGGTGTTTCTGTGAAAGCCGGAGGCACCAACCTTATCGGCTTATAGGTTAATCCTGAGACCCAAGTGAGGATTAATGCAACGTTTGATAATGTTTATGGACACAAAAATAACAGAAACTGTTTTTCATATTTTTAAAAATAAAAATAGATTTTTTGGTGTTTGATAAACCTGTTTCTCAAAACATTTTTTTGCATATATAATGTCACTAAAAAATCCAATAGTATAATCGGATGTCCAAAAGGGAGAGAGGGTTCGGTTGCCTCTTCTTAGGTTTAAATAATTGAGAGATTTATCGGGCATAACAGCTTTTTTTTTTCTCTCACATTCATTTATAGAATTGTAAATAGACATAAATTTTGATTTATGTTTCTAGAAACGGGTGAAATGAAACAACTTTATCAAACGCTTTTAGATTGTTTATCCGTTTATGAGAACAAGAAAACATAGAAATGGTAGAAACAGAACGTTGTCAAACGGTGCCTAAGATTATTAATCTAAAAGAGTGCTAGTTTTCACAAACCAGTATTGCACGATACATGTACGAGTCCCTGAAGGGTAGTGTTTGGACTTCATCTACTTTCTAAAACTAGGGTGGAACCTAACTGGTAGTGTAGTACACTTAGATGGTTTATATAATGCATGGTCAATGCATTGGATCAGTTGAGGATGGTCCAAAAAGGAGGCTAATGAGTTCCGCTGTTCATGTATAAAAGTCATGATCATCAAGGTTCATGCACTTGCAACAGGCTACAAGGCTGCAACCATTGTAGAAGGAAGAAAGAAAGCCTCAAATCGATCGGAGGGATCTTGGAATTGTGAATTATGGATTGAAGTTCAACCCGGAAATTCAAATCCAACCCTTGAATCCCTGAGATGAAGGCCTGATATGGTATGATTTTTATTTCAATCTCATGTGGTGATTTTTATTTCGAAAGTTGTTTGGTTTGATTTTTACACTCCAGATAATAGAAATCAAAATATACTCAAATTCTGAAATAGGTGAAAAACTCGCATAAACTCTTATTCTTTATTACGATAATGATTAATCTGAAATGCAAAATAATTCTTTCATGATAAAAATAAAACATCGCCTATCTTCTCCTCCTGATGGTCTCACCATCATCATTACCACCACCATCAAGCTGTAAAAACGACGTATATACCCCTAATTCCACTTCTTCATGTGTCCTAGCATGCCCGAAACTGAGGATGGGACGATGGATACACCTAAAAAAAGGCAAAAAGAAAACAAAGAAGAAGCTTATCTTTAAGATGTCATCTCCCAAAGATCTGAGTGCGAGGAAATCCATTATTCTTCGATTCAAAAGCCAAACGAAAAAGATAACAACATGTTACAAATCATACCACTAGACCAAATGCCCAGACAATGTACAAAGATTTTACATTTTTAAATCTCAAAAAATAATTCTGATGCGGCTTTACCTGTCCTGAATCCTAATCAGGGGTGAAATAAAGCTGGTTGGACCGAGTTTCTTAAAACCTTAACCTAACCTTAGATTCTCAAAATTCAACCTAGGCCTAACCCAACTCGGCCCTAATTGACTTTGTCAAGGCCGGATTGGGTTAACCTTGGCTTCTGAAATGGTTGGATTAACTTTGATTGACCTATTTTTGCCATTCATATCTTATACATTAAAAAACTATAGAAAAATAAAATACCAATATGAGCTTTAAATTATAATATCAAAATTCATGGTTAAATTTTGGCCAAGTTGGGCCAGGCTGAGGTCTCAACCCGAGCCCGACCCAATCCTGATCCAAGGTTGGGTTTTTCAACCCTAACCCACCCTCAGTGTCAAAAACTTGGCACAAACCCTGTTCAAGCTCAGAGTGGGTTCGGGTCGTCAGGGCCAAACTTTCACCCCTAGTATTGATGACTCAGGATTAAAGTCCAACTTCAAATGGGCTACTTTTTTTTTTTTTTTTTGAGGTGGGCTGGGGTGATGTTTAATTTTTCGGCAAGTGTTTTCCTGCAAGAGCACGAGCCCCCAAGAGAGGTACGGTGGTCATTGTATGCCCCTGTATATGTGGTATTGTGGCGTAAGGGGTGATCTCAAACATAAAACTTCGTCCCATAATTTTTATAATAAAATAATAAGGGGAAAGATTATGAGTACAACCATCTATGGTGCAAGCATCAAGCCGTTGGATGCAAGTGAAGGGTCATGTATTATACATGATCATACCCATCGAATGGTTTGGTGCACGACCATGCACATGACCTTTTGCCAAATAATAATAATAATAATGAAAAATTATGCCCCCCCTCCGCTATACCATGGCTTTATTACATTTGGTTACAAAGTAGTTTCAAAAAATTATGCCCCCTCCCCTAATCCTAATAATAATAATAATAATAATAATAACTTAATAAAATGGATAATGTTATATGTGGGGAAATGCAACCTCCACCACATTCTGTCTCTCTCCTCCCTCATGTGAATTGTGAAGTGACCTATATGGATAGAGGAGAAAGACCAATAGTGGAGGGTGCCAGTGGAGGCTGCAATCCCCCACAAAGAACACCCTCGCTTGATAAAATTATAGAGAAAAAATCCTGAAAGACGACGTAGTCCCACACCCAAACACAAAGGAGGATAAAATGACTGCCCTAACCCTTCTCTCATTAAAAGGCCACACTTCATTTCAGGAAACCCTCTCCATGGAATTATTCACAAAATCTACAACTCCCCCTAAAAAAAAAAAAAATAAATAAATAAATAAATAAAATTTATTATTCATAAAATATAATTACCAGTGCCACGTGCAATCTTAATGGAGTGCGACTGATGTCATATCACTTGAGTGCAAAAGCTTGGCCCGAAATTGCTAGTCCCTCTTAGTTCATAAGATCATTTAGGTTGGAAAAAAAAAAGTGACAAATTGTGAGTTCCTCTTAATTTTTTTTGATTGTTTTATGATTAACATTCAAGGGCAAGTAGGTTTTAATTGTAATATTCAATCTTGCCAATTTTAATCAGTTTCTGATAATGGAAACTATGAGTAAAAATTGTGAGATTTGTAATTCTTGCCTCTCCAGAGTTGATCTATTGAGTGCCTTGGAATTAGAGAATTGGTTTGAAGTTACTTCTCAATTCTGTCCTAATTCTAAGAATTGGCCGCCTCCTGACTTGATATCGAACTTGTATCTCATGACTCTAATTTACAAGAATTTGATTTAATTAATTTTTTATGGATTGAGTGAATTTATAATTAATTTTGCATTTTAATGACAAAAGTTTCTAAGAAATTTAGCCTGTTGGACTAAAAATCCAAGGAGCTGAGTTTGGCAGAACTGTTTAAAGAACTGAAAGCTCATATATTGGGTTGAGCCAACTCTATCCAAAGTATAATAAAACAAGCCCAAGCTGCGACCTCTAGTGACTAATTTATTTATTTTAGTCTATGAGGGGTGTTGGAATTTAAGTTTCAAACTATGATCAAATTGGTCTTTTTAAAATAGTCGTTTTTTGAAATCCAAAGTAGTTTTTTTGAAATTTAGTTTTCTCCCTCAAAAGTATCTCTTCTACTTTTACTATTTTGTCTTTAGCACTTGTAGAGTTGTGTATGAGCTAAAAACAACTCACAAAAGTTTAGTCCCCACGTTGCTTAGGGATGAAAGAAACTTGGATATATATGTAGGATTGTTTGTTAAGGGTGCAAGTCCTTTGAAGAGGCACTCTCCCTTATCATATGTGTGTGGGGGTTCTTGGGGTGCTTTTGAGCCAAGCTACGTCGGGTACAAATGGGTTTTTACTACATGTAACTTTTTGTTTGAAGAAGCACTCTCCCTTGTCATGTGTGTGTGGGGGTTCTTGGGGTGCTTTTGAGCCAAGCTAGGTCGGGTACAAGTACGGGTGGGTGTTTACTACATGTAACTTTTCGTTTGGATCCACACTAAGGGACATATTATTGGTATATGTAGCCAATATATATAAATACGTATGTACATGTACATGCATGCTCCTGTATGTATGAGACATGTACCCTTCCCCATAAGTGAATGTACCTACCCATACATGCAGAGTCACACCTGTATATGTATGGGTACCTATACAAATATACTCATTCGTATACAGGTCCTTACATTCCATATATACATAATACAGATTTTGGTTGGGTATTGTACGAAATACATATTGTGAGAGTTTTTTGGTCCTCTGTTCTCTGCAAGTGCTACTGGTCTCTGTTTCCTTTATGGTATTGGTTTTCTGTGAGTTTTTGAGTATTACCTTCGGACATACCTATTGGAATCAATTATTGGAAGTGCACCTTAGTCGATTTGGAAGCTGTTTTATCTTGGAGGTGAGAACGTAAGGTCAACCCGGTTGCATACAAATATACAGAGCGTTCAAATACCTTAAAGAGAGTATACATACTATACGACTTAACTTCATTTAAAGTGTGACGATTTCTGCTACTGTTTCAGAGGATCGATTGAACAAGTAAGTCATCTTCACTTGTATTCATACTTCCATTAATATAATAGTTTGTCAAAATCTTATACCTATTGTCTGATTATTGTTTTACTTACAATAGGCCCTGTTATAATTGATGTATTTGTCAATAATATTCCAGACTTGGTTCCTTCCTCATAAATATATGAAAGAAGTCAAAAGTGGAATAAGGGAAAAGTAAGAGAGTATACATACTATACAACTTCATTTAAACTGGGACGATTTTTGCTACTGTTTCAGAGGATCAATTGAACAAGTAAATCATCTTTACTTGTATTTATACTTCCATTAATATAATAGTTTGTCAAAGTCTTATACCTATTGCATGGTTATTGTTTTACTTACAATAGGCCCTGTTATAATTGATGTATTTGTCAATAATATTCCAGACTCGGTTCCTTCCCCAAAAATATGTGAAAGAAGTTAAAAGTGGAATAAAGGAAAAGTAAGGGAAGGGATTGTCCTCGCAATATTGTTTGGTGGTGACTTTAGTCTGGAGGAGGCTCAACTGGTGAAAAGGGTTTTCTGAGCAAGCGGCATCAAGGATTTAGGGGACGGTAATGGTATCGGTATCGGTCTCTGTCAATGCCGATCCAATACCGATCCAGATATCTATCGATTTTGCCCCTAATTTTTTACTATTTTACTTATAAAATGATCCAAATCGATCAGGGATCGGTCTCAGCCAATACAGCTAATCCCACATCGATACTTGAAACCATGAGCAGCATAGGTAATGCACTAACAAGGAGATACAAAACAATTGGAGAAGAGAATCATTTCATGTAAAAAAAAAAGGGGAGAGAGAGGGAGAGAGAGAGAGAGAGAGAGAGAGAGAGAGAGAGAGAGAGAGAGAGACAAAGGGTGCTAATATATCCTTCCTTAATCAATGGCCATCGTTGCATGGTTCGATGAATGTTTGGTTTTTTTTTATACCCAGGGTATTTGAATCTTTGACCCGACTAATCCCTGGGGTCATTGTGATACCGCTTACATAGGACCGGGTTAGTCCGAGACAGAAACTCTCATGTGGTGGCCTCAAAAAGTTAGGTGCAACGACGAAGATTTGATCATGGGGCCTCGCTTCTTGAGGCAGAGCACCGTGTCCTGTCCAAGCCAGATGTGAATGAAACCAATCCACTCATGATCACAGGAAAGAGATGTGAATGAAACCCGAATCACATTTGAATTAGATGTGGAAGATGAAATCATGAAACCAATCCACTCATGATCTATTTCATGCGTACAACTGACCCATAAAATAAAATGAAACTTAAGAGAATGAGAATGGTTTCTATTTAGCTAGTACTAGCTAATAAGTTAGTATTATACGTTGTTGATAGAGAAACCTCAACCACCAAAGCATGAGAGCCTGAGAGGCAACCGACCAGCACAAAACCCTAAATCACAATGCAATGAATACCTAATATCCCGTATATAATATCAGACAAATAAACTTTACTAAACAGCCTTCAAGGTGGCATGCATCATAATTACCATGACGACGAAGAGCTCTTCCCCATGCATTAAGTGGTTCCCACTTCCCACTTCCCACTTCCCACTTCCCACTTCCCACCCTGAACCCTAAAAATCCCCTTCCTGGGTTAGTTCACTGAAATCGGCAGAAATGGGGATCGGACTTGATCGGCTCCAATTCAAATCGAATCGGACAGAAATAGATACTGATTTTTGGCCAATCCCATATTGGTGGATCGGTAATCCATCTGATATCGGCTGAGACTGATACCGTATCCAATAAGGATAACTAAATCCCTGATCAAACCAGAATGGAACAGGAAGTTTTATCTCACAGTGGAATGCTCGACGCAGAGATTCAATGCCATGAAATCAGGTTAGTGGGACTATTAGACTGATATAATCAAATCATCTACATTTCCCTCCGCTTCAACCTGGAACCGAAAGGATTAATGTACTTCAATCAAGCTCTCTCTCTCTCTCTCTCTCTAGAGTGGTCCACTGGGATATCAAACAAAAGTACCAGACAGAGTAGAGGGACATACTGAGGCAGCATGATATACTTGAATCCATGATTGGAGGGTCCCAAACTCCCAATATGCCACACCTCCTTAGCTGTAGTGAAAGCGTGGTTTTAGGCACTCGAGCCAAATATGCATGCAAGCACAGACTTCACCAATGGCTACAATTATATCTGCAAAAAGTCAACTAACAATGAGGAGAGAGAGAGAGAGAGAGAGAGAGAACATTCCTAATCTTACCAATATCAATTCTAGTGGCATAGGATTCCCAGACAGTTTTTGGCTTGTAACATTACATATATATTCAAGCCATGTAATGATTTCCTAGCACATGAATCATTTAAATATGTTTCCTCTTCTTCCTTGAAGAGCCCGCACGCCACCCTGAGTTCTTTCAACCATGCAGAAGCTCCTGGCAAAGATGAGGAGTAGACAAAGCTTAGTACATCTGCTCTTGGCATTTATCCTCCTTGCAGTTGCAGCTTCAAACTCCCATTTCTCCAATCCTACCATGGTTCAAGCAGTAGAAACAGGCAAGCCACTTACCTTCTCCTATTACCTACATTAGTTCAGTTCACTTTGCCAAAACTATGGTTTCCAAGTGTGAAATATATACCATGTAACAAAACAAAGTCTCCCTCTTGGATTTCTTTCGACTTCTGACCTGCAGCTTCTAATGGATCTTACCTTATCCAGTGGTGATCACAGCTGCTTTCAGGCATGGACCTGCAGAACTTGGATCTCACTCCACCTCTCGATCAACTTTGGCTACTTGGGTGAGTCACAAAAGTTTATTCTGATGATCACAATTACTCTCCTTTTTCTTTCCATTTTAGCAAAATGCTATAAACAAAATGCATACAGCATGTACCTGAACTCTTCCTGTGTGCATGAAAAGGAGAACACCAGAAAAATGACCGGGAGGAAGAAACGTAAAGTTCCATCCGGACCCAGCCCAATTGGAAACCAGCATTCACCAACTAGGCCATGAATGGATGAATTATGCTTCTTCTGTCTTGCAAGTAGAAGAGATTGTAGTGATGTTCCTGTAGCTGAAGGTGAAGTACTTTTAAATTTGGAAAACTTTAGATGTCTAAAGTACTTATTGTAGCAGGATGAAATTTATTTCCAGATTCAGATGATAAATAGCTGACTACCATTCAACCATCCCACAATTTGAGGTTGACTATCTAACCCAATATCATCCAACAAGAAGGATATAATGCACATTTGGTGTGTTTTACCCTCCATATTTTTGAAGATGTGATCAAATTTCAAGTTTAAACTAGAAATAATAGATTGAAATTTAACGAGGTAAAGAACCACAAAATAAACTTATTTTGTTCTCTCTGTTAATTTCACCAACAAAAAAATTGAAAGCAGATTTTCAGACTGATTGTGTAGACCAAATAGCCATATTTACAAAGTGGAGTTGATTTCTACTAGCACGTCAGTGATCCACATTCTCAAGGAGGACACCAGATGTTGCAGAGTTGTAAGAATGTAAAGTTCTCATCATAAATAAAACTTATTTTCCCTTCCTTCTCCTAAAAAAAATTACTAATAGTATAATGTTTTATACAAAAGTTTCATAACTCAGATAAAATACCTCCAAAGATTTTCCCTTCAAAAAAAAACTTCCAAGAATGTCAATTGTCATTATACGTAGCTACACTCACCCACATGAAGACTAGTTTCATGTGATTCATCGTTTTTTGTTTTAGAATGATTTTCTGGCAGTGGATATAAGGGCAATTTGAGACAAGAAATTTTTCTCATGACACCATGAACTATGATTTTCTTTTCCTTCCGATAACTAGTTGATTTTCATGATTTGCAACAGAATGACTAAGCCAACATAAAAATGGCCATTATATATATTAACTAAATACCCATTTCTCACCAAAATCACAGGCAATGAATGAATATATACATGATATGTTTACACCATGCGTTTCCGCCTTGATCGCTTGCCTCTCCTTGGCCCAGAATAATCTGGAATCTGTTTGCTACCACCAGAAGCATATGCCTCTTCAAGAACTTCCTCATCCTGCCATAGATCATCATTTAGTTTATGAATCGCAAGATCTGGGAAGAGTATATTCCAAATTAATAAATATATTGAGTCTAGAATGCTGGACCTCAGATGCAATCCACAAATTTTATTGGAATTTGTCAAGCTGCCAACTGTGAATAGTTATGGGCATATAGCACAACAAATGGCATTTGGCCTTCCATTTTCATCTAATTTTCTCCTCCTTTTTATCATTTGGGAGGGGGTGTCAAACCATGCCTTCAGTTTAGACCGGTATTGTTGAATGCTTAGAACTAAGAATGGAACACCAATATCACAAGGCCAATTGCTACCAATGGTGTCTTGATGACCATAACTCCAGGAAAAAAATGATGATTTAAAATAAAATTTAAAGAAGAAGAAGAAGAAGATAGCCTAGGTAGAGGAGCCAACTGTCCAATACCTACTGCTTCACAGTCAAGTGAATGGATTGTGTTCATGTAACCACATGAACATTTTCTGGATGGTATTTTTTCTGCCATAATTTAGGATCCAGAACTGCAAAAGATGCATGATATCTAAGGAAAAGGAACAGAAGAGATTATTTTTGGAGGGCTATCTAAAAGATATGCCTTCAAGAGTTCCATGTCACCAAAGTATATTAATCTAAGTGAACATAAAGACATGGCAATAAGATTTGTGTGCTTGCAAACCAGAATGTTGGGAATTCAGGAATCAACATTTTCTTAGAACGTGTGCAACTGAGAAGCAAAGTTGAGATGGCTTAGTGAAAAACCCCAGGAAGTAAAGAGCATCTGAGAATGCTAGGTATGCCCCCAATAGGTGAGAAAACAAAGGAGAATTGGAAGCAGACAGGATAAATGATGGTGCACCGTACATGTAAGAAGTGCTTTGGGACAAGTGGAAGGCCCCAAAGAAAGTTTGTGGAGTAGTGGACTGGGGAATCAAGAATTCAAGAAAGGACTTGAAGATAATCTTTAGAGCGGGATGGCAGTGATTGGAATTGGGCTATGATGATGATGATGATGATGACAAACATCAAAAGGTACATGGAAACAGAAATGAGAATAGTTGGGCCCTGGCACTTTAAACATGGACAGGAGATTGGAACCTTCCATTCCACAGCTCCCACATGGGATACCTGCAATGCTAGAAGTCACGTGATCAGCTGGTCCAAAAGACGATAACTTTCAAGAAAGATCAGAAAATATTGGTGCTCCAATCTTTTTTGGTCACAAAAATGGAACGGGTTGCTTTGTTGCAACTGTACGAATATTAAAGCTTACAACCATATAATGGAGCTTCAAGCCCTAGTCTTTGGAGTTATCTTCTAGAGGAACATAATATGGTAGGTCCCGCACATATCATTTCAATGCAAAGGAGGGGTGATTGACAGCTTTGATCCTGTCCAGTTCTATCACAAATTGTTTTCCATGCACAGGTTACAGAAACATCAGACTTTTTGGACAAGACATGGCATCAAATAATGACGTCATATTCATAGAGAAGTTCAATCGTACCTTATCCTTGATCTCTTCATCAGCCTCGTCCCCAGAACCAGATGTAGAAGCCAGAGTCTGAACTTCTTCTGCTGGAAGAGCTTTGTTTAGTTTTTTCTTCCTCTCTTCTTTGAGTTGCCTGAATATGTTTGTTGTATTAGTGACTGAAGGAATAAACAGCTGGGAGACTAAAAATACAATATGAGAGATGTAAGACCCACCTATCACGAGTCCTTACTGGCAGAGAAGTTGCACGTTTTGCACGACCTGCAGTATTGATGTCACTTGCATTCTCGCTCACAACTGGTTTTGTACCACCTAAATTCCGTAGCCAAACTTGTTGTGCTGTACTGAGGACATTGTTTGTGAACCTAAAAACACCAAGGGAATAACATACTTCAAAATAACAGAAGATACAGGTTTGCAGAACAAAAGCTAGATGCTGGGGTGTGTTCCGTTTCTCCATTGTGTTTTATTCATCACAAATAATAAAAAAATAAAAAAGCCAGGATTTTTTTTTTTAACGGATGATTACTGAACACCATTGCGTTACAGATTTCTTGACTAAATTAGTGAGTTCAGGAAAATTGTCAAGCATCATTAAGGAGTTACAAAAAGTCCCCGGTATAAATTCTATAGGGGCAAATTGTTTCTACTGTCAACTCTCAGATAAATGAGAATATGAATGTACAGTAGATGTTATGGCTGCATCAGCAACATATATATCCGTTACTTATATGTCAGTGGTTGCTGGAAAGGTTCATCCGAGGAGAGATGACCATATAAATTGTTTTTACGTCACTCATCAGATTTCAGATCATAGAAAAGCATAAACGAGACGATAAAGTTGTATCATAAGAAATGATATGGCTGAAGTGTGTGATATGGATGCAAACATATGTATGAAGTTAATAGAGGTTATTATGGCAAAATCTTCGTATATGAGCTTCACAAGTGCCAAATAAAATAATAGCTAATCAGACACCAACCAGTAGATTGACAATCCTGATGGGACAGACAAGGAAAAGTAACCAATCATGAGAGGAAGGAATTTGAAAATGAGAAGCGTGTTCTTTTGAGCTGGATCATCAGTCTGCCAAAAAGAAAACTTGATTAGTCTTCCAAAATGCTCAAAAAAAAAAAAAAAAAATTCAAAAGAGGAAAGCAAGGGCCTAATAGATAAAGTTGACTCTCCACCTGGGGTGGCTTCATGAGTTCCATCGAAACATATTGAGAAACAACGAGAAGGACAGGTAGAACAAGGTATGCTACAGTATCATGCCAGCCCAACGGTGGATGTCCATCCTGCATGGAGGGATTATATATTGCATGTCATCTATATTGGATGCATAAATTTCTGAAAAAAATTGCCACTCACTGCCTCTGTGCCCCAAAGCTAATCTGCGTGCTTTTCCCAACAAAAGTCTGAGAACTCAGCCATTGTGTGGAATATTGCTAAAACAATGGATGTTTATATAGGCAAGTATGTACTTTAAAATGGAGGATATTGCTAGTAACCCACATACAAAAAGTTGAACTAGTAGGAGAAAGCTCACATGCAACTGTTCACCTTCTTTCCCTTAGTTGTCCATTTTATTGTATGAGATTTTTGATAAATTACTAATGTAGACTAATCCCGAACCAGAAAATCCAGCAAGAGACTAGTTCCATACTTAAATTTTGGTTAATTAGGGTATCATTATTTTTAAACATAATAAAAATGCATTCCAGGTTTAGGGAACACAACCTGGACTAAGAGTCAAAACTGCATTTCCACCCACAAACTGCAGGTTTCCCCATCTCTAAGCATTACAGAGATATGCTACACAATTATTAGTTCAAGTCAATATGGTCTGCATTATCCTCAGCCGGCATAAGACATTCATGATGAAGGCAATGAAAGATGGTGACACAAATAATTAATTATTAGGCATCTATAGATTAGAGCAGAAAGCAAAGTTAGGTTCGTGTATCTGTTGAACCAAAAGTTTTATTACCACAAATGGAATAAGCCAGGAAACACCAGAACCATTTTGGCGAGCAGCAATTGTGGTGGGGCCTCCCAAAGATGGAATCCAAAAGAAACCTTCCGTCAGCAGTCCCTTAAAACAAAAGAGTTTATAAATCAGTTGCCATGGTTTTATCAGTACATATACCATATATGATCATAGAACACCTAGAAAAAAAATTGCAAAATTAATCTTTTGTTTACCTCATTTGCTACATTTGAGAGAGCTTGATATAAACCAATCCAAACTGGTATTGAAGCTAAAGTTGGCAAACACCCTGTTCAGCCTCAGATAGTACCGAGATATCAAGAACTATTAGTAGTATAATAGAATCAAGAGTAAGAACAGTAAATGTGGTAAGAAGGCAAACAATAGCCACATGTCCTTGAGATAGAAATGAAAATAAGATAAACCAGGGCAAATATCCTAGAGAGAGAGGGAGAATATTGATGAGAAACTACTGATCACCATCAAAATCTGCAAGAAATAAGTAATATAAAGCAGAAGTTTATGATAGCGGTGGCAAATATGGACTAATCCAGATCCAACCCAGATAAAATCCCAATTTTGGGCAAGGACTTATCTGTATACAACCCAGCTTGGGTTGAGTATGACCTGCAATTGACCTCCTCTGGCAATTAATGTGACAAAAATAACTACCGTTGAGTTTAATTCATGCCAAAAACACCTCTTTTTTTTTTAAAGATTTGAACTCCATAACTATTAGTTGTAACTCACAAAGCTCAAACCAACTAAGCTAACTTAATCTATCATTATTAAATTGAAATATCTCTAAATAGGACAAATAACATTTAGAGGCCCCAATTGAAATCCAAAACACCAACTTTTTTAGTTCCAACGTGACATAATTGTCTGAACCCAAATTTTGGAAGAGGCATGTTGAGGTAATGGAAGTTGAATTATAACATCTCAAACAAGTTGAACATTAATATTTCTTCCCTTTCAGGCTTTGTGGTGATTAGGACTTGTTGAAGATAATTGGTAGTTGCAATCATCTCACCCACAGACAATCCATTAAGGGTGTCATTGACATGAAAACATTCATTTACTCCTCAACTTCTACTTTCTGCTTGCCTGATGGATTTCCTATGGGGATTGCATTCGCTGGACCTACGCATCTGGTCCACAAGGACATGAAGGGGACACGAAGGCCTCATTAATTTACCTCAAAAATCACACAACACATGGATGTTGAAAAATCGCCACCAGTGGCTCCAATTTTCAAGGCATAAGCTCCTCTATCTATGGATGGGAAAATTCAAGTATTTGGGTCATGCTAGAAGCTAGTATAACCGCAAGAGTATAGCTTTAGCCTCACCCTCATTCAACTAACAGCTAAAAACAAGAGAAAATTAAAGTCATATTCACATTTACATATGGGATGAAATTATATACATCGGGAATCCATAATCATTTAACAAGCCAAAATTAAAGTCACTAACTAATAAAGAAGACTGTCAAAACTATACATTTAATACTCCAGTGAGTTTCCCCAATTAGTACAAAGAAGAAAATATTACTGCAATACAAACGCTAACCGAAAGACACACCTGCCAATGGGTTAACACCAGCTTTCGTATAGAGGCGTGATGTCTCAAGTTGTATTCTTTCCTGACAGTAACATAACAGTAAAAACAAAATAATAAGCTTCAAATTGCATGCCCAGAATGAATATATGTTACACACTTTAATCTTCAATATTCATTTTCTATGCCACAGACAAAGTAAGGATGTGACTCTCCTCAATATTAATTTTCTCAGCTTTCAGAATCTGTCTTCGACTCTAATGAACACGCTGAAATTTCATTCAAATGGATATTGTTTGCCAATGTCAACATCTTATTTAAAAGTTCCCTTTTTCTTTTTTGGGGGAAAATTCCAACCACTGACACATTATTTTTGGATTACTCCGCTGAATCACTTATCATTCTTCTCTTTTATTCTAATTCTTTGGATCTTAGTTTTTGTTTAACTTTTATATCACGGAGACTGCAGAGAAAGGAGTGCAGTGCTTACTTGGACTATTCTCATGCTCAAGGTTAGATCTGTTGGAGCAATTAAATCTGAGTTCTTGTTTCTTTCTCCACCACTATTCTCTTTATTTAGTTTATTGGCAGAGGAAACTGATTTCTATGTCAATAAATCATCTCTAACTTAATTTCCACAAATCGCTACCATCCCCTGCTTAATCTTATCTCCCAAGCCCTAGCTGACCTCATACTGAAATCCCTCATTCCCATCAACTGCCCCATCATCCACTAAACCCTCATTTGTCAATAAATATCACCTCCCCACTGGTTCGCTAGAACCTCCTATGTAAAACCCCTTAACACCCTGATCTGTCCTTCACCTCAAATCCCTCTTCCTTCTGATAAATCAAGCACCCTAGAACCTTCCTCCCCCTCCCCCCAGCCAGCATAGAGAACAATATTTTTCTATGAAAATTTAATAATTTATTTCTTAATCCAATGCCGTTACAAAACCTAGTACTTGAATCCATAAACCCAACACTTGTAAAGGAAGGAAATGAAAAAAGAAGGTTTTTTTTTTTTTTTTTTTTTACCTGATTCCCTACATATCTTTTTTGAATCGCTTTAATCTTGGGCTGAAGATTTTGCATTGCAAGAGTTGATTCAACCTGTAAACAAATCAAAAACATTATACAGTGGCATAATCATTCAACAACAACAATAGACATTACATGGACACATCCAATATTATCGGCTCATAATTTTAAAACTGAAACTAAAAAGTTTCAATGAGTATAAAAACAAAGTAAGAAAATTTATTTAAAAGAATTTTCATTATTGTTATTATCATTATCGATGCCTTCAAGTAACTATTTGAGGCAGAAGTTTCTTCCACCTTCCAGTCGATCCAGAGCCATATATAACATCAAATCAGGTGCTTCCAATTTTAGCTAGAAATATATATCATGTGATTCGAATCATTTTTTACTTCCCCAACCCCAAGCTCTCTGCAATCTTCCTATCCTTTTGAACATTCAATATTAAACACCTCTTGCACGATTCTGTTATTAGTCTTCATTGCACATATCCAAAACATTCAATCAACAACCTCTTGTTTGACTCACAATGTATTCAACTCTTATATTCACCCATTCACATGATGAGTTTGTTTATGGTTTCATTTCTTATATTATTTTAGCTCATCCACTTCATCTTGGTGAGTTGCATCTCTGAATTGTTATTTCTCAATAAATCGAAGTTGCATCATTAAGCATGGTGAATGTTAGAACTATCTTAAAAAACTTCTCTGACTTCCCTCAGTATATGTTGGCAAGCTCCAGTTAAATTAACTCCATGGCCCCAAACTCATCAATCCTATATATAAAAAATAAATATAACTAAAAGAAAGTGATTTCACATATTTCATGGTCATCGTACTTATCTGATACCTGAGCTCTGTTCCTATTGTTTTTAAAATTGGACTCCATATTTGATTGGTTATGGTTAGCAATACATGCTTCAACTTAGACAAGCTATACAAACACCACACAATACATTTTACTTGGAGGAAGTACACACTTTCTCATTTACATTTTACTTGGTGGAAGTACACACTTTCTCATTTGCCCAAGTTACAATGGCAGAATTGATTTTCACCTGTTTCTTTGTCAAAGGAAATGTAGCCGCTTTGACAAGAACGGTGAGCAAGATAATTGCAAACCCATAAGCGTAGGGAACATGTACAGCTGTAAGTCCATCTTCCAACACCTGCAACCAAATCAAACATGTGAATTATCCACATATCATGCTCCCATCTTTCTGGAAAAGTTTTCAACCAATGTCCTAACGATATAATTGTTGCCAGAAGCAACCCAACGAACAGCTTTTGAAACAAATATCAGAACAAGACTGAGACATGATCTAAATTTGATGTATAATTTATCAACTTCCAAGTACGCCGTAAGTCTTCATTTACTGATTCATTTACATTATCTCATTAGATTAAGCAGAGACATTAACAGTATCAGAATGTATAAGCCCCAGAGAATGATGGATTAGATGTAACCCCCAGAACGGTATCGGTATTAGTACGTATAAGCCCCAACAGTATCAGATATAAAGATGGTGATTATCAGACACTGCTAGTCACAGAGTTCAACCACACCTGTGAGCCGAGCAATCCATTGTCAAATACGCAATTCACATATAACCCTCAGAGGTTTGCATACCCTCAACAAACCGTAAACTACACGACCGAAACTTCCACCTTAAACATTTCACATTCTGCAGATGAAAGAATACCTTCAAAACAACTTCCATCCCGTCTGATATGAATCCAAACCAACCACTGTTCTTCTGAACCGCGGCATCAGTAGACCCAGCAGCAGCACCAGCCGAATCCGTCGCGACTGCGGCATCAGCAAGCGTGTATAATAAACTTTCAGCTCGGCTAAAAATTCCATGAAAATCGATCGAAGAGTCTAATTGGTGAAGAGAAGGAACCTCATGGAAGCTCAATTTCACCCTTGTACCGTTGAATCTCCGGTGAGGGAACCTGCTAAAGCCATGGCCCAGAAGAGAAGGGAGAGAAGTACCAAGAAACTGAGAAGATGAAATTAGAGCTTTCGCCATGGTTTCAGATTTCAAAGCTCAATAAGGAGAGGTTCAATTCAACTTCTTTAATGAGGATAGTGACGGAGAGGCAGTGGAACGACGAGAAGGAAGGAGAGAGAGTTGGAGGTATATTTCCATTATCCAAATTCTTTTGGTAGCGAAGTGAAACCACCAGTTCACTACAGAGTCACATACCGTCTCCAACGGGAAAAAGATCCTCCCAAACATCTTGAGATATTTTCTTCAATGCCGTGTTTGGATGCCAGGAAAAGAAATGTGAAGAAAACAAATTATATAGATGCTTAAATGTTCATACTTTTTGTTTTTTGGGTCTTCGTTTCAGTACACTCGTAAGTCGTAATTGTATTTATCCTCTCACTTTGATACTTTCATCAATGAATCTCATTCAAAGAAGCAATTTGGTAGAATCTGACAAGTCTACTAAGTACTAACCAAGTTAGGCGGATTTTTTAGACCATTAGAACTGCGGTTTCAAGAATCGGGATTAAATAACTTATTAGGCTCGTATGATTCTTGTACGAAAAACCCTAGATGCCTAGAATATATCGATTTTGAGGCCGACCCAACAAGATTTCACCTTTTGAACTCATTATTTGATCCAATGGGTAGACCAATCCTAGCTGCTGAATAGGATTGATTCAAACTTTGGTCCGTGAAAGCTTTCATGTCAGCATGTATTGACATGTTAGATATGGTTATCCAACACATTTACATTTTTTTTTTTTTAATTTGGAAGAAGGGCTATTCATTAGAACGTGTAAAGGCCGTGGTTTGAGGATTATATATATCCACCAACCACAAAGTGGAGTTCGCCCAAATAGTTGCATATGTAAGCAACAATGCTTTCCTAGTTAGAGAATCCGCAACATCATTGGAGTCTTTAAACGTAAGAGAAATGGCACGATGCAAAATAAGCGAAGATATGCCAAATGTCCGCGATCACAAGATGTGCTGAGGAGGGCAGAGCTTTCCTTGGATTAAGAATATAAGAGATCAGCTCTTGAGAGTCTGATTCCACCAAGAGATGATCAAATCCTTAAGATATTCCATGGAGAAGGCCAAACTACATAGCGAGCGCCTCACCTAGAAGGCTACAATGGAAGGATGCTGGTTCAGAACTTGCCAGTAAAGGAGCGTTTGTATGATTGCGAATGATGAAGCTCATAACCCCAAAGATAGTAGGCAGGCAAAGAAAAGCGTCACAGTTTAGTTTGACATGTGAAGGAGAAGGAGGGGGACTAAGGTCGATGGTGGAGTGAAGCTAGAGATGTCGGAGAAGGAGGTGGGGTGGGTGATGAGGGAAGATTGGTGGAAGGATAGGGGTTTTTTGCCTTGCAGAATTTTGAGTGTTCTTGGGTTGCTAGCTTGATTACCAAGGGGGGACCATTTTTCCTTGTCTAAGAGGAACACCATTTTTCCTTGTCTAAGAGGAACTCGTCTATAGCATGCTAGATGTACTAGACAAGAAAGATGTAGAGGCCAACACATTTACACTTAAGACAATGGATTTGTATTTCTTCTCAAGTGGGTTATGATCATTCTTTCAAACAGCCAGAATTCAACACCGATATAAACCAAGGAAATGAGAATCTTCTATCCTCTTGGCCAAGTAGTTTGAATCCAGTGTTGATTTGATTCATAGTGATCAAGGAACAACAAAGTTTAAAATGGGCTACAGAGTAAGGTTCCATATTGATCGTGTTATCAGGACAAGTCTTGAGAACCCTTTCCAACCATGATGGTTTGACGCAGGAGCATCCCACAAACGTGTGAAAATCGTCACCAACCACTACACCGATGCAGTGAGCATCGGGTGACTGGGAGCCCCTTGGGACGTGTGCCCGAATGCTCTCAACTGTCCAATGCTCACCACACCTCACCGCTTGCTATAGAGGATGTGGACTCCCCACAAAGCCATGTATTCTAGAGAGCCCTTTCCAAAGGGAGGCGATAGTGAGAGCAATAGAGGGAGGGGGTGTTGTGGGAGGTGGTGGTGGTAAAATCATGATGCATCTAAGATTCATCCAAATTTTAGACCCCAGTAGATTTGGATGTACCATGCATTCTTTTACTTTAAAACCTATAGTTCCATTTTTAGTAATCACTTATACATCATGGGGCGAAAAAGTATTATCAATGTTAACCTATGGTTCTAGTTATAGTAACTTTTTCAAATATTTTGACCTAATGATCCACAATTCCATATAGTTATGTTCGGAAGCCAAGGAAATAAGAAAAAAAAAAAAATAAGGAGAGAAATAGTTACATACAAAAATTATCGTGAAATTATGATTTTATTTATTGCATTTTTTGTACTATTTTCTTTTCTTAGTTACCAATTATGCCTATATGCAGAAAAGATGGAGTTTCCCTCTAGCCAAGTTGAAAGTAGAATTTCTCCCACGATAGTCATAATTGCTTTTGAATAACAACAGAGTAATTAATAATAAATTTGTGGATGAATTCTACATCTTAGGTAAATGAAAAATTTATGAACACTAGCTTAGTCTAATGGTGGCAGTTTCGACATGAAGAGTCAGTCTTCAGAGGAGGAAATCGTGAGATCAAATCCTATCATATGTATGTGTGAATGGATGAATATGTGTAGGGATAGGTGGGCACTAGCACTAAAGATAAAAGGAAAATTTTGAACGGTAGAAAATAGATTTGATTTTATGGGCGGTTGCCAAGAGATTGGAGAACATTTCTCATAGGACCGCATAATTTGACCTTATGTAATTTTTATCAAAAAAATAAATAAATAAATGAAGTGGCTGTTGTCAACTTGGTTTATAATACATTGATTGTGATACTCTGGTCTTATTCTGCCACCATTCATCTGAATCCAAAGGGCCCACGAGAAACTAACTATTCGTAATACGCGTTCTAAAGTTGACAAGCAACACGTGCTAGAGACCGTTGGAAGTTATAGATCGACGGTAGGGAATTTTTCTTCAAATATGAATTCATTATATTTTTAGGTGTTCGAAAAAAGACCACACCGGCACATCCCATGGGTTTGGGGATTAGAAATTTCTGGAAATCACTAGAAGAGCGAATCTGAACCCTAATGTGAAACGTGGAGGTTAGTTCTTTACACCGTCCATCTTGTTCAATCGGACGACTGACAAGTTTCCACTGGAACATTCTGGAAACGAACTCTTAATTTCTATATAACAAACTCTCCACGCCTCTTTAGATCTCTATTCTTTTGCAAAACCTAGCTCCAGTACCTCTTCTTTGGAGGAGCTATCTCTGTTTCATTTTTCTGCTTTTTTCTCTGTTTGCCTTCGTCTTTTTTCCTTTATTTTTCTGTGAATCGATTAAGCACTAAACAATGGCAGCCAAAGGTGAAGGTCCAGCGATCGGAATTGATCTAGGGACGACGTACTCTTGTGTTGGTGTATGGCAACACGATCGTGTTGAGATCATAGCTAATGATCAAGGAAACAGGACCACTCCTTCTTATGTTGCCTTCACTGATACCGAGCGTTTGATCGGAGATGCGGCGAAGAACCAGGTCGCGATGAACCCAATCAATACTGTCTTTGGTGAGATTTTACTATTTTTGTTTTCACTGTAACCTAGATCTGCTTTTTCTCCCTTTTTTATTTTGATTCTTAGGTATCCTTAAAGTTAAGAAACCTGTTTTTGTATCAGATCTGGCTTTACTATGTAGTTTCCTGTCTAGGTTGCTCAAAATTCCTTATTTTGTTCATAGATTCGGTTGCAGGGTATGCTTGTTACCTCTTGTAGTTTTGTTCTTCTAGTGGTTATCTTTTTGGCTTGATTTCTGTCCAACTGCCCCACGATAGAGTTATATTGTAACTAGAATGTTATACATTTCCTTGATTTTCTCTGTATTAGGGATTTGTGGAACGTGATCTATAAACAGGACGTACTTATAAGCATTTTCTTTCAATTTCTCCGTTTTAGAAATGATTGTTTTCTGTAAATAATCCGGATAGTTAAGATTTGAGATTTTGGAATCAGAAATTGATTTTAATCTTCATAGCCTGACGTTCACGATCCCAACAAAAGCTTCAAATTTCCCCTATAAACATTTAGTTTTTCTTTTATACATGATTTATAATAACCCTCCGTTTTCGATTTTATCTTAGTTTTGTTTATATATTTATTTGATTATTGAAGAATGGAAATGCACTTTTATTCAGATTCCAGTCTCCTTGTTTGTATTACTTTTTAGGTTTTGTCTAGTGCGCAATTTTTGAATTTCTGTCTTTGATTTACATGCGTTCAGTTTAAATCTTGATTCTTAAAAGGCAGTAATTAATTTGGGACTCTTACTCTGTTCTGTGGATTTATGCTACCTTTTAAGGTTTTCTCATATGATATTGTTGTTCTTGTTCTGTCTTTGATTTACATGCGTTCAGTTTAAATCTTGATTCTTGAAAGGTAGTAATTATTGTGGGACTCTTACTCTGTTCTGTAAGTTTATGCTGCCTTTTAAGGTTTTCTCATATGGTATTGTGGTTCTTGTTGCTGTGTCATCAGATGCAAAGCGGTTGATTGGTAGGAGATTTAGCGACTCCTCAGTTCAGAGTGACATCAAATTATGGCCCTTCAAGGTCATTCCTGGACCTGGTGATAAGCCAATGATCGTGGTGTCATACAAGGGCGAGGAAAAGCAGTTCGCTGCAGAGGAAATTTCTTCCATGGTCCTCATTAAGATGCGTGAGATTGCTGAGGCCTACCTTGGTTCTACGGTAAAGAATGCCGTTGTCACAGTACCTGCTTACTTCAACGACTCTCAGCGTCAGGCAACAAAGGATGCTGGAGTCATTGCGGGCCTCAATGTCATGCGTATCATAAATGAGCCCACGGCAGCTGCCATTGCTTATGGTCTTGACAAAAAGGCAACAAGTGTCGGTGAAAAGAATGTCCTTATCTTTGACCTCGGTGGTGGTACCTTTGATGTTTCCCTTCTTACCATCGAAGAGGGTATCTTTGAGGTTAAGTCCACAGCAGGAGATACTCACCTTGGAGGAGAGGACTTTGATAACAGGATGGTGAACCACTTCGTCCAAGAGTTCAAGAGGAAGCACAAGAAGGACATCACTGGAAACCCCAGGGCTCTCCGGAGACTGAGAACATCTTGTGAGAGGGCGAAGAGAACCCTCTCTTCCACTGCTCAGACAACTATTGAAATTGATTCTTTGTACGAGGGTGTTGACTTCTACTCTACTATTACCCGTGCTAGATTCGAGGAGCTCAACATGGATCTTTTTAGGAAGTGCATGGAGCCTGTGGAGAAGTGTTTGAGGGATGCGAAGATGGACAAGAGCACCGTCCATGAAGTTGTCCTAGTCGGTGGATCTACTAGAATTCCCAAGGTCCAGCAGCTTTTGCAGGATTTCTTCAACGGGAAGGAGCTCTGCAAAAACATCAACCCTGATGAGGCCGTCGCTTATGGTGCTGCAGTTCAGGCTGCCATTCTCAGTGGTGAGGGCAACGAGAAGGTGCAGGACCTATTGCTTCTCGATGTTACCCCTCTTTCCCTTGGTCTGGAGACGGCCGGAGGTGTCATGACTGTGTTGATCCCCAGGAACACTACAATTCCCACCAAGAAAGAGCAGGTTTTCTCTACTTATTCGGACAACCAACCCGGAGTGTTGATCCAGGTGTACGAGGGCGAGAGGACGAGGACCAGGGACAACAACCTCCTTGGAAAGTTTGAGCTCTCTGGTATCCCTCCTGCTCCCAGGGGTGTACCTCAAATTACAGTGTGCTTTGACATTGATGCCAATGGTATCCTGAATGTCTCCGCTGAGGACAAGACGACTGGACAGAAGAACAAAATCACCATTACCAACGACAAGGGTAGATTGTCGAAGGAGGAGATAGAGAAGATGGTTCAGGATTCGGAAAAGTACAAGTCGGAGGATGAGGAACACAAAAAGAAGGTTGAGGCGAAGAATACCCTGGAGAATTATGCCTACAACATGAGGAACACGATCAAGGACGAGAAGATCGGGTCTAAGCTTGCAGCGGCCGACAAGAAGAAGATAGAAGATGCCATCGAGGCAGCCATCCAGTGGCTAGACAGCAACCAGCTTGGGGAGGCTGACGAGTTCGATGACAAGATGAAGGAGCTAGAGAGCATCTGCAACCCCATCATAGCCAAGATGTACCAGGGAGCTGGAGCTGACATGGACGGTGGCGTGGATGATGATGCGCCTCCTGCTGGTGGAAGCGGTGCCGGTCCCAAGATCGAGGAAGTCGACTAAATTTAACGACTTCTCTTTAATAATTTTTGAATACCCAATATTTTGTTGTCCTCTCTTCGTTTATTTTGAGAGGATAATTTCGTCGTCGTGCCCTTTACCACTTTTTCTTATATGCGCTATTTTTTAGTTTTATTATATTTAGGATTTCTATTTTTCTCGAGTCACAATACTTTTATTTCTTGCAATTAATATGATGCTTATTCGGCCCAAGTGTATTGCTTACATTTTGTTTAGATCTCTTTTCGATTTTCTTGATCTGTCTTATTCTTCAGTAATTCAATATCCACTCGAATTATATATTTTTAATTTGTTAATTAATTCAATTTTCGACTAAGAAATAAAAGTACATTTTTACCCCTAATAATAATATAATTGAAATTAAACGACCCACCCAAATACTTATAAAAGACCTATTTTGGGACCATCATCTTTTTTTGTCTTTTCACATTTCCCATCTCTTTTTTTCCCAACGTCGATCCTCTACCATTTTTTTTTTAAATAAAAAAAACAAGAAACTACAACTCAAAGCCATGGTTTCAAGTGTAATATCGACAACAAAACAATCTATCCAAATCCTTATGAAATAACTGTTTTGGGACCACCATCCTCTTTTCATATTTCCCATCTCTCTCGCTCTTTAGTCGTCAATCAGAGATTACCTTAGTTAAAAAAAAAAAAAAAAAAAAAAAAAAAAAATTTAGAAACTATACCTCAAAGCCAAGGTTTCAGGTATCCGTATTGTTTCAATGGAGATACCTAAATCCTTGACTCAAAGCTATCTAACCTTGAGCATTGCATTGCAGACGATGGATTTGCAATATATGGTGTAAATCAGCATAAGTAACGAGCTCAAAAAATGCGACATCTGATTTACTTTCAACCGTGTTTTGAACTTCGTTTTTTCCATATGCCGTTTCCAAATCAAACCCTGAAATTCCAATTACCTAAAATTTTCCCGTCTTTGTTCTTTATGAATCTAATTTTTGAAAACTCACCTAATCTCAATTAGAGAGGGCAAAAAACAGAAGCTCAGAAACCCTTTTCTTACCGTTTTGGAGTGCAAAACTCTAATTCATTATGGTTACAGATATGTAAAATTTCCTTGTTTGTCCAAAACCCAGAGCTGAAGCAACTAATTACGCACCATTTTCAGTCTTTGAATTTTGAGGGAAATAAGAGGATTTATTACTCTTTTCTGGGGAAGTTAACAAAAGAAATCGTATAAACTGATTTCGTTATCATATAAGAGATTCAATCCTGAGGAGTGAAGCAGATTGGATTAATCCTGGTGAAATCATCTGGGTGACTGGGTCTAATGGAGACTCTGATTCTTTGTTCCGTCAGCTTGATTTAAAAAGGAACTAAATACTCTATGAATCCCTTCCTCCCTTGAACCCGAGAAGAGGCTCGGACAAATGAGTTTTTTTTTTTTTTGGGTAGAGTTCGGACAATGAGTTAACCTAGGAGAAAATGGGTTTGGAATATATTGTTTTCTTATTTTCTTTAAGAAAAAGGTAAAAACATAAACTCAAATCTATAAAAGGGTATTTTGGTTATTTAAGAATTTAAGAATTTAGAACCTAATGACCTCATCACTTAACGGCCTCATGCTAACAAATTGAGGCTAGTTGTAAGAATTTTAAATTGTAAAAGAAGTTCATGTCATTTTATCAGATCGTGGAGGGGAGGAAGGGATTTCATTGAGCCTTGTCTAGGGGAGAGCTATGTAATTTTCCCGTTTTTAATATATATGAATGTGGAGCGCCATAGAGCTAAATCACTTCTAACAAGCAAGTTGCCGCCTCCTCTGGCGTTTCTCCTTGCTTCAAAAACCCTGGAGCGGCACCCCTCCCTCTAGGGATTTAAATCTCGGGTATGGTCTCAGTTGGGATCTCTACTCGTATTGCTTTTGCTCGGTCGATTTTTCCCCTATTTTTCATGAAAGAAAAATATATACTTTTCTTAACCGTTTGATCCATATCCATTATCCAGTGTGGGCGTTAGTTTGGGTGGTGAAATTGGGGAGATAGTGGTGTCTTGTTTGTTTGAGTCCAGGAGTGATGAGGTGGGATCCAAGCACAACTTCTGATCCATCATCTTAGAGAGGATTGCCACGGAACACAATGAATCTTGGACTTCTAATCCTCGACTGAAACTTTAAGTTGTTAATCTTAGGTTGCGTTTGTTAATGTTTCTGTTCTAGAAATGATGTTTTGTGTCAAAAACAGAAATTTCAGTTTCTGTGTCAAAATATCTTTTTTTTTTTTTGGAACGGAATTGGAACGACGGAACTACCTTTTGTCGTTTTGTAATTCCGTTTCTGTGTTTTTTTTTTTTTTCACTTTTTGTTTCAAAAAAGAAGAAACGCACCATAAATGCATCAAATGTTTTATTCCGTTTTTTCTTTTATATAGAACGAAAAACTCCAGAAACATTACCAAATGCAGCCTTACATCTATTAAACCCAGTGTTTTTTTTTTTTTTTTTTTTT
>NC_056564.1:5166701-5178661 GCF_013358625.1 Macadamia integrifolia | reverse complement strand
TTTTTTGGGTGGGGTTTCCCTTTTTCCCCCTTTTCTTCTGTAAATAATGGAGAATAGCAGGAGAGTTATAGAAATTGTCCCATAAACATAAGAAAGACAGAACATTACCTAGTGATGCAATTACATGTTTACGGACAGCGGATACAAAAGACCATACTATCTTTGCACTGAATATACTCCTTTGTGCTCTCCCATTGGCCCACGTGCTAGCATGTGGTGCAGTGTAGTGTTCTATTGCATAAAGTTGATGCGACTCCTCAGTCAAACTAGATGCAAAATGTTTGATTGATAGGAGATTTAGCAACTCCCCGGTGCAGAATGACATAAAACTATGGCCCTTCAAGGTCATTGCTGGCAATGATGATAGGCGGTGACATACAAGGGTGAGGAAAAGCAACTCGCAGCAGAGGAAATTTCTTCCATGGTCTTAATGAAGATGCGTGAAATTGCTGAGGCCTACCTTGGTTCCACTGTGAAGAATGCGGTTGTCACAGTTCCTGCCTACTTCAATGACTCTCAGCGTCAGGCCACGAAAGATCCCGGGGTCATTGCGGGACTTAATGTCATCCGTATCATCAATGAGCCCACGGCAGCAGCCATTGCTTATGGTGTTGACAAGATGGGAAGTAGTGTTGGTGAAAGGAATGTCCTCGTCTTTGATCTTGGTGGTGGCACCTTTGATGTTTCTCTCCTTACCATCGAAGAGGAAATCTTTTCGAAGTTGAGGTCACAGCTGGAGATACTCACCTTGGAGGAGAGGACTTTGATACTCGAATGGTGAACCACTTCGTCCAAAAGTTCAAGCAGAAGTACAATAAGGACTTCACTGGAAATCCCAGAGCTCTCACGAGGCTGAGAACATCTTGTGAGAGGGCAAAGAGAATTCTCTCTTCCACTGCTCAAACCACTATTGAGATTGATTCCTTGTACGAGGGTGTTGATTTCTACTGTACCATTACCCGAACCAGATTTGAGGGGCTAAACATGGATCTCTTTAGGAACTCTGTAGCATGTGGAGAGGTGTTTGAGGGATTCGAAGATGGACAAGGGCAGTGTCCATGAAGTTGTCCTTGTTGGTGGATCTACTCAGATTCCCAAGGTCCAGCAGCTTTTGCAGGATTTTTTCCAAGGGAAGGAACTCTGCAAAAACATCGACCCTGATGAAGCTGTGGCTTATGGCGCTGCAGGTTTTGCTGCGTTCGTTGGCGAGGACGAGAAGCTGCCGTTGGTATTGCCTCTGGATGTTTGTCCTCTTTCCCTGGGTCTAGAGACAGCTGGTTGTGTCATAACTCTGTTGATCCCCAGGAACACCTGCGTTCCCAACCAGAGAGCAGGTTTTCTCTACCCAGAGAGCAGGTTTTCTCTACTTACTCAGACGACCTAGAGTGCTGATCCAGGTATATGAGGGTGAGGATAATGACCAGGTATAACAACCTGCTAGGCAAGTTTGAGCTCTCTGGCTTCCCTCCTGCTCCTAAGGGTATCCCGCAGATCAGAGTTGGCTTCGAAATGAATGCCAATGGTATATTGAAGGTCTTCGTCAAGGACACGATGACTGAGAGGAAGAACAAGATCACCATCACCAATGACAAGGGTAGATTGTCTAAGGAGGAGATAGAGAAAATGGTGAAGGATGCTGAGAAGTAGAAGTCAGGATGAGGAGCACAAGAAGAAGAGGTGGAGGCAAAAAACGCATTGGAGAACTATGGGTACAACATGAAGAATACGGTTAGGGACGAGAAGATAGGATCTAAGCTGGCAGCAGCAGACAAGAAGAAGATGGGATGCCATCCAGCAGACTATAGAGTGGCTCGACAGCAACCAGCTTGCGGAGGCCGATGAGTCCGATTACAAGATGATGGAGCTGGAGAGCATCTGCAATCCCATCATCACCAAGATGTACAAGGCCGCAGGCACTGATATGGGCAGTGATAGGTACACTTTCAGGCTCTTCTCTACCAACAAGCTCCAAGTCTGTAAGCAATGTTTACGATCTCCCTCTGGCTTCGTCAGTCCATGTGTTCCAAGATGGAACTTTGCAGCACATCCTTTAGCATGTTTCACCGTCTATCAATCACTCTCAGGATTCGCCTAATGCTTAAGCAGATTGTATTGGAGATTGTCATTAAGTTATTTGATCTGGGTCTGGTATGCATCTTCAGATTAGATTGTGAAGCAAGAAAATAGAGAAAATTCAGATTTCAGAATGTTATGCCCATTGGACAAAAACAAATTTCAACTCTTTAATGCACAATTTGGTCTTAGGTCTGTTCTATTGCCAAAACCACCAAGTCTAGCATCAATTCTAATGTGTATAGGGTTGATAAAATCGACAGGTAACAAGAAATTGATCAGAAAGAGATTGTGAGTAGTGTCAGGCTAGCTGATCTAGCCATATCTATTCAATAGGAAGAGTGTATTTTAATCTTAAATTTTATTTTTGAAAAGAGTTGGATGTCAATGAGACATCAATTCGGATATCGCAAAATTCAAAAACATCTATATCCAAATTAAAATTCAGTCCATTTACATCCCTAGAAAGATAAACAGTTAATAGACTAGAATCTGCTGCCGAACAAGTTGAGAAATATACCCAGTTCCAACAGCAAGTAAATACTTTGACATATACATCCATACTCCATACGGTAAAAATTGCCTTCACAGATACAGACACCATAAGGATAACAAACCTACCAAGAACAAATCTTACTTATACTCAGGATCAAAGAACTACAATAAGATAACTCCATGAAATGTGCCAATTAATGCATATTCAATGTTCTCCATCAGGGTAAGTAGAGAGTCAAGAGTGATAGAATATCTTTCAGTCAACCATACACCCAATGTCTGCAAAAAACTCGATAAAGAAAGAAAATAGTATAGGACATCCATTTGATTCTAGAGTTTAAAGACAAAATTTCAAGGTGGTAGAATCCTTACCATTAATTTTGGGGATATAAAGTTTGCAGCTCAGGAGCAACCCCCAGTCAGAAGCTAACCAGATGCATAAGAACAAACCAGAACAATTAGTGGCCACCAAAAAGCAACTGCAATATGCACAGTAAGGATGCATTTTTTTTTTTTTTTTTCCATTTCATATATTTCATTTTTATGATACAGAGTTAGTGAACAATGAAACACTGAGCATAGCAACCACCCTTACATTTTTCATATCAATGCCTCTTTCAAGTCAATAGCAGCTCATTGGTTCCAAGGTGTGGGCGAAGGCACACACGGACCTCATGTTCTTCTGGACCCACACGGTGTTTTGGAACCATAATCTCCAGCACTGTCCCTGTCTCATCATAGTATGCTTCTAGCTTGGCATCTTCTGGAATTCGGGTTGCAAGTGGGATTTCCCTTATGAATTCCCCTGGAGGACAGTGCTCAGGGGATGGGTCTGTGAGCTTGAATGTTCTATCATGCCTCTTAATGAATGGCATGCGGGCTGTACTCACACAAGATATCTTTACAATCCCATGAGTAAGACTATTCCTCCAAGAAACTTTCACCCTCTGAAGATCTGCAAAAGGCACGCTAACAATGATCAAGTACCCTTCAGCATCCTCATAAATGGTTTTTGCAGCAGTGACGGGTCCATATATGTTCCTCATTACACCACTGAATTCATTCAACCACAGTGGCTCGATAGGGTGAACCTCCATATCCGAAACTCGTTCAGAATGTGAATTCATAGGCAAACAACAATCATCGTCATTCCCATGTGGGAAGAAGTCCTTTCTACGTTTGCCAGAAACAGGTGAAAGGTCCATCCCATCACCATTCACATGGTTTGAAGGTTGGGTCGACAAATTCAGGCCAGACCCATTGAGCAATCTCTTTGAATGGGGTTGTGGGTTACTTTTTATAGGAGGAGGCCTCTCAAGCTCAAACTCTGTGTTTGGAAGGTTCCTCCATGCACCAAAGTCACTGGCTTCAGGCGGGATGGTGAAGTTCACATCCCGCCCAGTAAGTTCCATCCACCTTTTCCTCTCTTCCTCATCAAGACCCAAGAGATTAGGTGACCGAACGACCTCAATACCATGCACACACTGTGGATTAGAAAGGCCCCTGTAATGCTTCCTCTGCATTCTGTGAGATCGAACAAAACCTTTATCCGCACTGAATGGAAAAGGGCGCTCCCCTTGGCGGGAGTGCCCATTCATGTAACTCCTAAGTTGCATCTTACCCAATGCATTCTCAGGCCTTTCCCTGAAAACCCACATGTACATGTTCTCCATATCATGCTGAACCAGGAATACATCGAGATGGAGATCCGATTTATCGAAACCAGAAACCCCATTACTGTCCCGTGTGATCTTAACCTTGGACTTCTCATTCAAAACTGGCTTGAAGTAGAAGCTAAAGAAAAACCAGGCACCCCAGATGCTGTCTACCCGCTTGGCACATTTCCTGCCCATCTTGGGAAGACTGAGAAGGGTTTCTGTCTCATAGATCTGAGACCCAAGCCCAACATCTAGGATATCACAAGGGTCAGGGTTCCATGGCTGGGGAGGTGGGCTACGTTCAGCTGACAATGGCAGATTGATATCGGGTGGTCGGGAAAGTATTATCTGCCTATTAATCTCTCTATCCAATTCATCATGCGAGTTGGCACTTGAATCCATGGATAAAAGGGTGGATGGGTGATGGTTCTCCATGGATAGAGTAGTGAGAAGAGCTTCCCCCATTTTCCCTGATCCCCTTTTTAGGGTATTTCTTGCTGGTGGGGGTGGAATTTTTGAAATACCACCAAAGTCAACAGAAGCACCTCATAAAGATCTTCGTAAATCAATCCAACAGAAACCCACCAAAGAAAACCCTAGACTCATCAATCAACTAACAAAATCCCCACACATGAACATTGAAATATAAAACAATGGCATAAGATTCAGAACCGCTGGGTCAGAAAACAAAAACCCTAGAACCATAAAATGAGGCAAATTATCCTTTACAAATTCGAATATTTTCGATCTCCATCCCGTAGAGAAAGAGCCCCATCAGAAAGCCTTTAAGAGGAGATGAAATTACAGACTGAAAAACGAAAATTGATTCGTAACCCTAACTCTAGAAATTCCCGAAATCCTCCGAAAACAGGAGGAAAATAGGTTATCAAAACGATCAAATCCATGAAGAAATCTGAGCAGTTGAAGGAGAGATCATCACTAGAAACCCAATAACCCTAACCCTAAAAGAGAACCCAGATAATAATCGAGGGGATCTTGGAAGATTACCTTTTGCGATAGGCGAATCCATGGAAACAAGAGCGTGGGCCTTCGTATGCAACCCTCATCCCTCTTCACAGATATCGTTCCGTCAAAAGAAGGAGAGTGAGGGAAGGCGATAGCCTATGAGAGCGAGAAAACGATAACGGAATCTGTTTGGTAAACCGTTTCATTTGTCATTCCCCTTTGGAAGTCCACCTGCACCGGATAGTACCGCCGTTAAGAAAAACCGTCACCGTTAATTAACGGTAACGCAGAGCTCCAATAAGAGAAGTCAAAAAGAGGCGTCAACCAAATAAGAGGACTTTTTATTTTGATAAGAAATAAGGGGACTTCGTAGCCTGTGTTGCCCCTCTCGGATTGGTGAGGGTCATATTTCTCACATAATGGTGGACCTTACCAACACTCAAACCCTAATATCCTTTTTTTTTTAAAGAATTTTTTTTGGTAGATTTTTTTTTAAAAGACTCAAACCCTAATATCACCTATCTTTTTCTCTTTAAAAAAAAAAAAATGTGGCTCAATTGGGATTGGAAATGGATACGACTTTGTGAGTATTGGTTTCAAGTTTGGTTATTTTTCATCCCTCGGGGTCACCTGTAAGGTTTTAAAATGAGGGATCGATCTCAATAATAACAACATGGATTGAATCGATGTTGGTTGGGATTGGCTGGATTTATCCTTCTTGTTTAAGAGAAATTAATTTTTTTTGGAAATTATCTAGTACCACCCCTAAAATTAAAAATAACTTGGAGTGACCCCTAAAAATGAAAATAATATCCACCGCACCCCTAATTTATAACACCATTAACTAAAAGTGAGAAATGATATTTTTACCCTTATACTTAAAACTCTAAAAAGAGCTAATTTTTACCTTTACAAACCCTTACATATTATCACCGTCAATTCAGCTACGACCCTAGCTGGGAGATTATAACTCTAACAACAGCAGATAGAAACTGCGGTGGGTGGCTCCACACCAAATTTCATCCACAACCCCGGCAGAGGAAAACCCCATCTTTCTCCTTCTGAAAGGAAGAAAATCATTGAAGTTAATTACCTCAATTCATCACTGTTGAATCCCCATAAGCGGCAAATGAATCTCTACAGTGCCTACTACAACTCCAGGTAACATGTCCATTAAAAAGTGTGAATGACAGAGTTACTGTGAAGAGGAAGAAGAAATCAACCAATTCACGCAAATTCCCGCTTATATCTATCAGTTCTCTTTCAGTAGTTTCCTTGTCTGCATTCAAATGGCAGCGTAGAAAAGAGGTATTCCAAGCCCATCATCACAGGTAATACAACAATATCATAAACACAAAGATAGGAACTTGTATAGTTGTACCGCTCTTTATTCTTTGCATTAAATTAACCCATTAAAAAGATAGAAAGAAATTTACCTCGTTGGCTGCAATCAATGATTTCTCATAAGGGACAAAGGTGTGACGCAGAGCAAACTCAGGCGGTGTGGTTTTGAAACCCTATCGTCCAAGAGTGAGAGTTATATCAGTGAAGCACAAATAATAGATACCATCATCTATTTGAAATTAATTCCCCATTATCGTGTCTTTAGGGCTTCGCTAGAGATGATCGGAGATGGAACCATAAAAAAGATACTATACAGAGTGATGTCCATGAAGGGACAAAGTCGTCACCCAGAGTGAAATCAAGCGGTGGGATTTCGAATCCTAATGTCGGAGGGTGAGAGGAGATCAATGAAGTGTTTGTCATGTCTTTAGGGCTTCACAAAAGATATAAGATAATTAGGAAGAAGACTCAGAGCCTCGAGAAAAAACATAAGGAGTTTGGCATTCCTATACCCCCAATCACATAGATACATAATCGACAATGAGAGAGCATGCAGACAAAAAAGAAAATTAGGGCCGAGATCAATAGTTATCGGGGGAAGAAAGGGTATTCACATCTAAAACAAATGATAAATTATAAAGGGTATCAAGATTCCAGGAAATTAAGAAAAAATAGACAATAAATAGTCATGAGCTGCTTTCTTCTTCCTCTTTCTCTTCCTCTTCCTTTCTTCTTTGCAGGTATACGGAGCAGAGGTAGTCGGAGCATAGCAGCCGTAGTCGGAGCAGATTGTAATTGAAGGTCATTATAGTAACTTAACATACCCATAAGGGTAGATTGGCCATTTAGCAAAAAAATGACTAATGACATCATCACTTAATGTCTTAAACCTAACGGAATGGGTTTTTTAGATATAATTTTGAGAAAGTGAGGGGTCTACTAAACATTATTTTTATTTTTGGGGGTCACTCCAAGTTATTTTCAATTTTAGGGGTGGTACCGGATAATTTCTCTAATTTTTTAGATCATTTTACCATACTTTAACGATAGATTGGTATTAAATCGGTTTCAGCTAATATTAATTTGATTTTTGCAATTCCCATAGATTGAATCCAATTTTCAAAACTATGCCTAGGGGTGTCAATCATCGTATTCAATCAATGGCCACTAATTTAAGGTCTTGAATAAAATAAATAAAAAAATTCTTTTTGGGGTGTGATATTCGGTAAGTTGATTATTGGTTCATAATCAAGCTTAAGGTAATTGGACTTTAAATAGATTAATTGGCCAATCAAGTTATATATATATATATATGGTCCTTCAATGGCGATAATCGGACATGTTTAGTAATCAATCGGACCAATCTCAAGTTTCAATTGATTGGTTCAGGTCAGACCTACCGATGTAGGCCAATTTTTGACAACCCCACTAGATGTTTCATGGTTCTTTTAAGTGAGTCTTTCCTTCACCTTGTATTAATTTATCAGTCCATCCAAGAAAAATATGTTTTCTAAATGGTGGATTTTTGTGTTGGAGTCATTTAGTTGTTTAAAGTGCCATATGTTGAGGATGATTTCGTGCACCTATGAGAAAGAAATCAAATAAACAATCATACAACATAAAGAATCTAACATGGTTCATCACTAATGCCTATACCTAAGAGAAAAAGAGAATTTCCATAAATATGAATACCTCAATAGACAAAGGTATAAGGATTGAATTTTAAGTATAGAATTTGACAAATGACGAATTTAAAAATTCTTTAAATAATTAATTAATAATCAAAATTACTATATCATCATCAATCTAGGGAAGGTTGCTAGTGTAACCTACCCCTACCCTCTCTTAAAATAGTAATAGTGAGGCAATTCACCCATATATATGTTATGAACCATTTGTCTAAAGAAAAAAAAAAGGGGAGAAAAAGCAATGGGGAAGGAAATAATGAATAATTTATAATTATTTAATGGATGACGGTGGACAAGATGGGGGAGTTGTTGGGTTCATAATAATTTTCAGGTCTCCAGCAATACCAAATGGGGGAGGTGGAGAAGAAGTCTTGTTTGATTTAGGCTTCAGGTGTCCTCTACTGGGGGAGGTGGAGAGGAAGTCATGCATGCACATGTCTCCTATATATGCTAGATGTGTATAATGTTTTGGCTTTGTTTACTCATTTCGGGCCGTTTGATAACGTTTTTTCCTTTTTTTTTTGTCAAGAAAAGGTAAAAACATAAATTTTCGTATTTGGGAATAGAAACGGAAATTTAGGTGTTTGATAAACCCTGTTTCTGGAATCGTTTCTCTGTCTCTGTTTCTCATGTTTTTAGCTTCAAATCTCTCTGTTTTTCCGAAACCATGATTCTCATTGCTCCAACTTTTTCTCTCTCAATCACACAAGGGGCTAGCCGCCTCTGTAATCGCCTGGGGACTGGACAAGATGGAGAAGAAGAATGGGCAAGGGGCTCAACACGCTTGGATGAAGACTCACCAGCCACCGTGCATATAAATCAGGAACGGAGTCGGAGACGGAGGGCTTAACATGTTTTCCTTCTTCTTTCTTTCTTTTGTAACCGTTTCCCCTTCACTCTTTGATTAAAGAACAGAAACGAACAGTTGCATATACTTTTTAACCACCACTTTTATTTCTTCCCTATTTTTTATTCATTCTTCTTTTTTTTTTCCCATCTCTCTACTTAGTAAGTGGTAATGGATTCTACAACCTTGGCGATGAGAGCTTCTTCGGCCTGCTTCACCTGATTACCGAATCCTAAATCGTATCCTTCGAGGACTTATGGTCATGTAGAGGATAGTGCATCATCGACCTCGTCGTCGTCTCCTCTGAAATCCAATACCAACACCCATACCTAGAACCCTAGCTCTTCTTTCCCCTGCTCTGTTGTGGCTGAGGCTTCGTTGGGAACCACAGAACCAGCCGTCTGCAAGCTTCCTCCTCCGTTTGATGAATCGCGGTGTACCTTCGAATCGAGTCATGGGTTGTACCACCCAGGTGTGGTTGGATGCTAGTTTGGATGATTGTGGCCGGATGAGGTTCTCGGTTGTGTTTAGAACAGAGACAATGGGGTCTACTGTCGAAGGGAAAAGCCGGGGTTTGGGGTTAAAATTGTTCACTTATTTCTATTTCAAGAAACGACAGAACAAGTTATTGTTCACTTATTTCTGTTTCAAGAAACGATGAAACAAGTGGAACTTGTTCCGTCATTTCTGCTTCCTTAACCATTAATCAATATAAATTTTTATTTATGTTTCTAAAATAAGTAGAAACGGAACAGGTTTGTCAAACGCCTTTTGTTCCGTTTCTGTCGTTTATTGACACAAAAACGGTAGAAACGCATTTTGGGAAACGTTATCAAATGGGCCCTTCGTCTCATCATAATTCATAAATCTTGGTTGGTTCTAAAGCAATGCTTAAGTTAGCTATTTTATTTGGATCCTATATAAGTGTTTGCTTTACATTTGTTTAGTAAAGTAGGTTTAAAGTAGTAGCCAACATTGGTGGCATCTGTGATCCAATACTTCTAATAAGCTCAAACCAAGAAACCTTAAATTAGAGTGCTAAACTTTCTTGATAGAAAATTGCTAAAGCTCCTCGTACATGAACTTTAGGATGTAATCCAGCAACACACAAAGAATAAAAGAAAATCCAATAATACTTGAAAAAGTTTGACAAAAAATATATTGAATGGGTTTGCCAACCCACCCTCTATTTGTGGAGGTAATATGCCCCTTAAAGGTGACTCCAAGAATGGGTGTGACAGTCAGGCCCAGGCCTAAGCCCACGACCACATCACACTGAACCATATATGTGAAAAAGAATCCCCGCATGGTCACACGCACCCTATACACAAGAGAAGAGATACCTCTCTTCAAGGACTTTTACCCTACTCACGAGCAATGTGGAATTAAATTGTTGCTCCAACTTTTTTACTTCTTGAAAACAGACCTAGGATGATTATGGGTTCAAATCTTGAAGTCAAGAAAAAATATGGTAATATAAGAGGGGGGGGGGGAGATAAAGAGGATAAAGTGGAGAGAAATTTAGGAACTGTATTTTGGTGACAAAAGTGGTTAATGGGTTATGCAATCTTGGGGGAAAAGAATGCATGATTATAGAAAGTCACCCCATATGATCATGAATAATTACTTCCTAAATCGCAATCGTGTCTATTCTGTACCACCCTTCCCCCCCCCCTTTCAAAACCAAATAAAAGGCGACCTTGCATTCTTGGTATATGTATTTGATGAGGCTATGTGTAATACCTTACTTCTTAAACCCGGTCTGATTACACGGTTGATCCGGTTTAACCATGCAGGACCCGAACCGGAGAGAATTAAAGCGGGTTCCTTATGGACTATGATGGCAAGGGTGACTTTAAACACCGGCTGATCCGATAAGTCCGACCCAGTGCCAGAAGAGACGGGTGTACCCAAGCCGTGTACATGAACCTATCACAAGGTCATGTACGGATAAAGCAGGTATGTAGCCGTATTTTAAAGCGCATACGTATATTATATCTTATGCCAAGAGTGAGATTCGTGCCGAGGGCCGAATTCTGTCAAAATCCCACTTGTTGGCCAGGTTTTGGCCCTCAGATGGGCGGACACAGGTGGGCGCATCCACCCACCTGAGTGACCCACCCATGTGAATACTTAGTTATTTAAGAAGTATATATAGCATTTATGTTTTTCTTTTTCTTTTCTCATTTATGACATTCGGACGTTGGTGAGAAGAGTAAAGAGGAGAGAGTAAAGAAAGGAAAGAAGAAGAGAAGAGAGGGAAGAGGAAGAAGAGATGGATTTCAGCGGCACCGAGACTTGATCTTCCCATTATGACACCGGAAGAGTGATCTCCAACACTAGATCTACGTTTAGAGGTGAGCAAAGGTTGGGTTCCTTAAACTTTCACCATACCCAAGTAAAACCCTTGATTTGGGTAGGGTTTCTTGAGATCATGTAAATCCCCCTTGAGATGATGAATCTAAGGTTTAATAGATGATCTATGTGTTGATTTTGAAGGATTTGAAGAAGTATTTACAAGGTTGGAGAAGCATTGTTGATTTGAAGTGATTTTTGGGTTTTGAAAGAGTTCTTGAGGAAAGAAGGTAAGATGGCTTCCCATTCCTTAAATCTAACCTAGATCTAGGTTAGAACCATCCTATAAGACCTTGAATGTGTGAAGAATGGGTTTGGAAAAGCCCCATTTGAATCCCCAAAGGTTGAGGAAAGTTGGGAAGAAACAACAGGTTTTTCGCCAAGACCGGTGGGCCAGATCGGTGGGCCATCTGGCCCGCCTGTGGGCACCCGCCTGAGAGGGCAGGGCCCTTGGGCCCAACTGGTGGGCCGATCGGCGGGCCACCCTACCCGCCGGTCTTAGCAGGACCCTCGGGCCCAATCGACGGGTCAGAC
>NC_056564.1:5151051-5166601 GCF_013358625.1 Macadamia integrifolia | reverse complement strand
CAGAAATACTCAGATCATGCCAAAGTGTTCATCTTGACACGACCTCATTGGTTGATTTAATTAAGAAAAATCTCAAGAAACATTTTAGGAGAAAATAAAGACTCCCAACCAAACAGAATGCAGGTATGTGCCAGGCACAAAAAAAGGGCTATTCTGCTAAGATTTTGTGATCTCATCGTGAAAACCCATGATGTGATAGGTAACAAACATGCGCCTCTATGCTATTGGTGGATTAACTTTCATTCACAATTACGATTCTAGTTATAGTGAGTTTGACATAATTTTAATCTTCCAAATAAAATCACAAACGAGGGACTCGGAATGCAGAATCTACAATTATGAGT
The DNA here is from genome assembly GCF_013358625.1 of Macadamia integrifolia. NCBI lineage: Eukaryota > Viridiplantae > Streptophyta > Magnoliopsida > Proteales > Proteaceae > Macadamia > Macadamia integrifolia. The sequence continues at coordinate 5,166,257 of NC_056564.1, read as the reverse complement.
TGAATACAATACACTAAGAATGCAGGAAAGACCTGTGAAACCAGATCCTGTATTTTTCTCTTTCCAAGAAGTTGATTGCTTGCTTCTATTCCATGGCTTGAAGTCCCTCTTGGTGTTGTTGCGTCAGATGCAGGAGTATCAGGCTGTAATCCAGTCAAACTAAACGATTTCTGGACAGTGGGTCCTGACATCCTTGGAGAGTGTTGCTGCTGTTGCAAAGGTTGTTGTAGATGTAGGTGTTGGTGTTGTTGTGGTTGTGGCGGTGGTTGTGGCTGTGGCTGTGACTGTGATTGTGGCTGTGGCTGTGGTTGTTGTTCTTGCTGCTGCAGTTGCTGTGTGCCCAGCTGTGGCGGCTGCTGAATTAGTGGTGATATTTGTTGCGGGTTCAAAGCCATGGATTTTTGAATCATTTGAGGCGATGAAGCAAGTTGTTGTTGCAGGAAAGCCTGTCTCTGCTGTTGCTGTAGATGGTACGAAGGAGAGCCTGGAGCAGAAACTGATGGTTGCATTTGCTTCAACCACGGCTGCTGCAATAAGGTATTTTGCATCAAAGCCGATTGCCCATTTTGACCCAATCCAGATAATTGTGGGTTCATGGAAGCAAGTGAGGATGTCCTTGGAAGGCTTTGAGCCTGTAGCTTCTATATATAAAAGGATCATCAGAAACATACATCCAAAAACTGTAATAATATATTATGTGATTCATTGACTTTATTTCAACAATATCACTTTAGATAGATTGGAATGGCTAAACAGGATTCTCGTAGCTGACCTATCTAGTTGGGATAAGGTTTAGCAAATTAGTTCAGTTGGGTTGTATTGACTACATTCAACACTGCAAACAAAAAGGGGAATAATAGAGGCTACCAAATCAAGGAGGGCAGAAGGATACAAACACAAGATCTGGAACAACCAAGAGAACTGAGGACAATATTAATAATGACTTCTTACTAGCGACTGTCCAGTGTTTGAAAAAAAAAATGGAGAAAAGTTTTTGTAGGTAGCTTAGTGCTCCAGCAAACAAACTGCTACAAGAATTGGTTCAAGCTATAACACGGGTTTGTTCTAACAACACAAAAGCCATTTTAAGATCATTAACTCTTTGAACAAACATATTTCTTTCAGATATTTGGATAAAAATCCTAGAATCAGTTCTGGGGCACCTCAGCCAGCCGAACATCCCAACTTGGAGATTAGCTCCCCAATTTGGGAAGTCCATGTCCCCCAAAATATAAGGCTCTGTGCATGTAAGTTGACCAAGGAAAGGTAAACAGTGGTAATTTACCAAAATAGGAGAATGAGTTGGTTCATACCGAGTCTTCCCACAAGTGTGCATTTGGCAGAGGTGGAATCCATTGACTATTTATTCCACTAATGCCACTTTGCTATAGGAATGGCAAGATTTCCCCATGCTGTTTAATCTAGACTAAATTTTTCCTTTTGGATATTGCTTTCCTGATGAGACATTTAGCAGGTAGATCATTTTCCCAGAAAGAGAAAATTTCAACAGCAATGTTGATGGGGACATCAAGACGTACAGCCAAAGGAAGAAGAAAACCCAACCTTCTTTGTGGTTGGAGGATTAGGAGGAAGAAAAAAAGAAAGAAAATGAAGGCTCGGTCCAACCTTCCCAGCGCTGGATCGAGTCCTCTCTTTCCTTTCTTTGCCAAGATTGTGTGGCTCCCCACCAAATCTGATATGTAATTTTAATTCCTAGGATTTTGCCAAGATTGTGTGGCCCCCACCAAATCTGATATGTTAGTAGTTTTATTTCCTAGGATTTTGTTTATTTAGGTCATTGAGTTAAGTAGGAAACTAAATAACATTCCTATTTGTTTTTTTTAGGAAACTTCTTTATTTCTGGGATTACGTTCCTAGATTAGCCTTTTCTTTTTAGTAATTATCCTATTATTTATGTAAGGCCATTGGCCACAATGAAAATTAATGAATGAAGAATATTGAAGGCAAAACAGCCCCCAAACCCCCCCCCCACGATTTCTCTTTCTCTCCCCTCTCCCTTTTCTCATCTCTCACTCTCGGTCTCCCTCTGTTTCACGCCTCCTCTCTCTCTCACGGCTCTCTCTCTCATTCTCCTTTCTCCCTTTCTCACCCTTCATCCTTCTCTTTTCTGTTTTCTGCCTTTCCTGTTGCTGCTGCCCTATTGTAGAAATTGTTCACCATCATTAGAGATTATCTCCATCGAGAAAACCCCAACTGGGTTGCTGCTGGAACTTCCCCAACAATCGGAATTGCTGTTCTTCATCAAGTAGGTTGGACTGAAACTCTTTATTTTGGAGGACTTCGGCTTCTTCTTTACTCCTCAAACCAGGACAGCAACAAGGTAACTACTTAAACTAAACCCCTCCCACCTCCATATAACCCTGTTACATGTTGCAGCCCATTAACATTGGAACCAGCCTATGCCCTTCTGCTTATGTCTATTTTTACCCATTGTTTTAAGACGTTTCGTCACTGTTATGTTTCCAAAACCTTTGCTGATTTTTCTATTTTAGTTGGCTGCTAGAGGACATTGATTGTTTGCATATCTTATTTGGTGTTTGGATTGATTTGTGCTGAACCTAACATTCGTATGACGTTTGTTCCCTTCCCCATATCCCCACTTGAAGCTTAAGTAAGAGTTTATGTGTTTTTCCGCCTAGATTATTATTGTTTTTTGCTACTTTGTTTATTAGTCTCATTATATTTTGCATGCTTAATCTTGTTTGCTGAGTTTCTTTTGTCCTATCTACCCAAGTCCCTTGAGTTAACCCTACCTAGTTAGTTAATCTTGTAGGAGACCTAGTCACCTAGGAACCCCCTACATCATCTTGGTATCAGAGCGATGGTTTGGTCTAGGTTTAGGGTAATTAGGTACTGTTGTCCCTTGTTTACATGTCTTACCTTTTGAGGTCTAGTCTCCATCACCATCTGTCCGTGGTCGAGTCTGAGCTAATAGAGCGATACCATAGATTAGAGGACACCCTTTTCTTTCTTAAGTTAGCGGGACCAAATAGCATTGGACGTTATTCACTCCAAAAGCATACACTTGAGAGGGAGATTTCTGACCTCAAGATTGAGAGGGCTAACTACCTATCTCAATTGGAGACTCTGAATAGACCTTGAGTCTTTGGTGGCAACCGTACCTTTGGCTGCCCATCTCTTTATGTCCACTCGTAGTGGTAAAGCATACCAGGATATGTCTGACCCCCTTAGCACCTCCACCCAGTCTGAGCAATTGGCTGAATTCATGAAAGCCGTTCAAGCCATACAAGAGACACAAGCTGTCCATCTCCAAGCCCTTACCGATAAGTTGGCTTCCCTCGAGACAAATGCCCAAAATCCTGATGGACGGCAAGGCCGTAACACAATTGGCACTGAACCTAGGGGCAGAGGCCCTAACCCTGAGGAAGTAAACGAAAATAACCAGACTGATGGTTATGACCAGATAGGGGATAACTTCCAAGGCCTAAGGCGTGGTAGGGATCAGGGTAGGGGTCGAGGCCCACCGCCAAGACGCCAAACCCAATATGGAGATGATGAGGACTATGAGCACCATGATAAGGGCTTTGATGTCAGACGGATGATTAAGGTAGATGCCCCTACCTACGATGGTCAGATTGATGCTAGGATCCTTCTGGATTGGATCAAGCAGATGGATAGGTACTTCGATTTCTATGATATGCCAGAGGAAGTCCGCTACCGATTTTCTAAGTTCAAGCTTATTGGAGCTGCCTAGGACTTCTGGACAGACCTAGAGTACCAGGAGGACCACCTAGAACTTGAGCCAATCACCACCTGGGTAGAGATGCAAGAGCGGCTCAAGAGGGAATTTTTGCCTATCACTTATAGGCTCCAGTTGTTGAATGAGATGAATACCTTGAAACAAAGGAAGTTGACTGTGACCGAATACATGAGCAAGTTCAATGAATTGAAAATTAGAAGCCGTATTCGGGAGGATGTTGAGCAGACACTATCCAGATTCCTTACCGGGCTCAACTCCGAAATTCAGTCTCGTATGGCACCCCACCTGGTGCGAGACGTTCCACAGGCCTTCAGGATAGCCTTTCAGGTGGAATCCTCCATGAGAACTTATTCTCAAAGGAAGAGCTTCCAAGCTAGGGAGTCCCAATTTAGAAAACCACCCCAAGGCTCAACTGGATTCCCAAAACCCCCTGCTACACACAGCGTCAATTTGACAACAAGGGTAAAGGAATTTTGGAAGAAGCACCCAAGAGTAGTGGGCAACAACAGTGCTTCAAGTGTCGTGGGTTTGGTCACTTCTCCAGAGAGTGTCCCAATAGGAATCTTTATGTAGGAGAACAGACCCCTGAAGAAAGTGATCAAGAGGGTTTTCAGGACCATGAGTATGAGGACTATAGACCAGATGAGACCATATCAGATGAGGACACCGAGGAGGCCGGTGACCTCAAGCTCGGCATTGTGCGTTGCATGGTCTTACAACCTAAGAGTAGCGATGATTGGCGACGAACTAATATTTTCATCACTTACACATGTCATCAGGGCAAGAACTGTCGCGTCGCCATAGACAGCGGGAGTTGCATGAATGTGGTCGTAAAGAGCTCTGTTGCTCGAATGGACCTCAAACCTGAACCCCACCCCAAGCCTTACAAGTTGCCTGGGTTGATCAGTCCACCATTCCCGTTAATCTGAGGTGTTTAGTTCCCCTACACTTTGTAGGATATGAGGATCGAGTGTGGTGTGATGTCCTAGAGATGGATGTTGCCCACATCATTCTAGATAGACCCTGGTTATATGACCGGGATGTCACCAATTACGGAAAGTCTAACACCTATGTCTTTGAGTTCAAAGGGAAGAAGATCAGACTGACCCCCAGTGCCCCTAGGGAAGTTAGGGTTCCAGAACACAAGGGAAGTACATCCAAACAAACCCCCACCAAAACACTCAACATTTTAAATCAACAACAATTTGAAGGAGAGTGTCACGAGTCAGGGGTGATTTATGCTCTAGTTGCCGTACAGAGTAATACCGATAGGTCACGCTTATTCACTGAGGCTCCTAGAGAAGTGCAACCTTTGTTGAGGAAATTCGAGAGGTTATTCCCTGAGGAACTACCTGATGAGTTACCACCTATGCGTGACATCCAGCACACTATTGACTTAGTTCCAGGATCCTCTCTCCCAAACTTACCCCATTACCGAATGAATCCCAAAGAACACGCCGAACTCAAACGGTAAGTAGATGAACTGTTGCAGAAGGGATTCATTAGGGAAAGCCTTAGCCCGTGTGCTATACCTGCCTTGCTCAAGCCAAAGAAAGATGGCACCTGGCGTATGTGTGTTGATAGTAGGGCCATCAATAAGATCACCATCAAGTATAGGTTCCCTATCTCTAGGCTTGATGACATGTTGGATATGATGGCCAACTCTTCGATCTTTTCGAAGATTGATCTCAAAAGCGGGTACCACCAGATTAGGGTTAGGCCTGGAGATGAGTGCAAGACAGCCGTCAAGACAAAGGTGGCCTCTTTGAGTGGTTAGTCATGCCTTTTGGCTTGTCAAATGCACCTAGCACCTTCATAAGGATAATGAATCAAGTGCTTCAACCATTCATTGGCAAGTTCCTTGTGGTTTACTTTGATGACATCCTCATCTATAGTAAGACCCTGTCTTCCCACTTGGATCACTTACAGAAGGTTTTTCATGTGCTCTTAAAAGAGAAACTCTATGTCAACCTTAAGAAGTGCACCTTCATAGTGATCAAGTCATCTTCCTGGGATTTTTTGCATCAGCTCAGGGAGTATTTGCTGACCCTGAGAAAGTGAAAGCGATTGTAGAGTGGCCTGAGCCAACTAACATTCATGAGGTACGAAGCTTTCATGGTTTAGCCACTTTCTACAGAAGATTCATCTACCGGTTTAGCTCCATTATGTCTCCTATCACCGATTGCATGAAAAAGGAGTTTCAATGGACCAAGAGCGCGACGAAGGCCTTTAATGAGATTAAAAAGCTTATGACTAAAGCTCCAGTCCTGCGCCTCCCAGATTTCTCTAAAGTCTTCGAAGTGAATTGTGATGCATCTGGAATTGGGATAGGTGGTGTCCTAGGACAAGAGGGCCACCCTATTGCCTATTTTAGTGAGAAGCTTAATGAAGCCAGGCAATGATATTCCACATACGACAAGGAATTCTATGCAGTTGTCCAATCATTGCGCTATTGGCGACATTACCTTTTACCGCAAGAATTCGTGCTATTCTCTGACCACCAAGCTCTGAGATACCTGAGTGCCCAAAAGAAGCTTAACCAGAGGCATGCCAAGTGGGTTGAGTTTCTCCAAGAGTACACTTTTGTACTTAAGCACAAACCTGGTGTCGAGAATACTACTGCGGATGCACTAAGCCGGGTGAATATATTCCTCATTCGCACCAATGCTAGGAGTCAGGCTAGTGTGCTACTCCAGGCAATGAGTGTAGAGGTTGTAGGGTTCGAGCGGGTCAAGGACCAATACCCCACCTATCCTGATTTTAGTGAGCCGTTCACTTCCTTGAGTGAAGACAACCCAGTCAACCGCTCGGACTACCTACTTAGGGAGGGCTTTCTTTTTAAAGGAAGCAAGTTGTGCATTCCCAGGACTTCACTCCGAGATTTCCTGATCTGGCAATTGCATGTTGGGGGAGTCGCTGGCCACTTCGATCGCGATAAGACTATCACCCTCGTTGAGGACCGATTCTTTTGGCCAGGACTGAAGAGGGATGTTGCTAGAGTTGTAAGTCAGTGCAGGACATGCCAGACCGCCAAACAACAAAAGCAAAACACGGATTTGTACACTCCCCTACCCATTCCCCATTCCCCTTGGCAGGACCTCAGCATGGACTTCGTGCTTGGTCTACCAAGAACTTCGAGAGGCCATAATTCTGTTTATGTGGTTGTTGACTGCTTCTCGAAGATGGCCCATTTCATCCCATGCTCTAAGACCTCCGATGCATCCATGGTAGCCAAACGTTTCTTTAATGAGGTTGTCAAGTACCATGGGTTACCCCTCACCACAGTGTCCGATAGGGATGTTAAGTTCACTAGTCATTTTTGGAGGACCCTATGGCGGATGATGGGCACGAAGCTCCGTTTCTCCTCCACTTTCCACCCGCAGACCGATGGCCAGACCGAGGTTGTCAATAGGAGCTTAGGGAATTTATTGCCTTGCCTCATAGGAGAGCACCTTACCAATTGGGATCGAGTCCTTAGCCAAGCTGAGTTTGCATATAATAGTTCTAAGAACCGTACCACTGGTCTGTCCCCCTTTGAGATCTGTTCAAGATACCAGCCTCGGGCACCCATAGACCTTATCTCAGTCGTGTCTAGTTCTAGGACCTCCCAGTCAGCCGAATCTTTTGCTCAGCATATACATGATTTGCATGCGGGTATAAGGAGACAGATAGCACTGAGCAATGAGCAATACAAATCGAAGGCAGATGTGCACAGAAGGCTACAAGAGTTTCAAAAGGGCGATATGGTGATAGTAAGAATCAAGCCGTAACGTTTTGTTAGGGGAAAAGCGAGCAAGCTACATGCTCGTAGCACAGGTCCGTTCAAGGTACTCAAGAGGATAGGTGCCAATGCGTATGTTCTTGATCTGCAAGCTAGCATGGAGATCAGCAATATTTTCAATGTTGAAGACCTAGTCCCATACCATGGTACCTCTACCTTTACCCCTTTCTATTCTGATGACCTTGAAGACTTCCCTTTCAACATTGATGAGACTTCTGAGCCAAGCCAACCACTTCCCCCCACCTCATTACCACTTGTGCCTAAGGTCACAAGAAGAACTGAAGAAGTTGAGGAAATCCTTGATGAGAGGATTATGTCCACACACACTGGAGGTTCTAGAGAGTTCTTGGTCAAGTGGCATGGACGTCTGGAAATTGACAACACCTGGATCACAATGCAAGAAGTCCAACAACTCAACCCATACCTACTTGAGTATTACATGAGCTTTAATTCACCGGAGGTGAATTCTTCCAAGCCGGGGAGAGTTGATGGGGACATCAAGACGTACAGCCGAAGGAAGAAGAAGACCCAACCTTCTTTGTGGTTGGAGGATTAGAAGGAGGAAGAAAAAAAGAAAGAAAATGAAGGCTCGGTCCAACCTTCCCAGCCCTGGATCGAGTCCTCTCTTTCCTTTCTTTGCCAAGATTGTGTGGCTCCCCACCAAATCTGATATGTAATTTTAATTCCTAGGATTTTGCCAAGATTGTGTGGCCCCCACCAAATCTGATATGTTAGTAGTTTTATTTCCTAGGATTTTGTTTATTTAGGTCATTGAGTTAAGTAGGAAACTAAATAACATTCCTATTTGTTTTTTTTAGGAAACTTCTTTATTTCTGGGATTACGTTCCTAGATTAGCCTTTTCTTTTTAGTAATTATCCTATTATTTATGTAAGGCCATTGGCCACAATGAAAATTAATGAATGAAGAATATTGAAGGCAAAACAGCCCCCAAACCCCCCCCCCCACGATTTCTCTTTCTCTCATCTCTCACTCTCGGTCTCCCTCTGTTTCACGCCTCCTCTCTCTCTCACGGCTCTCTCTCTCATTCTCCTTTCTCCCTTTCTCACCCTTCATCCTTCTCTTTTCTGTTTTCTGCCTTTCCTGTTGCTGCTGCCCTATTGTAGAAATTGTTCACCATCATTAGAGATTATCTCCATCGAGAAAACCCCAACTGGGTTGCTGCTGGAACTTCCCCAACAATCGGAATTGCTGTTCTTCATCAAGTAGGTTGGACTGAAACTCTTTATTTTGGAGGACTTCGACTTCTTCTTTACTCCTCAAACCAGGACAGCAACAAGGTAACTACTTAAACTAAACCCCTCCCACCTCCATATAACCCTGTTACATGTTGCAACCCATTAACATTGGAACCAGCCTATGCCCTTTTGCTTATGTCTATTTTTACCCATTGTTTTAAGACGTTTCGTCACTGTTATGTTTCCAAAACCTTTGCTGATTTTTCTATTTTAGTTGGCTGCTAGAGGACATTGATTGTTTGCATATCTTATTTGGTGTTTGGATTGATTTGTGCTGAACCTAACATTCGTATGACATTTGTTCCCTTCCCCATGTCCCCACTTGAAGCTTAAGTAAGAGTTTATGTGTTTTTCCGCCTAGATTATTATTGTTTTTTGCTACTTTGTTTATTAGTCTCATTCTATTTTGCATGCTTAATCTTATTTGCTGAGTTTCTTTTTGTCCTATCTACCCAAGTCCCTTGAGTTAACCCTACCTAGTTAGTTAATCTTGTAGGAGACCTAGTCACCTAGGAACCCCCTACATCAAATGTACTCTTATAGCAATAGTACGGCAAGGAGCACACATCAAGCAATTTCGTCAAACGCCAGATGGCCCAGATTATCAATTAGAGATGGAAGATGAGTTTTCTGTGCAGAGAGTGATGAAACCGATAGTCTATCATGAGTCTAAGATTCCACTATATCATGTTTGAGCAAAAGAGATTTTCTTATCCTTTATCAAGGTTTCCCTTCAATTTTCAATTGGATTTTGTGAGAATCTACTTTCTTGCCATAAATTCTGAAATTTCATCACTTGTCTTGGCTTGGTCATAAAATCATGATTTGATTTGGTATAAAGACGAAAATTTGAGAAATCAAATCTTCACTTGATTTGGCTAGGTTTGTCATTAAGTTGAATCCCGGTTCCAACCTTGACAATGATGGAAAAGGCTTTTCACCATCTGTCATTGGTCAGCCAAAGTTTTACCAACATTTGGAAAGCATCAAATGTCCCGATTGGTTTATTTTCAGCATCTACAGCCTTTCAATATCCTCAACAAATTGGAAAACTTCAATTTCTTAATATTTCACTTTCTTATCCGAATGTGTCAATTTTTCCCCATTACTATAATATCTTCTCTTTCCAATATTTATGTTTTATATTACAAGTTAAATAACTAATCATAGCATCTCAAAAACCTTCTTATTTCTCTTTTCATATCCTTTAAAGAATCTTAGAAAGCCTCCTTGGGAAGAACTTACTAGCTTAGACATGGTATCTTAGATGGCAGATAAGATCCATGTGCTGTTTACATCATCCTCTCATCGGTTGTCAAATGTTTCAGCCCCACAGGCACACAAGCAGTCAAACAAATAACAACCCCCTTCCCAAAAAAGGAGAAAAAGAATAGCCACTTCTTTTTTTTTTTTTTTTCAAAACTTCAAACTCCACCACCAGTGCAGGGTAAGGTGTAGCCTGATGTAGTATGACATATTTTAGATGTGACAAATCCGGAGGCGGAGAATCACCTATCAGATTGGATAATTTTGATCCACATGTCATCCCTCTATGTGGCTACACAAGGGATATCAAGTAGCAAAGTGAATGAAATGATTGGAGTAATGAACACTTCCTTGCATTTGACTTCAAATGTTCAACCATCATGGGAACCATGCCTGAATTATGGCAACTTTATAATATCTAGTCGAAAGTGGAGAGGTTGAAGGATATGGTAATCAGCAATCTAGATGTGAAACTAGCTTCTAGCATTTAACGACGAAGAGGATTGCAGGAATTTCAAAGGAGAAGAAGCAGCTCAACTAGAAACTACTTCAAATAAATAGCTTGAAAATTGAACAAGAAGTGAAATATTTTTTTTTTGGATAGGTAGGCCCCATGGACAATTGAACTTATTACCTCTTAACTTTGAGGTGTTGGTCTTTGCCAACTAGCTACCCCCTTGGGGTAAAGAAGTGAAATATTAGAATCAGTAACTCCAGAAGGAAAAAGTAACTACTAAATTCTTGCCACCAAAAAATATAAATAAATCAAGGATGAACAAAACTAAGAACTCCACAATTGAAAATAAAGAAAAGCTATCAAAAGTGGAATTTATACCTGAGCAGAGGTAAGCAAAGTTTGTTGCGACAATTGTTGAAGTCTCATTTGCCCTTGGTTCATCCGCTGTTGAGCATAGGAAAGAGACCCATTCGCTCTTAGCTGTGCACTCAGACCAAGTGACCCCATCATTCCCACTGCCTGCATTCCTTGCAATGGCTGACCAGGATTAATACCTGGATGAAATTGGGATCCTTGGACTAAACCTGTCTTCTTCCTCGTCTGCATCCAGAATTTATTTTCCATTAAACAGATGCACATTTTGAAGAGATCAGGAGTAATTATTGGTGAATGCTAGGATAACGAAAAATAATAGACTAAGTGAATGTATGAAGGCGATGATGATGATGATGATGATGATACTGGGAAGGAAGATTTGGAAGGATAGAACCAGAAATAAATCATTTGAGTACAACCAGAGGTAATATAAGGTAAAGTGGGCTGGGTCATCCTTGTGCAGCAAAGACCAATTGAATGCACCACTGAAAATGATTATGGTTCAACTTGGAGGGATTAGATGGAAGGTCAAAGAATTTCTTCTGCTGAAACAGTGAGAAAAGAGATGGTGTTCATCAGTTTAAAAAGCCAACATTGCATTAATAGAATGTATGATGTAGCAGATTCCAAGTACACTTGGGTAAGGTTCCTTCATTCAGCAGACTTGACTTGAGTTGGTAGACATTGTCATTTATCAAATGGAGAAGAAAATTAACGTAACGAGCAGGAAGCAAATCTAAAGCATAAAAATTATAATAATTAATGATCACGTACATGGGCATACAGATATGGAAGTAGAGGCACAACCACCTATTCAATCCTAAACCAATAATTTACTAATTAAGCAAACAGAATAATTCAACCAAATTCAGCTCACATACCTGAGCGAGCAACTGCGGCTGCAAATTGAACTGATCAGCTTGTCCTGACAGCATGGGCAGCTGACCACCAACCTGAGAGCCCTGCCCAATCAACGCCGACCGCGTCAAACCGCCACTACCCATTTGCTGCTGCTGCTGCTGTTGAAGGTGTGAACCACCAAAATTCAGCTGCCCATAAATTCCCCCTTGTGGTCGCATCCCACTAGCAGCTGCACCAAGTTGTTGCTGCTGCTGCTGCTGGATCTGATTCATCCGTGACATCGACGCTGATCTCTGCAGACTCTGCTGGATTTGAAAATTCGAAGGGGAAACCAAATTCTGCTGCTGCAATTGCTGTTGTGGTTGCTGTTGTTGTTTCTTCTGGTAATCTAATCCAACTCCGGGGTTCATAATCTGCTGTTGTGAAGGGGTTAATGTAGATTGACCAACACCGGCTGCAGCAGCAGAAGCAGTTTGGGTTAGCGGAAGTTGAGGTGATGAAATTTGTGAGATTTCCATCGAAGGAGAAGGAGAGAAGTACGACGGTGAAGGGAGAGTTGGGTTTGACGGGTTCTGAGGAATCGAATCAATCACATTCGCCGATTGAACAGGCATTGGGGAAGACGACGGATTTTCTGCCATTCTCTCTGACAAATTCTGCATTCAAGAATCGAAAACAAGAAACTATGGCATTGCGATTGGCGAGAGAGAGCCAGGAAGCAAGAGAAATTCAAACGAGCAGTTGAGGCCTTGCGGAAGAAAAGAAGAAAATTTATACGTTTTGGGCGTTCCTTCTCTTGGAGTGTCGCAAAGTCGAAAGGAGACCCGGAGCGAGAGGAATGCTGTATTGCTCAAGTATTGATCAGTTTAATATATTTTTCTTACCAAAAATAAGAACAGTTACAGTTTAATAAATTAAATTATTGACACCCCCCTGATGTTTTTGACAATTTTAAAATTTTCTCTAAACTTCTTAAAATGCTTCGGACCTCCCTACTGTTTTTCCTATAGTTAAATTACACCAATTACTTATTACTCCATCTACTTCCCAACATAAAACCAGGGGAATGAGATCCTCTCAGGTCTCAGGTGCACCCAGTGTGCATTGGAGGCCATGGATGAGTGCCTAAGTGTTTCTAGTCATCTGATGCGCACTAGAGCAGATCCAGGTCCAAAATTGAGTAGTCATTAGAGCGAGTCTAGCTCCCCTTCTCACATGATGATCTTTACATGAGATCTCATCATTCATGAGGTATTAAACAAGTCAATAACGCATTATCTCTTAGGCAATGGGATCCCATGAGGAGCTAATTCAGACTGCACTAGAGTCGTAAGTGGTTGGCAAACCCATACACACCTCCTTAGGGACATTCAAACAACTCGTTAATAGTTTGGCTTCGGATTGAACTGATAGATACATAAAACTGAGTTAACCCAACCAAAACAATATTGAACTTGTGAGACCCAAGAATACAGTAGGTACCAGACCCACCTAAGAGATCGGTGAGGTGTTCCCACTAAAAATATGACAAGTACTAGGGGGTTTGGGAGATCGGTGATGGTGTACAAACTTTAGTCCCACATTACATAGGGAGATTATTGGGCTAGTTAATAACCTCTAGCCTCCTTAACATGACACAACACGTTTTAAAGTCTTGAGCCCTATGGATCAATAAGGATAATATTGTGCAAGGTTAATAGGCCTGAGAGATCGATGAGATCTACGGTAAGTACCAGGGGGCTTGGGAGATTGGTCACTCATCACTTGCTATGTCGTAAACATGAATGGAACAGGGGTTGTCAAATAGTCGGTTTTGGTTTGGTATTAGAATAAGAGCAACATAATTGGTTAGGACCAAAACCAAATAATAAGAGAACCGGCCCTAAACCCTAAAACTAAACCTTTTATTCTTATCAGGCGGGTCGGTTTTTTATCTCTTATTTCGGTCTGTCGGTCTTTAATCAGTCCTGAACCAGTTATGGACTTCAAAATTTTAAGGCTTCTTTTCTTTCTGGCCCTTTTTTTTTTTCCTTGTGAAATAGACTTTAAAATTTAAGGCTGTGGGCTCATAGTTCATAATATATGACTTTTATAAAATGAGAATAGCCATGGCGGCGTGGCCCATGAACTCTGGATTGGGCTAAGTTTCCCCGCCTCACTATTGGACCATCATTACACTCCTAATTCCCACTAAAAAGTCCAAATTTTAGCCTTGTGTTGGGCTTGTCAACTCGTATGTTAGGCTAGTGTTCGAAATCCTAGCCCCAGGTTGGGCCAGCATTAGGTTAAGGTTAAAGTTGGCCCAGCCTGGATATGTGTGCGTATATAATATTAAAACCATTAAGTAGGTATAGATATATTAAGGTAAAGAATATTGTAAAACAATAATCCTATTGCATCTTAAGGCCCTATTCAACATAAACAAATAAAATCATTCTAAACCAATTATTAGGGTTTGGCTTGTTTAAAATCAGGAATGGTTCTCTCTCTCTCTCTCTCTCTCTCTCTCTCTCTCTCTCTCTCTCTCTCTCTCTATATATATATATATATATATATTTTTTTTTTCTTTGAAGGGTGTTACAGGAATAGTTTCAGAATTCTGATCATAGTGATCTGGATCAATATTAGTCGAGACCAGTCCTGAGATTGATCCCGAGTTTTAAGACCTTAGTTCAATGAAATTATGACAGGTGTTTTTCTTCAACTGATACCAAATGAAGGATTTTTTTATGTATCTGTGAAAATAAAACATTTAAAAAAATACAATTCTACTCTTTTGGTATTAAGGTTGGGACTAAGTCGAGTTGAGTTAGATGGACTAAGTAACTAAATAGTCTGAGCTAGGGTTTGCAAATCCTAGCTCGATCTCAAGTTGGGGTGGGACTGGATTGAAGCTTTGAGCCCCGGGTTTGGACCTAGTTTGCCAGCAACCAAGCAAGCCTTCCCAACTTGCACCCTCCCTACCTTACGCCAAAAAAAATTATGAGGAATTTAGTAATTATAGATAGGGCCAAAGGCATCGCCTAAGTAGCATATAACCACATCGGTTAGAAACTTTCAATCATTGAAGGGGATAGATAAGCTCCATTAGAATTTAGATAACACTTCTCAAGGCAAATAGGGTGGAGTATGAATTCTGACTATAATTAATGGTCAAACCAATTGAAGGGTCAGGATTATCAGTTGCACAATAATTTTGACCTTTTCTGATGCTCTATAGTCAAAGTTCATGAATCCAGTGGAATTGACTCTTCTAAAATGCCATGTCACTGGGTCCCTCCAAATAATGTGGGACCCACGAACCAAACAACCAACCAAAGCATGACTGGAGGATGTGGAGGCCCCACTTTGTTTATAAAACAAATGCGGAATGCCGCAGCTGCGCTCTCGAGTCTGCGCCTAATAACGCCCACAGCCCAGTAGAGGAACCGCTGCGCGTACCAGGTCTTTTCCAGGGTTTGGTTCAT
>NC_056564.1:5077476-5151031 GCF_013358625.1 Macadamia integrifolia | reverse complement strand
TTTTTTTGTTTAATATATATTGTCCAGAACAAAATTGACCTATAAATTGTCCAGACTTTAGAACCCAAAACCAATGACATTATAATAAGTGCATTTAAAATTTTTTGATAACCCTTGTTACAATGTTAAAAGATTTATAGGGAAAATACAAAGAAGAATCAAAAGAAGATCACAAGTTCTAAATATGCTTATAGAGATGGTATTCAAACAATCTTGTTCTTCTCTCGCTAGCTCGTACATGGTTTTCTTCAAAGTATCTCATCCAAATATTGCTTAGCTCAATCGATGGAAATCATTCTACCACTTACTTAGTGACAATTAACTAATTTAAGTACCCTTAATGAGTTATTCTTAATTAGAATTCATTTCATCTACTTCTATATTGGTCTAATGTAAAAAACACTAGATGCGCGGAGCAATGGGATGGGTATGTAGGAGCATCTTCAATGCACGCTTGAGGGGAGCATAATCTTTTCGTGCTAGATTGGTATTGTTCTTTTTCCCTAATATATATTAGTAATTGAGTTTATAAGTCTAGTTAAATTAATGAGGAAAAAAGTTCTCAAGTCAATGGAGCAAGAGATAGAATATCGTGGTTTGAAGCAACACATCATGAACATGGAATAGACTCTCCCCCTACAAGACTAAGAGCCCGTTTGGTATCGTTTCTGTTCCAGAAACGCCGTTTCGTGTCAAAAACGAAAATTTCAGTTTCTGTGTCAAAATGCAGTTTTTAAACGAAAAAATGATGTTTCAAAATTTCAGATTTTTATCGGAATTTTTTTTTTTTTTTTGTAAAATAACTAAACTGGAAAGACGGAACCCAAAATGAGTTCGGCCAATCATTTTTCATTTTTTTTTTTTTTTTTTCACTTTTTGTTCCAAAAAAACAGAAACTGACAATAAGTGCGCCAAACAGAAGATTCTATTTTTTCGTTCCAATAGAACGAAAAAACTCCAAAAACGTTTTTTTAGAACGATACCAAACGGAGCCTAAGTGTTTGAAATACCCTGGTAATAGTGATTTCTATCCCTCTTGTGCCCCAAGACTATTGTGGTCTATCAGACCAGAGAATCCCTCGTATTTAACATTTTACTTTTAAAAAAATAATAATAAATACATAAATATGAAAGGTGAAAGATTTATGACTACCTAGGTTGTTTCACGTGAAAGAGTGATGTGGTAATTTTTCAAATCAGATGTTTAGGAGACAATCTAAATCAATCACCTCTTAAAGTTCATCCTCTAATTTAATTATGTACTCTCTTGGTAATCTAAGCATTTCTACATACTCATAGGTTTTTAAATGTTTTATTTTGTCATGGAGTAAACTCTTTTTTAACTGAAACTTAACATGTGAGTAAAAGATTTTGGGATCGACTATTCACATATCCACGAAACTCAAACTCCATAATCCAATTTATCACCTTTTCAAAAATTGTGTGCTGACTAAGAAACTTTTTTCAGTTGACACAAATAGGAAAACCTAGTCCTAAACAATATGAACGACCTTATTAGTGTTATAATATAAAATGAACATCCATCCTTTGAATTAATGAAAAATTCAGTAAATACAGACTTTCATTTTGTTTGATCAAATCTTGACAACTAAGAACTTGTCCCTGAGTTGTGTGTGTGTTTCATCACCTTCAACTACCCTGGGGATTTTAAATTTATCTTAATCGATTATCCAGAAACTTTATCAAATAACAACTAATTTGATAAGTAAACGTTACGTGTTGTTGAAGAGACAACTACAGTAACAACAATCAAACAGAAACAATAAACAAGACGATCCACATTGGCAGCTAAAAAAAAAATATCATTAAACCTACCAATACCTTTAGTTTAAAACGATGGCTGATCCAATAACATACAACTAATGATAATTTAATAAGAAAAAAAACCAGTAAATCTTAGAAGAAAATAAGAGACATTGTCACACATGAGAATGAAAATTATGTGCCAACCAAAAAAACCCATTAAAAGAATAGATTTGCATTTTAATTTCAATGGGATCTTCTCAGAGACGTTTGATAATGGTGGCTATGGTTCAAATAGAGCTTTCACTCATCTTTCAATAATAGTTTGAGAATAGCGTTGAAGTCTATCTTACCATCCGCGTGGTTTCACCTTCATAGCTGGATTCCAATCCATTTCTCCAGTTCCATCTCCACCTGCTCTTCTTTTAAACCAATCCAATCACCCCTGTTTCCTTCATTCTCACAATCCAAGCTCAAGAAGGGCTGAAGGGGAATCCCTGTCTCTCTCTTTTCTCTCTCAGACAAAAACACAAACACATAGTTCCATCCTCCTCTGCTTCCTTCAGTCTCACAATCTCTCTCAGACAAAAATACAAACAAGTGATGGAGGGTCTCATCCCATTTGTGTATAGAGTGATTATGCAATACAAGGCAGGTGGGCAAGCTACCATAGATGGTACATGGTTCGACGACTCACCTTCAGCTTCATACGTCAGACTTCCAGGTGATTCAGGGCGGTTTCAGTCATCAGAGATCAAACTGTTCCATCAAGATCGTGTCTTCTCATTATCTGCGACTTCTTCCATGTCTCCTTCGGCTTCCCAGTTGCTTCTCTCTGCCGCAGCCCAATCCCCTCTGTCACGTACCACTTCACGTCGTTTGGTCTCCTGAAGTTGTTGTCGACGCTTCACCTAAATCGAAACTTGTTAGGTATATGGTGTGGTAGTGGTTGCTACTTGCTGGTTTGGTTTAGATGAATAAAGTGTGTGAGCTACCGAAGGAGCTTCACTCACCTGAGTCGTCCCTCTATAGTTTTAAGGTAGTGAATTTGTGAAAGCGATGTGGATAATAAGAAGATTTGAATAAATGGTGGGTGTTTCAGAATGTTTTTAACTGTAAATTCTATCTATATAGTCCGTTAATGTTAAATTTGTTCAATAGTTCTCCAAAATATTTGATTTGGGTTCTCAGTTCTCCTCCTCCTTTTAGTTTTCGGATACTGCTAGAAATCAAAATTCAAGAAGGATCGAGTGAGTGGAGTGGATCAATATTTCAGTGAGTCAACTCGTTACGAGTGAGTGTGTGTGTTGGGGAAAAGAGTCGCCAAGAGCCAACAGAATCGTTATGTCCAGAAAACCAAACAGTGAAGTTACGGATAACTCATGCAGTGAACGAGTTGGAGACCGAGTCAACTGGGATGTTGGGTAAGTTTAATACACAGCTATCGCCCATCAAAGGTAAACAAGTGATCGGATTGATGTTTGATGGATTGGGTGATTCTGAGTCGACTCAACGAGTTCTGAGACTTTCATTGAAGCGAAGTGAATGATGCTATGGACAACTACTAATTAGAAGCGGCTTATACCAATTCATGGACTAATTCCCTTACTCAGATTTGAGGGCGAATTGTAGGGTTCTTGGGACCAACTCTAATTTGATTAAGATCATAAGATCGATTCCATCCCCTTTGATAATATTATTACACTTTCTAGCGGTAGTGTATTAACTAAAATCTCCAGCTCGAGTCTCCTCGCGATTGATCTATAACCAAATAGGCTCTAAGGTTAGTGTAAAAGAGAAAAAAAAAAACTCTAATTCAATTAAGATCATAAGAACGATTCCATCCCCTTTGATAATATTATTATACTTTCAAGCGTTAGTGTATTAATTGACGTCTCCAACTCGAGTCTCCTCACGACTGATCTATAACTAGACAAGTTCAAAGGTTAGTGAAAAAAAAAAAAAAACCCCCAATGCTTTCAAGTGGCATACCTTAGCTTAACCAAATTTCCATTTTTATATTACATCCTTAATAATTTCCACTAGGCAATTCGGTTGCGGTTCAGGCATAGTGGATATCTTTTCCACCTAATCATCTTTGTCTATAGTCTAAATTTCAGACCACCATGACATCCCTATATGTTCTCATAGATTTTTAAAATGAAAAGCGTAGAGTGGAGTCAGTAAGAATACAGAGGCCACTAGAAAGAAAAAAAAAAATTTAAGATGGGGAGACCTACTTGTTAGGTCATATGTTGAGATAATGTCCTCTTACCCAAAAAAAAGATAAATGTCCAAATTGAATACATGACTAATCAAAGAGATAACAATAAATTACTACATTTTGAGTGGTAAAATATCTTTTTTTAAATAAATTGTAGGTTTTATCTTTTGGCAATACAAAAGAGTTGGATTGGATTAAACCTAATGTAACAAATCATCAAATCACATTAAATACTACTAGTTTAAATTTTACTTTTGGGATTTTCTTATTGAGATGTCAAATAATTCTCAATGTTACTTTTTTGCGCTTCTAAGTATAAAATGACGGCATCTTTTTATTTACAAAATCAATCAAAGTAATGCAAGGGAAACACATTCTACTTCTGACCTTTCTTTTTTAAATGAAAATTTTTATTATTAAATACATCAAAAGTTCATGAGAGCAACCAAATATGGTCAAAGGTTCTAAAGCATACCGCATCATTGAGATTCTGTAAGTTTCATTTTCTATTATGCTTCATTCCATCTTTGTCTTTTATAGGGAGTAGGGATATAATAAGTTTTTGTGTTAAAAGAAAATCTACATTGCTAGTTTGAGGAATATAGTGTCCCTTTGTTTATATTAAGGAGTTTACAAATTATTTTAATTCCTCTCCTGAGATATATGGGACCACAATAGTTCTATGAAAATGCATATAGTACTAGCTTGCTTTAATAAGAAAAAAATATTACTAAATTAGAAGATAATAGCTTATGCACTTGGAGATTCCCATACCACAAAATAGCCAGGTACAAGGGGGTAATATAGTTTTGTAACATTATTTCTGTGTCCCTAATTTTTTTTTAATTATTTAATAGATAGATAAAAAATAAGTTTTCAAAAAATTGATAATCATTTTGATGTAGCATTTATCAATTCCTATGTGAGATGACAAATTTATTATCATTAAATTAACTGCATTAAATGCTTTTGAGAATAAGACCAATGACGATGTTAAGTTCTAAAGACACCTATAAAGATGTGTCAATGGAGTAAATCACCATATACTATCACTATGTTGTATTCAAATGATGCCGTTAGAAGTGTGAGAGATTTGACCAATGTGTAAAATTGAAAATATTTTCAATCTTAATTTTTTTTTTAAGCATTTTCAATTGCAAACCAAACTAACTCAATCCATATTGTTTATCAACCTTTCAATCTATGTGTAAACATAGTTTCCTTATTAAAAAAAAAAGTCTATTATAATTATTCTATGCACCAATGGTAGGAACCTTTCCAACACCCATTATTTATTATTATATATTTTTCAGGTAAAAACACTCTTGTGCAAAAAGAAAGAAAGAAAAAAAAAAACTAATAAATACCACATGACATATAGATTGAACCGATTTAAATTAAAAAAAAAAAACATTTTTTGATCATACCAGCCATATTTATCAATATTGTATACTCTGCTGAAAATAGTTCACCTGAAATATATGTGAGGATCCAACATGTGTCTTTTTTGCTTTCATATATATATAGTTTTCACCCTTTTAATGACAAAGAGTGGAACATGCGTCCATGTGAATATACTTGCAATAGATTCAAATTCCCGTATCCATACCCGCGAACATACTTTCACTAAATCCAAATTCCAATATCTATTCCAATAGGGACCAATACCTGCATTTTTTCTTTTGGTAGAATTGTTTTTTTTTTGGTAGAACAATACCTACATTGTTAAATCCTAATTCCATGGTTGACATTTTTTGTGTTCAAACTCGATGGTTGATATTTTTTGTTTTTTGTGCTAACGATTAACATTCTATTATTAGGAAGAACAGATGTTAGATCCTCACATGCACTGATCCAAATTCCCATATCCATACTACATGGCTAAATCCAAACTCCATAGTTGACATTTTTTGTTTTGTTTTTTCTTCACAAATGGTTGACATTCGATGATTGACAGCCTTCCCACCTTCATGGAAAGAAAAAAAGAAAGAAAAAAGCCTACTCTGCTCGGAATATATATGTGAATATCAACCAGTGCTCTGTGATCGTATTTTCAGAGGGATCCCCTCTCTCCTCCTTTAACCCCACCGGAGAAGAATTATGTTTTCCCGTCTGCAACTACTCACGGTGGCACTGCTACTTTGTGCCGGGTGCTCCAATGCTGCACCTCACTGCAATAACTGTGGCAACATATCTGTTCCTTACCCACTCAGCACCGGACCCAATTGCGGTGACCAATCGTACAAGATCCGATGCAATGCCATTGCCGGCACACTTTGGTTTGATACCGTCAACTCCACCTATTCCATCGAATCCATCCATCCCTCTACCCAACGATTCGTGATAAGCCCAGCCAGCTTCGCCGGTAAAAGCTGCATCACCACGGATGTCAATAGCCATGGAATCCAGCTCAACAGAAGCCTCCCCTTCAACGTTACTAGCAGCAATACCATATTCTTCCTCAACTGCCCCAATTCATTGCTGAGATCACCTCTTGATTGCTCTTCGACGAGCCTCTGTCACACCTACATAAAAGCGACATCAGAGGCGGCAGCGTGTGAACAAGCTGCTCGTCTCTGTTGCTCATTCAGGACAGGGAGTTCAACCACCTCCTATTCCATATTGCTTCAGGATGCCGGGTGCACGGCGTATCGGAGTTTTGTGAATTTAGACTATTCGTTGCCGGTGAGTAAGTGGCCGGCACCGGGGGTGGAGATAGAATGGGAGTCGCCGCAGGAGCCAGTCTGCCATTCCCATGCAGATTGCGATCAGGGGTCCAATTCCACATGCCAAGCCGACCCATCGAGTTCCAGAATCAAGAGATGCTTGTGCGTCGCTGGGCTCTCTTGGGACCCCATCAGCGGTTCTTGTGTTGCCAGTAAGTTAATTTTAATGTGGTTTTTAAGTTTCAATTCCAATCCCCATTCACCACTGAAAAAGGAAAACCCCATTTTCCCTGATTCAGATGCGACGTGTCAGAGACCTGGAAGTTGCAATGGTTCCAAAAACCATAACACACTAATTGCAGGTAGCTGAAATGATTATTTTGAGTGTTCTGTGTTCCCTTTCCTCCCCGATTGATCGTAGCTCAATCGAAGATTGAAGTAACAGAAGTAAAGCAATTTGGTTTCGATTGGTTTCCGGAATTTGGGGATTACAGGTCTAACTACGGGATTAGGAGGAGCGGCGTTGCTTGCGGCAGTGGTGGGTACTCTGGTCTACAAGCGACACAGGCGAATCAAAGAGGCGCAGGAGCGACTTGTTAGAGAGCGTGAAGACATCATAAATTCTAACAGAGGCGGCAAGGCGGCCAAGGTCTTCACGGGCAAGGAGATGAGGGGGGCAACCAATAACTTCTCCCATGAACGACTTCTGGGTACCGGTGGCTACGGCGAAGTCTACAAGGGCATCCTCAGAAACAACACCATCATCGCCGTCAAGTGCGCCAAGCTCGGTAACACCAAAAGCGTCGATCAGGTCCTCAATGAGATGAGGATCCTCTGCCAGGTGAATCACCGCAGCCTCGTACGCCTCTTTGGCTGCTGCGTTGAGCTGGAGCAACCTCTGATGGTATATGAATACATTCCGAACGGCACCCTGTTCGACCACCTATACAGGGCTCGCAACGGCGGCCAGTGTGAGCTAACGTGGCTGCGCCGTCTAAGCATTGCCCTTCAGACGGCCGAGGGGCTTGCCTACCTCCATTCTTCCGCTGTGCCTCCCATATACCACCGTGATGTGAAGTCCAGCAACATTCTATTAGACGAAAAGCTTAACGCCAAAGTCTCGGATTTTGGGCTATCCCGGCTTGTAGAGACTGATCTTAGTCATGTCTCCACCTGTGCTCAGGGAACCTTGGGCTATCTTGACCCAGAATACTACAGGAACTACCAGCTGACAGACAAGAGCGACGTCTACAGCTTCGGAGTCGTCTTGTTGGAGTTGCTGACATCGCAGAAAGCCATAAGCTTCAACAGAGACCCAGACGATGTGAACCTGGCTGTTTATGTCAAGCGAAAGGTGGACGAAGACAAGTTAATGGACACCATAGATCCAATGCTCATGGAGGGAGCAATCGACAGGGATCTGAAGACCATAAAAGCTTTAGGGTTTCTGGCGTTGGGTTGCTTGGAGGAGCGAAGACAGAACAGGCCTTCTATGAAAGAAGTTGTGGAAGAGATAGAATACATTACGAGTATCGCAGCAGCGGTAGATACAGAGGTTTAGTAACGGCATGTGTTTGATATTGGGTGCAAGAGAGCTCAAAGAAGAGATTGAAGATGGAGCAACACCATTTTTCCTCTTATACGTACATACTATGCCTCGCCCATTATTTCTTCAGATATAAATAAGCCCTGAAAAATTGATTAACCTTCTCTCTCCTTCCCAACTCTCATGCCTTCCTGGCTGTTGCTGGTACCAGAGGAACACGAGCAGTGGTTTCTGATGCAGCAGGCCTGTCAACAAAGCCTTCAGCTACAAGGATCCTTCACTCATCTCCTGCCCACCAGACCCTGATCTGTGCATTGCCCTGCCTACCTCAAATCTTTATTTCCCACTGTTGTTCTTGAAGCTGCATATCTTGCTTGTGTTTTATCTACTTCACCATATGTGCTAGTGAGATTTTTGATTGCTTACTGGATTGCCAAGAATATACTAACAAGAGCCATTGGATCAGTTTATCACTATATATTCACTTATGCGAGGTTTGAACTCATCTTCATCCCCAAATTTCCCAACCATTTAGAGCCTTTGATATATTCTTACATCTTGAGTATTATCTGTGCTGGCTATGGGAAAAAAATATAATCTTGTATTTGTCCTCTGTATGCCAATCAATTCCAAACTTTTGACACTATAATTTACTAAAGAAGGGAGAGAGAAAGGTAAGAAACCAATATTAACCCAAGGGGAAAAAGTAGTTGGTGACCAACGAACTTAGTATGAGCCGTAAACTCGGACGTCCTAAGTTTAACTCTCACTAGACACACCTTAGGCCACTCACACGGGGTGTTTAGTGTTCTTCATTGCTTTCAATGAAAGTTAAATGGTTTGCCGAAGGCCTAGATACCCGTTGTTAGCAAAAAAAAAAGTAAGATACCGATATTGCATTGTATCGGTTGGTATTGGTTCAATATTGATTTTTTTTTTTGTAACAAAAAAATGGTGCTCCATGGTAGTGATCATAGTCCCCAAGACAAGCCCCCATAGGTCAAGCAGACAAAATTCAAGGAAAAAAAAAAAACTCTTCAGTTGATAGCATTGCGAATTGATCAATGCAATCAATATAGATACGGATCAGCTAGTACAACTAATATGATACCAATATCAATACCAATGCCAATACCGGTTATACAAATCAGGGTGGCCTCCAATTAGCCACAACAATCCACTATCAGTCCTTCATGTGAGACTGATATGAATGTTCTACGCGACCAGGCAAGAAAACTCTTCCCGTTTGATTATATAACCTCTATATTTTCAATTGTTCATTAATTTCTTTCAATCACTTCTCCGAAATTCTTTAGCTTTACTTTGGCAACTCCACTAGTCAACTTGTACTAGTCTCAATTTGTGAGCAAAGGATTTAAAAGTTTATATGTTCACAAAATTTTGGCTCATTTAACCAACTAAGTGATAGTTTGATGGATACTCGAGCTATCCAACAAAGCCTTCCTAAAAAGCCATCATATAAATTTACCCTGATCTTCCTTTTTTCTCCATCAATTACACTTTCGTTTTTGGGTAGAGTTTCTTGTGGTCAATCTACTCGTGAAAACTTTCATGATTGAACTAACTAGTGTGCCAAATTGATAGATGATTTAACAAATCCAACTTTTGGAAAGAAAGGTATGCTCTAAATTGACAACATGTCAAATTTTAAAGCAAACCCAACCATTGATATATCCCTCTATCATCTATAAGAAATAGGTTTATTTATTTATTTTAATTCTATGAGTAATAGTGGTGTAACAATAAGCGGGCCCAATGGACTCCTAATACTTGTGGGTTCGTGTGTTCAATCTACCTAACCCCATCGTCTATAAGTAATGGTATTTTTTTTCCTTTTTAAACAGTTTTACACCTATTTTGATATGATACTCGAGTGTGGATCGACCAAGCATTGGGATTGGTCTCAACCAGCAGTGATAAACTATATTCGTTACAACTAATCCAATATCAAAACCTAAAATCATGATTGGGACTAGCAATAAGGTTGGGAGGGGTTGTGCTTCTCGTGCATTGGCTGTAGCTAGCCTGGAGGTCTAGGGTAAATTTAAGGAGAGGTTGATGTTTAATCCGCTTGGCTCCATCGTCTACAAAATATAGTTTTTTTTTTTTTAATAAGTAATAGTAGTATAACAATAAGTGGGTTCATTGCCCCCTACTGACCCCATGTGGGTTCGCGTTTTCAATCTGCCTAACCCCATGGTCTATAACTATTAATAATAGGTTTTCTTTAAGGGTTCAATTTCTATAAGTAATAATAGTGTGATAATAATAAGTGGGCTTATTAGCTCCCTAGCGGACCTTTGTGGATTTTTGTTTAGCCCCTTCTGGATCATTGTCTAGCCCCATTCCATAGATTTATTCGTGTCAGTTATTCCTTTTTTTTTTTTTTTTTTAATAATGCTTTTTAACGGCAAATTATTCAGAGAGTTGGGTATCTAAGAAATAATATATGAATTGATCATTTATCAGATTAACCCTTTATTAAATTCTAAAACTCATTTTTATCTTTTATTTTGTATTTTCAGTTGTCTATTAGTTGTAATAAAATGTTGAATTTTTTTACCCAAATGTGCATTACTTTTTTATTTTATTTATTTTTGTGTGATCAATCTGCCAATAATTTTTTTTTAATGCACTAATTGCTTAATGTGCCACATGATTTGGCAAATCCAACTATTGAATAAGAAGGGCATGGTCTAGGTTGGTCATTTGTCATTTTTAAAACAAACCCATTCATTTACCCCTCCTTGTATGAGTGCCATTTCCTTGTATATTTTAACCATTTATATATGGAGTTCGATTCACTCAACCCCATTTTAAAAGTTTGTCACTGTGATAAAATAAAGTTTTGAAATTAAAGGTCATGAGAAAGTGAGTAGTAGTAATCAAAATATGGTAGGTGTGCATGGCATACATGAAATGCATTCAAATATACAAGATGATATTTGATCGAATTAATCTTTAAAATTTGACACCAGTTAACCTAGATTAAAATATTTCATCTAATAGTCAAAATAATCACATTAAATTTTTTTTTAATAAAAAAAATACTCACATCATTTTTTCATATAAATTGTCAATCCCAAGGAATATATACAATCATTTACATTTATCTATCCTAATATATTTCATACATATATAGAAAGACACAATATTACAATTACATTGATGGATGTGGAGGTGGAAAGATAAGGATGAAGTGAATACCACACAGTAATCCTTTTTTTTCTTTTTTTTGGTGGGGGAGGGGGTGTGTTTGTTGGAAAAAGATATAATAATTGAGATTTGACATAATACAAAGCGTGAAATTCGTTTATAGTTGCTGCACTGATATAATGAACATCATGTGACTAAGAACCTTTTGGGATATATGCCTAGATATTCTTAGTCGTTTGATGTTCACCACACCTCATTGCTCATCGGACAGATGTGGACTCTAAAATAAGTCACTTTAATTCGGTATTAGGACAAGAAAAAACTGTAGCTCTGCAGTCTTACCACTTGGCTTGGCTTGGCTTGGCTAGGCTAAGCAGTTTTCGTCCAAACGGCCCTTCCACGTCAGCAACTTTTGACCCAAATATAAATATGAACCAGTTCACCGAAACCAGTGTTTAAGACTTCAGAGGGATCACCTCTTTCCTCCACCTTCAGTTCTACCGGAGAAGAACAATGTCTTCCTTTCCGCTACTACTCACGGTGGTGATTCTACTTTGCGCCGGTTGTTCTGATGCAGCACCGCCATGCGATGCCTGTGGCAACACATCGGTTCCTTACCCACTCAGCACCGGACCCAATTGCGGTGACCAATCTTACCAGATCCGATGCAATGCCGGCACACTCTGGTTTGATACCCTTAATTCCACCTATCCTATCGAATCCATAAATCCTTCTACCCAACGGTTGGTGATAAGCCCAGCCAGCTTCGCCGGTGAAAGCTGCATCACCACGGATTTCAACAGCCATGGAATCCAGCTCAACAGCAGCCTCCCCTTCAATGTCACCAGCAGTAACACCATATTCTTCCTCAACTGCTCCGATGCTTTGCTGGGTTCACCTCTTAATTGCTCGTCGAACAGCCTCTGTCACACCTACATAAATGCGACATCGGAGGCGGCGGCGTGTGAGCAAGCTGGCCTCTGCTGCTCATTCAAGGCGGGGGGTTCTACGACTGCCTATTCCATTAGGGTTCGGAAAGAGGGGTGTATGGCTTATCGGAGCTTCGTGAATTTAGATTATTCGTTGCCGGTGAGTAGCTGGCCAGCGCCGGGGGTGGAGATAGAATGGGCGTCGCCGCAGAGCCAGTCTGCCACTCCTAAGCAGATTGCGACTAGGGTTCCAACCATGGGATGAGATGCTTCTGCGTCGCTGGGCTCTCGTGGGACCCATTAGAGGATCTTGTGTCAACAATAAGTAGGCCCATTGGGCCCCTATTGCCCACTCGTGGGTCTTTGTCTAACCTCGTGTGGATCATTGTCTGGCTCCATTTGTGGGTCTAGCACAAAAACGAAAAAAAAAAAAAAAAAAGGTAAGTTGATCCATAGGTTTATTCGTGTCAGCTTTCTTCCTATTCTTCTTTCTTCTTCTTTTTTTCTTTTTCCATTTTAATGCCAAATTATTCAGGCTGCGTTTGGTTGCAAATAAAATGGGAAGAAAAAAGAAGTGACGGGAAGTGAAACGATTTTTTTTCTCTTTTGAGTTGTTTGGTTGTAACGGAAGTGAAGTGAAATTAATTTACCATAATTGTTTGGTTGAATGTAAAATTGATGTAAAATAGATGTAAAATTTTAAAAAACTAATAATCCAACCAAACTCCTCAAAAGAGATGGGGGGAGAGTACTTTTCAATCCAGAACTCACCCAATTCCTCAAAATTTATTTCGGTTATTTGAATCAGATCATTCAAGGTTTGTACCAAATCAAACCAAATGTCATTAGATACTATGTTCTATCACTAACCAAAATAAACCATTTCATTCTATATATCAAATGAATGCAACATAAATAAATATTTCAATAATATAAAAGATATTCACAAATAAAATAGTAATAGATCATAAGTGATAAGGACTGAAAAAGCTCATTTTAAAAGTCTTTTGGTCAAAACAAATTCAATAGGTCAGCAATGCTCCATCTGGCTCAAATCCAAAGTCTTTTGGTCAAAACAAATGCAATTGAGTCTCGTGAGAGAGAGAAAGATCGTTGAGAGTCATGAGCAGTGTGAGAGTAGCGAAAGTGGGAGAGAGTAAAGGTTTTTTTTTTTATTCCTATTTTTGTGGGAAATATAAAGGGGAAATTTTAATGGTTATGTGAAATTTTTTTCACAGGTAAAATATATTTCCCTTGCAATCAAACATTTAAATTTTTTTTTTTTTTTTTGAAAAAATTCCACTTTACATAAAAAATTTGCATTCCCCTTGCAACCAAACAAAGCCTCAGAGAATTAGGTAACTATAAATAATTTATGAATTGGTCACATATTAAGTTATAAAAACTCAAATTTAGTTAGATAATTTATTTGTGTTTTCAATAGTTAATAATTATTTTGTTTAATTTCAAAATTTTCACTCAATTTTATATTTTTTTTTTCTAGTCAATCAGCCAATAGATGTTTTTTTATACACTAATTGCTTTAATAAACCACATGATTTGGCAATTCTAATTGTTGAATAAGAAGGGCATAGTCTAGGTTGGTCGTTTGTCATTTTTTTCAAGTAAGTCAAAAAAACTTTGGGTGAAAAAATCCAGTCATTTTATCCCCCACGTATCAATTGCCTTGCCCAAATATATTTTATCTATTTATTTAAGGAATTAGGTTATCGTAAATCTATTTTAAAAGCCAATAATTGTGAGATGATACATCAAATGGGGCCCAAATTGTGTGGAATGATAATTTCAATCTTATCAAATTTTGTTATATGATTAAATATAGTTTTGAAAATCCAGCCAGTGTTAGTTGGAGAGTGAAAAAATCACAATCGAAGTACCATAAGCATGCATGATATACATGGAATGCAAGCGCCCATACATTAAATCAAGGGTGTTAATAGGTTTGGTTTCAGTTTAAACGGTGTGAATCGATTCGGTTCACATTTATTTGACTAAAATCATAACCGCATCATTTACTAAACGGTTCCACTTTCTGAAACTGTGACCATTTAGTAAACGGTTTCAATTTCCACAGTTTCTAAACGGTGTCGATTTCACAGTTTTAAACGGTTTAGGTTTCGGTTTATTTCATACGGTTTGTAAAACGGTTCATAATCGGTTTGTTATAACTTGCAACCATCTCTAAACTGAAGATCGTAAGCTTATCAAAAAATAATTGACAACCACAAATAAGAGATTCTATATTAACGATGGTATGTCCTAATTTGATAATCTAGTGCTATTTCTTTACATGGCCATTCTCAAACATTTAAAACTAATATCATACAACATCCAAATCAAGCCTTTTACGGCATAAAATATTAAAATGACAGGTGGTTCAGCCAAAACACCCCATCTATGATAACATAATAACATAGTAACATATATGGATTACAAGTCAATGATCTAAAGCCTAAATTTGAACTGAATTGTAATAAATCATACCAAAGCAGGATGGACACTTAATTTAATTGTTAATTGTTATACGGATTACTGCCCCTTCTTTATTTAATTGTTATACGGATTAATCAGATCGGTTTAAACGGTTTCAATTCGGTTTGAAACCAACGGGTTCCACGGTTAAAATCGATCCGACCCGTTTAGCTAATCGGCCTGAAACTTGAAACCATAACCGCACCATTTACTAAACGATTTTACAATATCGATGTAAACGAATCGATTTGATTTCAATAAACGGTTTCGATTACAAATTCACATCCTTATATTAAATGGTATTTGATCTAATTAACCTCTAAAACTTTACATTGTCTAATTTAGACCATGACCTTTCCAATCAAAAGTCAAAATAATCACATCATCTGCCATTGCATCACATACAGGAAACTTTCCTAGTTTCATTTCTTCTTCAAAATGTAATTAGCAAAATAATAATAAAATTTTGCATTAAATCTTTATATTGCCATATGACCACAAATCGATCGTATCAATTGATTCGTATTAATATCAATTTTGACAAATGCTGTATCTTTTTTTTGGTAGAAGACAAATCCTGTATTGGTGATATCAAAGTAAGAGATGGCAAAATAGAGCAAAATAGTGAAAATAAATAAATAAATAATCTTAAATTAATATTTTGAGGGGTAAAACAGTCCGATCAAGCCCGATACTTATCGTACTGCCATGTAGATGTAGAAGTCGTACTGCCATGTAGATGTAGTAGATATAGTTAGTATTTATTAGGTTAGACCCCAAAAAAGAAAAAATAAAAAAATCCCTCAGTTGAGATAGTCGGCAGCCGGACTATAGCTTCAGATGTGTACCCTGAATCACAACCATTGAAACGAAGGATAAGATAAGGAGATTTGACACAGGACAACACAAGAGAAGAATCTTTCTAGAAAGTAAAATAAGAACTGTTTCTTTCGTCCCAAACAGTCCTCCAATGTCATCAACCTTTGACCCAATGCAATCTATCTCTTCTCCGTTTCGGATATATATACCAGTCCTCGGTGATCGGTGGTTTCAGAGTGAATCACCTCTTTCCTCCACCCTCAGTTCCACCGGAGAAAGAATGATGTCTTCCCTTCCGCTACTATTCACGGTGGCGCTGCTACTTTGTGCCGGTTGTTCTGATGCAGCACTGCACTGCGGTCTCTGTGGCAACACATCAGTTCCTTACCCACTCAGCACCGGACACAATTGCGGTGACCAATCTTACAAGATCCGATGCAACGCCGGCACGCTCTGGTTTGATACACTTAACTCCACCTATCCCATCGAATCCATCAATCCGAACACACAACGGTTCGTGATACGCCCAGCCAGCTTCGCCGGCAATACCTGCGTCACCACGGATTTCAACAGCCATGGAATTCAGCTCAATAGCAGCCTCCCCTTCAACGTCACCAGCAGCAACACCATATTCTTCCTCAACTGCTCCAATGCTTTGCTGGGATCACCTCTTAATTGCACGTCAAATAGCCTCTGTCATACCTACATAAACGCGACATCAGAGGCGGCGGCGTGTGAGCAAGCTGGCCTCTGCTGTTCATTCAGAGCTGGGGGTTCCACCACCTCCTATTCCATTAGGGTTCGGAAGGAAGGGTGTATGGCGTATCGGAGTTTCGTAAATTTAGACTATTCGTTGCCGGTGAGTAAGTGGCCGGCGACCGGAGTGGAGATCCAGTGGGTGTCGCCGCCGGAGCCCGTCTGTAACTCCCAAGCAGATTGCGACGAGGGTTCGAATTCCACATGCAAAGCCGACCCATCATCGAGTTCCGGTCTGAAGAGATGCTTCTGCGTCGCCGGGCTCTCGTGGGACCCCATCAGTGGATCTTGTGTTGACGGTAAGTACTGTTATAATAGTGTCTCCGTCTGTGGCTTTCAAGTTTCAACTCCTCCTCCACTGACCACTATCAGTGACTGAAAAAGAAAACCCCATTTCCCTCTTTCTCAGATGTGACGTGTCAAACTCCGGGAGGTTGCAATTCCACAAACCATACCCCACTAATTGCAGGTAGGTGAGATGGAGATGTTTTTGAGTGTTCTGTGTACCCTTTCCTCCCCGATTGATTTGGTTTTGTTGGTTTTCGGGGATTACAGGTCTAACGACGGGATTAGGTGCGGCGTTGCTTGCGGCGGTGGTGGGTCTTCTGGTCTACAAGCGACACAAGCGCATCAAAGAGGCTCGGGAGCGGCTTACCAAAGAGCGTGAAGAGATCTTAAACGCTAACAGCGGCGGCAGGTCGTCCAAGGTCTTTACGGGCAAGGAGATGAAGAGGGCAACCGATAACTTCTCCAAAGAACTACTATTGGGCTCTGGTGGCTACGGTGAAGTCTTCAAGGGCATCCTCAAAGACGGCACCATCATCGCCGTTAAGTGCGCCAAGCTCGGGAACACCAAGGGCGTCGATCAGGTCCTTAATGAGGTGAGGATCCTCTGCCAGGTGAATCACCGCAGTCTTGTTCGCCTCCTTGGCTGCTGCGTTGAGTTGGAGCAACCTCTCATGGTGTACGAATACATACCGAACGGCACCCTGTACGAACACCTACAAGGGCTTCATCCCGGCATCCGGTCTGAGCTAACCTGGATGCGCCGTCTAAGCATTGCCCTTCAAACAGCCGAGGGACTTGCGTACCTTCACTCCTCCGCTGTGCCTCCTATATACCACCGTGATGTGAAGTCGAGCAACATATTACTAGACGAGAAGATGAACGCCAAAGTCGCAGATTTTGGGCTTTCCCGGCTTGCAGAGACTGATCTTAGCCATGTCTCCACCTGTGCTCAGGGGACCTTGGGCTATCTCGACCCAGAATACTACAGGAATTACCAGTTGACGGACAAGAGCGATGTCTACAGCTTCGGAGTCGTTTTGTTGGAGCTGTTGACATCCCAGAAAGCCATCGACTTCCATAGGGGCCCAGACGATGTGAACCTGGCAGTCTATGTCCAGCGGAATGTGGATGAAGAGAAGTTAATGGAAACTATCGATCCAATGCTTATGGAAGGAGCCAACGACAGGGATCTGGAGACCATGAAGGCTTTGGGGTTTCTGGCGCTGGGTTGCTTGGAAGAGCGGAGACAGAACCGGCCCTCCATGAAAGAAGTTGTGGAAGAGATAGACTACATCATGAGTATTGCAGCAGGGGTAGCTACAGAGGTTTAATTTTAGTAACGCCATGTGTTTGATATTAGGTGCAAGAGAGCTGAAAGATGAGATGGAACTCCTCATTTTCACCAAAAATATATATATATATATATATATGTGTTGGCTTATTTTGTTCTATAGTTAGTACAGGCATGTACGTATATGTCTCTCTGAAGATCTGGGTTCATCAGTTGATTTCAGCTCCGAAGTCTAGACCAGTTGCAAATGAAATGGAGGAGAGTGCAGATCTGCCCTCGTCCATGGTTTTGCCTCCTCCTTGCTGCAATCTTGTCCCTATTAGAGATTTAAGCTTTTTCTGGTTTGTAGTATATGATTTCTTCTTGAAGTTTTTTGCTTTTCCGAGTTTGGACTGTTAAGACTTTGAGCCTATTGTACCCTTCTGCTATAGCTCTTTCTCCCCTTTCTGTTCTTGAAGCTGCATATCTTGCTAGTGTTTCCCCTAGCTACTTAATTAACCATCTGTGATAATGCCGTTGAGGTGAATTTTTTTAAAAAGGTTGGATTGCAGTGGATATGCTAACGAGATTGATTGGATCAGTTTATCGCTGATTCGCTATGTACTCACTTTATGCAAGCTTTGAATTTGAGATTTATTTTAAGTGTCTATCGTGGCTAAGGTTTGAAGGTTTGAGAACTCGGCATTGGAATCGGTCAAGGTTAATGCTGATTTGATATCGATCTGGATCAGTCTGCATTGAATAGAAATTATTGATCTGCATCAGTCTGCATTGCATCGAATAGAAATACCTTGATTTTGAATTAAACTTCTTTCTTTTTACTGCTTTACCCTTAATGCATATCAGATCCGATCTGACCGATTCCAAACCATGATTCTGACAATCACAATATGTTCTATTATTCTATGCAGAAAAACAGGAATTCGGCTCTTCTT
Organism: Macadamia integrifolia; assembly: GCF_013358625.1. Taxonomy (NCBI): domain Eukaryota; kingdom Viridiplantae; phylum Streptophyta; class Magnoliopsida; order Proteales; family Proteaceae; genus Macadamia; species Macadamia integrifolia. The sequence continues at coordinate 5,132,143 of NC_056564.1, read as the reverse complement.
CTAGGTGCCCATCGCCCAGGTCAACCCATAGCTACTTGGGCGAGTGTTATGTGTCCAGATGAAGATCTAACCCTTTGAAAAGAGCCACGACGAATGAGGTGCTAATAGAGGCGTGAAAACGAGGTGTCAAGAACCATTGGATCCTCACTTGGACACGTGGCATTCGCCCAGATAGCTATGGGTGCTCAGGAGAAGAGTCGGATCCAAAAAACAGACTCTACCAACAAGGCTTTATAGTTGACCCATGTATAAGACCTGTCTGGTGACCTGTTTTTGTGTCCAGGAGTGTGCACATATCTCTTATTAGTATTCAATCGAGCTATCAATAATCTGATTAGTGACACATCTCTAATTGAGTTATAAATGGGTTTTAAATATGTTGGGCTGAGCAAATAGGTTCTAAGCAGATTTTAAACGTCTTGTGCTATTAATTAGTTTGACACTCGTCACGTAGCACCTTTACACCAAGAATGTCCCAATATTATTTGGACAAGGCCTATTTTGGCACACCCATTCATAAACACTTTGTAACCTTATTTATTTGCCCCATCTGTTTAACACTCTTTCCTTATGGTCAATAAAAACCTGTAATTTTACATATCTATACTTAAAACACGCTAGATTATATGTTCTAAATACACATATAGAAGTGTAATTCAAACAATCCTTTTACTGATTGAGCTCAAAGGAGATCTGACATTATATTGTATGATCGAGTTTTCCTTTAACCACGGTAAATGGAAACCTATTCACTATTACAGGTCCAAAGAGTTATTCAAGGAACATACTAAAACCATATATGAATTTTTGAACCCTAGGATGGAGTTGCAAACGTTTCAGACTGGTGGAGGGAAAACTTTTTTCTATATTTCATGTTTTTTAATAGAGAGAGAGACAGAGACAAAAATTTTCAGTTTATACTTTAATTGGATGAGCCTTTACAGATTGAGCACCATATTTTATTAGAGTGTGAGACCAACGAAATGAACAACCCATGGGCCATAACACTTAAGTTTTAGTTTAGACTTTTATTGGATGAGCCCACATGAACAAGATACTTCATAAGATTCGGCATCATATTTTAAGTTGTACGAGTCCCCTTTTATGCTTCTTTTAGAAGAGAGAGATCAATGACACCCAGTTTTGTAGTTTAGACTTTGTTTTTTTAATATTAATCATCAAGATTTTTATTAAAGAAAACGAGGATATAGGATCCCACAAAAGTCGAGTACAAAAGGCCAAAAGGGGATGTTTATCTTTTGGGTTTCCTTCTTTGGAGGAAAAATATGGAAATCTAATTATGATTCGTCAATTCAAAGGGTTAATATGAGGCTCCAAAGTTGGAAAACCAAGTATCTCAGCTATGCAGGTAAGCACACTTTGATCCAGTCAGGCCTCTCTGCTCTGTCCCTCTACTATATGACATGTTTCAAGTTATCTGCATCTGTGATCAAATCTCTCAAATCTTCTTGTCAGATTTTTTTTTTATCCAATGAAGATTCCAAGCACATCCCTACCATCAGTTGGGACCAGTGTTATCAATTCGGCTGAATAATTCGCGAAATATTCAGCCGAATCGAATTTTTTCGAATTTTATCAAAAATTCTGACCGAATCTGAATTAAAAATAAAATTCGATAAAATTCGTGATTTTTTCAAAAGTGAATATAAAACGCGAATAATTCGGACCGAATCCGAATTAAACCAAATTATTCGGTCCACTCAAACAGTATTTAAAAAAAAAAAAAAAACCCAATAAGCTTTTTTGACCGAATCCTTAAATTAATCAACCGAATTATTCCAAATAATTCTCCGCCCGAATAATTCCCGAATTCGAATTTGCTAACTATGATTGGGACACCATTTGTCAATCCAAAAGAAGTGGCGGTCTGACTGTCTAAACTTGAAATGTTCTGCCCCCATAAATCAAGCACTTCTAGCCAATAGATGCTGGTTACTGTTACAACCTTCAGCAACTTATTGGGGTAGATTGATGAAAGCAAAATATTTTTCAAGCACAACTTTTTTTTCTTTGTCTATTCCCCCTCTAATGTATCCTAGTCATTTTGCCTTCTTTGTGTTTAGGCGTAGGTGTCACATTGTCAGACAAGTTTCTTTTTTCAAATATATTATAAACGCGTAAGTCAATGAAAGAACATGTAAGAACATCTTTAACGATGAGAGATGACACAAGTTCCTTTTTACTATTTTATATTGATCCGGCATAATAGATTACGTTTTGTTGAAATATTGATCAAAGTGAATAGATTGAGGTGCCTTCAAGTCTACTCAACAAGGCCAATAGTTATCGGGGAAAAAAAAAAATCATCCAATGACCACATGGCTGGCAAGGCTGGTCTCCATTTCTCGAGTGTGTTCATTGTCTTTCTTTTATGCATGGATTTAGGTATCATTAATATGTATCTGTCATATTAGTCGATATGTATGAATATTGATGGTGATGTGATACATATCAATGATACAATTAAAATACCTTTTTTCCATTCAAAAGTGATTTTTATTATTGGAATTGATCCGATAAGAAACCATATCAATACGGGTATCAGTATTGATATCGACCGCGATGGATATACCATGAACTAAAAATTTGCCTCTAATAATTTTAGCACCTCCACTACGGTTCGCCTCTGACAGTTCCTCTGGTTGGTCTGGTTTTTTCTTTTTGGGTTGAATCTCTGGGTCACCGTCGTGTGGTTCCTAAAGAATTGGTAATAGTTTGGTAAAATTAGGCTAGAGCTGGCCTCCAGCCACTCAAGCTCTCTCTATCTTTCTCTAAAAAGCTGATTAGCATGAAATGATTATCCACTTTAGTGTTAGGATTATTTCTAGCGCTTAATTCATTCAACGCAAATCAGATGGTTGAGAAGACATGCATGTCTGAGTTTTCTCATCCGTTCGATGATATTAGAGGAGTTGAAGAGGAGTCGGATTCCCCACTTTAGCCCTCCTAAAAAAATAAATTAATTAAAAATTCAACATGAAATGTGTTAAATGTGTCAAACGAGGGAAGTCACGCAAAAGTCAAAATATATTGTTAGGTTACTTGCATAAGCCACAAAGCGTTTAGTGTTTGACACTTTGACCTCTATCTTCTTGATTATAAATTAAGATGAAGGGCTTTGAAAATAACTTTTCCCCTTCATATAATATTCATATAATCTACAAATGTATCTTGTGGTAATTATTAAAAACCAACAAATTTTTGTTTCGGTTTAAATTATTATATGCCTACGATAAGGTTGGTTGCATGCCGTCTTTATACATGGGTTTGGTTTTTCTTCACCCATGCTAGAAAATATATTATTCACTGTAAATTCGGACATTCTAAGTTCGATTCCCACTAGGCACACCTTGGACCACTTAGATAGGGTCTTTAATGCTCTTCACTACTTTCAGTGAAAGTTGAATGGTTCTCATTTAACATCTGTATGACCCGATCCATGTAGTTGTAGAGTCAGTATGGATCCACGGAACTAGTCGGGTCGAAGGCCTGGATACCCGTCATCAGCAAAAAAAAAAAAATAGACGTATTATTTGTTGTAGATAATGATGTCTATGTCAAAAGGTAAGAAAGGTATTTTTGAAATTTTTATTGTAAGAGGAGAAATAATGAGCCTAAAATCTCTTATAATTCACCGGATTTGATGGTTAGATGGGATTCTTGGAATAGAGTTAAATATATTTTAGAATATGCAAATAATGACGTAAATTGAATAATAACATCTCAATCGCCATTTTTTTTTTTTACAAATAAATTTCATTGAGAAAAAAACACCTAAACACAATCATGGAGGGATTTACAATGAACAGAATTGTCCATAGCACCAAACACACGATAGTTTAAGTTTGGAAGATCCAATAGCTAGGAAATCAACAAGGACGTTATTTGTTCTGCGAGTAAACTTGAAATAAACTTCAAGAAAATGATGAACAAATCTGTATAATTTCAATAGCAAGGTCAGTGAAAACCCAATCTAAAGATGCTGGCAAACTGTTAAGAATAGAGACTACCTGAAAACAATCTGAATAGAAGATAACCTATTGCAATTGAAGATTTTGAGCTAAGAGGACCCCATCATGGATGAAATAATAGTAGCTAAATTCTTTCCATTTGGGATGAAAGTAACCTTTATCTAATTTTTTTTTTTTGAAATAACATACTCAAACAAGCAAATAATAATAATAATAAAAAAAACATCTAATCATACTCATTCACGCAATTCCCGACAATCTATTAATAGGACAAACAACATCATTTTTGTTTCTATCAATACAACAAAAAGTAGAAAGCAACTAATTTGAGTATACCATCCAACTATAAGTTCAATAAGAATAAAAATGCAAATAATTTTTTTCACCAAGAATGTATAATTCAGTTGACAAGGGACCTTTGCTTCAAGAAGCTAATCAAGCCGAAGGCCTTCATATTCTCTTCTTAGACATCCAATGATATCAATGCCCATAAATGACAAAATTATTTTTTAATTTGATAAAAAAAATAATATTAAAAGAAAAAAGAAGTTGCAAACATGTGAATGATGCCAAAGGAGTGACCCCATATCAAAATTTCCACACGAAGTCATTTGGATGCCAACATATCTCTACATACTCCACCGAATGTGGATTTAAAAAAAAAAAAATAATAAAAAAAAATAAATGAATAAAAAATAAAAATAAAAATATCGGTTCTATGATTGTAGACCGATAAGGACCATTAAAAGAAATTGTTACAAATCAGGAATTGACTTTTGTAAACCGACTCATCAGCCCAAAATTAGATCGAACTGATATGTAAAATAAATTTATGACCGAAATCGAACCAAATCGAATCGTATATTTGGCAAATAAGATACGGATTTACGAGACGAATCGTATCTCAATGGGGTAAGTAAGGCAGAAAGCCTTGCCCTACGCGGACGTAAAGGGCTGAGTTTGTTGATTTGAAAATTCTAAGCCTTCAAATTGTCAAATTTGCTAATTTTGTACCCATAATTATAATTAATTAAATAAATAGGTCCCTATATTAATTTGGAAGAGTTGGTGTCTCTAACGTTGGAGAAAGGAGAAAGAGATCATAGAGCGAGGGAAACTTCACGTGAGCTGCCGGGAGAAGGGGTTTGGAATTCCAGTTCCTGTCTTAGTCCGAGCAGATCTCTGGGTAAGTTCTTGCAGGATCCCTGCAATTCCTCTCATTTTCATTGGTCTGCTTTAGAATTTTCTTCGGATCAATGTCTTTAATATTTTGATTGATTCATTATCTCACCGTATTGTTGCTTTGAAGTTAAGATCTTCGGAGTTTTTTTCAATTTGGCAAAATCTTAGGGTAGATAGTGCTACTGGGGTTGGCTACTGATCGATCTTTGAATTGTTATTAGAGAAAACTGGGATAACCAAAAATCTCTGGTTTTTGGAGTCTTCTTCTTCCTCCTCTTTTTCAGCTCCACTCTCCAGCCTTCTCTCTCTCTCTGTGGTTGGAATCAGATCCCTCCAATTAGGATTTGATTTCGAGTCTCAAGTCTCAAAAGTGTCAGATTTTTTGAGAAGAGGGGTCAAAGGATTTGACAGTTGCTTCATGTCCATTAATTTAGCGGTGGACTTAAGTTTGAAAGTAGTCGCTGCAGTAAGTGGCTTACTAATTGCAGAGATTTGAATGATGTTTATTAACGAACCAAGCGCTGCTCTGCATGAATTTCAAAACAAGTAATGGGTGAGTTTTATATCGGAAGTTGGGGAGATTTGTATTAAATCCTAAGTCTGGGCTCGATTAATGGGTGAAGATCTCCCTCTTCTTTTCTTGATAAAATGAGAATTGAATCAGATTACGCATGCTTCCGCCTTCCTTGAGTTGCCCTCGGGCCTGTTGGATGTATGATATTATATGATACAACGGTTTATTGCCGCTCAGACCCACGGCGCTCTCTTTGAGATTTGATATTCCTTTTGCTTCCTTCTGATTTAGATCTCATGTAGAATTCTGCAATGTGGATGCCATTTCATCTGTTTGCATTATTTATTGGAATTTTATTGCTATGAGATACTGGATCAACCTTGAAGTATCCTGTCTTTAACTCCTGTTGCATTAGTGCTTCCAAGTTTCTTTGATGTCCTCACCCTTTTTAAGATCTGTTGGATCTTCTGGCCTTATATGCTCCATACCGCTGAAGGGGAAATGAAGTGTGAAATTCAAATATTTTCTCAAGCCTGTGATATGATCTCATTATCCTGTTCAGTTGTTGTTTCGAGTTTCAATATATTCTTGTCTTTTTTCTTAGCTCATCAATAGGTGACCCCCCCTATATCTTTGCATCGAATGATGATTTTTGGCAACCTCTTCTTTTCTTGATAAAATGAGAATTGAATCAGATTACGCATGCTTCCGCCTTCCTTGAGTTGCCCTCGGGCCTGTTGGATGTATGATATTATATGATACAACGGTTTATTGCCGCTCAGACCCACGGCGCTCTCTTTGAGATTTGATATTCCTTTTGCTTCCTTCTGATTTAGATCTCATGTAGAATTCTGCAATGTGGATGCCATTTCATCTGTTTGCATTATTTATTGGAATTTTATTGCTATGAGATACTGGATCAACCTTGAAGTATCCTGTCTTTAACTCCTGTTGCATTAGTGCTTCCAAGTTTCTTCGATGTGCTCACCCTTTTAAGATTTGTTGGATCTTTTGGCCTTATATGCTCCATACTGCTGAAGGGGAAATGAAGTCTGAAATTCGAATATTTTCTCAAGCCTGTGATATGATCTCATATCTTGTTCAGTTGTTGTCTCGAGTTTCAATATATTCTTGTCTTTTTTCTTAGCTCATCAATATGTCACAACCCCTATATCTTTGCATCAAATGATGATTTTTGGCTAATGTAAACCTGTACCTCTCGGGCTTATCACAGATATTTCCATTGCTAAATCCTGTTAGAGTTGTGTTGGTTATTTATTTGTTTACTAATCGAATGACATGGTTCAAATTTGTGTTTACTTCTTCCAATCATAATCATCGATGATGTTCTTGGTTTTTTGGGCTTGGTTATTTTAGAAAGGTGTCTTTTTTGTTGGAAAGTGCCACCAATTTCAATCTTTGGCAAGTAAGATTAGGAATGCCGGTTATTGGTCCCAATGCCTGGTCCTATTTCAAGTTGTTACCCTCACAATTCAATTTCATTTTTTTGCCTCCATGCCCTCTATAATGCGACAAACTACCCTTCCACTTGCTTTAGTGGTTGCATTTATGGCATACTTGTTTCTGATGGAAACATACATATAGGGTTCTCCCTTTCTATTATAGCATTACTACTCATCCTGTGACAACTGGATTAATTTTTTGTTGGCAAATCTTTTATGCCTCCTTTAGATTTCATCTCTGTTTCCTATTCCTTTTTCCTTCTTGCATCTGGTGAATTTGTCTCATGTTCCATGCAACACCCGTCCAAGGCTTGATAGCTTTGTTTAGACAGACAAGCATAAGCTCATTTATCATTGTTTTGAATCAACAAATGCCAGTGCTTGAGTTCCATGAAAGAACTCTCTTCTCTTGTCATGGATAAATACAGGAGGATCCCAGATTCACATTTGTGATCCCATTACTGGGATTGCATTCTGCTTTGATCTGTGACGAACTGCTTCTTAGAATCTGACTTTTTGGATGACAGGAAAGGCAGGATTTTCACGATGAAGGCACTTATTCTTGTTGGAGGGTTTGGAACACGGTTGAGGCCATTGACACTTAGTGTCCCAAAGCCACTGGTTGATTTTGCTAATAAACCTATGATTCTGCATCAGGTATTGCTTCTTTAACATGCTTTTCTGTGTTTTAATATTTATGCTGGTTTCTCAACTTCCTGTGAGGTGTTCAATTATAATGTACAAACCTGAACCGATTGCGTGTTTGAATCCTTGGGATTATTTTTCCCATTTAATCTTTATCTGGAGGTTCTATGTTCTCAGGCTGCGATCAGACTATAAGTGTAAAATTTCAATGTTTGGTGCTTACACTAGAAAAGATGACAATGTTGAGATGGATGAGTGGTAAAACTAGAAAAGATAATAAGGAATGAATAAACCAGTTAATTTAGCAGTAACTCTGGTACATGATGAGTTGAGAGGAAGTCCTTTGAGGTGGTATGGACATCCTTAACGGAGACCTTTGATTGCTCTAGTAAGGAAGAGTGATATTAACGAGATTGGATGAGTTAGAAGAGCTATGGGCAGGCCTAAAATGGCTCTAGGAGAAGTGGTGAGAAAAGACATGCAGAGATTAGGACTGGTAACAAGTATCACTTTGAATAGAGGTGATTGGTAATAGAGGATGCATTTAATTGGGATGAAGGTTGAGCTGAGTCGATTCTTCTTGATATTTCTGTTTCTACCTTCACAAATTTTGGTGTCCAATGGTTGATTCCAAAGCATGCGAGGAGTCTTAAATTCAAGTGGGACTCAGAGGGTCCTCATGGTATCACGTTTAAAGAAAGACTGGAAAATTCATGTTTTGCTATCATATAATTGTTTTGATCAAGTTCTGTTTTTCACTATTGGAATTGTCTCAGATAGAAGCTCTCAAAGCTATTGGAGTGACTGAAGTGGTTTTGGCTATCAATTACCAACCAGAGGTAATAGACCACGAGTCCAAATCAACATGGACCTTTAATAGTCCATTTTTGCTTCTAATTCTTTGGTTGCTCTTTTTGTGATTATTTATTTATTTATTTGCGGTGCAGGTGATGCTCAACTTCTTGAAGGATTTTGAGACAAAGCTTGGACTTAAGATCACCTGTTCACAGGAGACTGAACCACTTGGAACTGCTGGTCCTCTGGCTTTAGCTAGGGACAAGCTGATTGATGGTTCTGGTGAGCCATTTTTTGTCCTCAACAGTGATGTTATCAGTGAGTATCCACTCAAAGAAATGATTGAGTTTCACAAAGCCCATGGAGGTGAGGCTTCCATTATGGTGACCAAGGTAATTTTGACTTTTCTGTTTCTTTTTTCTTTTTTCTCCCGGCCCACTGTCACCATGAAAGCATTGAGAATGAAAATCAATATGTTTCCTATTGTTGGAATTTTGATCTTTCTTATGGTACCTGAAGATAAAGTGAAATGATTCTCACACCCCCTCCCCCGAATTTTTTTACTCCCAGGTGGATGAGCCATCCAAATATGGTGTTGTGGTTATGGAAGAGTCAACGGGGAAAGTTGATAAATTTGTGGAAAAGCCTAAATTATTTGTGGGTAACAAGATCAATGCTGGGATCTACCTGTTGAACCCATCTATTCTTGATCGCATAGAACTGAGGCCAACATCAATCGAGAAAGAAGTGTTCCCTAAGATTGCTGCGGAGCAGAAGCTATATGCAATGGTCCTACCTGGATTCTGGATGGATATTGGACAACCAAAGGATTACATCACTGGACTGAGACTCTACCTGGATTCTTTAAGGAAGAAATCCTCATCCAAGTTGGCCACTGGGTTTCACATAGTTGGAAATGTTCTAGTGGATGAGAGTGCTGTGATCGGAGAGGGCTGTCTGATAGGGCCAGATGTTGCTATTGGACCAGGATGTGTAGTCGAATCAGGTGTCAGACTTTCACGTTGTACGGTGATGAGAGGGGTTCGTATTAAAAAACATGCATGCATCTCTGGCAGCATCATTGGGTGGCACTCTACCGTCGGGCAGTGGGCCCGTGTAGAGAACATGACTATCCTTGGAGAAGATGTTCACGTTTGCGATGAAGTTTACAGTAATGGGGGTGTCGTTCTGCCTCACAAGGAGATCAAGAGTAGCATTCTGAAGCCAGAAATTGTCATGTGAGTGTTAAATGTAGTTTATTTCAGATGTTCCGTAGTTTAAGTGTCCTTAACTTTCTTTCGGAGATGTAAATTCATTTTTATTGGTGTACAATCGCCTATCGGAGATGTTAAAGTTGGTTTTAGTGGACTGAGCCTTGTCAGGTACATGGTGTGTTTGGTTAGTGTAATCGTGTGAGAAAAGTTGTGTAGATATAAATTATTAGTGCTGCGGTTTCCCTTATGTTCCTTTTCCTGGACTTTGGTTAATTAATATTGAGAACATTCTTTCTTTTGGTACACGATCTGTTGGGCTTAAAGAGTGGTCAGTGCTCCTTTTCAGTTTTCACATTATTCTTCATTATGTGATGAATCCATGCCATGTACAATCAATTCAATAGAGGATGACAATTTTGAGCGTCACTTTTGGTAGATAGACACTCTTTGCTCAGGTAGTTTGGACGGACTGTTTATAAATTTTGGCTGCGACGAGCCTGGTGCTGGTGGTGTTTGGGTGTGTCTCTCTCTCCCTCAACCACATTGAAGAAGTTCACTTTCAGGCTGTTAGTTTTCTCATCTGTATTAATTTTTGAAATGATTGAAATGAAAGGATAGGTGAGAAAACGATTGATAACATAATCTGGAACTTCATCCACCCCTCCCCCACCCCATAAAAAAAAAAAAAACCAAAATCTGGAACCCATGAATAAAATGCATCATGGTTGAAAAATCTAACGTGCTGTACTGATATTAACCCAGTGGTACTTGTATATACAAAACAGGATGAAAAACTTTACATGGAAACAACTACCTGGCAATGAGAGAGTGAACAAGAAGAGAGCGAGAGAGAGAGAGAGAGGGCACTTGTGTCTTAAACAGAGGCCACTAACCAAAACATGACAAGAGAAGATACAGCAATGAAGAACCATGTAATGAAAGCGAGAGCTACGGAGATCTGGAACCTGCCACAAGAGATGTGAGGTTGTACTCTGCAGAAATCCAAGTCTCTAGTAAATAGAACTGTCACCCCCGCTGATGAGCATGCTGCTGCAAGTGATAGACTTGCTGTTACCTGCATTTTAACTTAACTATTATACATAATTTCCACTGGAATATGCATCTTAAAATCACTAACATATACAAGGATAAAATACCACCACTAGCAACAACAATGAAACAGAATCTTCCTGCTAATATTACAGAAAATATGATAGGCCTGAATGGGAAGGAGATCTCTAATGTCTATTACAGAATAATCTGAGAAAAGGGAGACCAAATGACAATCTTGCGAACCCAGAGCACACAACATGAAAATGCAGACAAGATCCCAAGACATCTGTGAATGCACAGACAATTGGTTGCAACCATATAAGCAGTTATATGGTTAAACAAGTGCTCCACCTTGTAGAACTTTCACCCATAGTGTGTAAAGAGGTGAGGAAGCTGCAAACCTTAAAACAGAACCTCTGACCTTTCTAGTTATAACACATGTCATCATGCTCTCAATTTCAAAACATACAAAAAGTAATTTACCAAAAGATGACATACAATTGTAATACAAAATGAATCATATATGTCAATTAGAAGTGAAATTTTGCCAATTTTTCCAACATAAATATGCCATCAACTCTTCGTGGGATATCACACCATAAAACATGGAATAGTTTCCTGTAGATTCCAAAACACCCTGGCAGCTTTGGAAACTCTCCCTTGAAAAATATACATCATACATGAGGTACAAATTTTGACTACCACAGAAGTTGATTAAGAAAGATATAATGTGCACATATACATGCATCCCAGAGATTCATGTTCAAATGAAAATGCATTTTTACATGTGGGAGTTGCTACAGATAAAGAAGTTTAGAAGCAAGCAGATCAATTACCCAGTCACCAACTACAAACAGGCTCACTAATAGAGAATTCTGAAGGTCCCTCTTCATCGTCAGAGCATAAATGTCAAGACACGCAAGTCCCATGCTCCAGAGTACTTGAAGCGCCATTGAAGCAATTAAATAACTGAATCCAAAAGACATGTATCAGAGTTCGAAGTACATAGTGATATGGAAGCTTATAAGTAATGCTATCTTTAGCAACTTCAAATTATAATATCTAATTATGCAAGAAGGTTCCACATGAATAAAACAACAACCATAGCATAATGTTAGCAGAAGAGTAGCCAATTAGCAGATTTGAACTTCTCTTAACCCTTGAAAGCATGCATTTAAATTTTTTTTTCGTCCCTTCCGAAATAATACCATCTACCACTGATTCATAAGTACTTTTGAAGTCACTGAAGCAATTGAGATTGACAAAACTTCACAAAATGCTACTGGACAACTAGAAAATGCTCTAGCTTTGAACAGAGTTAATCTGATGATTCCTGCTCCACCACCTAATACAATGTAAATCAGGTATTTCACAGGATTTGATTTCTTGACAAACCAAACAAATGAAATAAGAAAAATATTTACCTACATTAACCTAGGGATCTCACAAATCAAAGAACCAGCTCAAATTTCAAAAAAAAATTGCCCTGGTAACACAAGATCTAATTTCCTACTGCAGTCTAGGTTACAATGTGCATAGAAAAGCCTTTTGTTCGTTAATAATTTCACGAAAATGTGTTCTACCTTGATGATTGAGGTTTGAAAGACCTGATATGGCTCCAATCAATTTAATCCACCACTAAATGTGAAAAATGAACATTACATCACTGAAGAGTTTTGCTTTACCTCAACAGAAAACCAAAACATGCTTAGCGCACTAGAAACCATAAGGAGAAAGGAAAAGAAGACGAACAAGTAAGGATGATTCAGAAAAAAAAAAAGAAGAAGATAAGAACAGAGATAATACCAGAAAGCTGTGTAGTTATTGAACTTATTGGCGGACGCCATCGTTCCAATGGAAGCAGCAGCACAAAAACACTGTCCCATCCTCAGAATAAGTCCACTAACAGTACCAGGACTCCCGAAGTAGGTCTTCATCTCTCTCTGTCAACTAAAAGAACACAGTAGAAATGGCTTCTCCCTGATTTCAAAGTTCATGAGTGAGAGAACCTTTCTAGATCCTCCCAATCAATGAATCTGTTTCAGGTATTTTTCTGGAGTGATTGAACTCACAGATCAAATGTTTATCACTCTCCGAACATTATCAGAGATTCAGATGGAACAAATACCTTCTCGTCAATGATTTGAATCAGAAACCACCAACTCGAAAAGAGTTCCGAGACTTCTCTCTTTCTCTCTCCCTCTCTCTCTCTCTCTAAATGTGTGAATGGGATGATCCGCTTTCAGAGCTCCCACTGTGGTTCTGATTTTGCAGAGATTGAGAAAACACCTTTTACAAGTTTTGAAGTAATAATTTTCTCCCGCTTTTCCTCCTCCTTTTCTTTTGTTTTCTTGGCGTTTCTGGCCGACGCGAAAGTCTCATTTTACTTTTCTTTTCCTCTTCTTTTGCTGAGATATTTTTTTTTCTTTTTCTGGTAGAATCTTTTTTGGAGAATTGAGAGGCGCGATTCTGTTTGTCGTGATGGAGCTTTGGGCCAGGAACGTGAAGGATATGATTGGTCGACTGGTCACGCGCGACCAAAAGCAGCATACACAAACACCCCGAGACTCTGACAACAGTGTCAAAGCCCTTGTTTCCATGAAATTACATGACATACCCCTTAGTTGAGATCCGGGTGGCAAGGCCCTTGTTTCCATTCGGTCTGGTTTCGGTTGGGCTGGGCCGAACCGAAGTCGGCTGAATGAAAGGAGAATCAGTTTCGGTCGGATTTGATTCCTGTGCTTATTTTTATTTTTTGTGAGTTTTTAATGCATGGTGGAACATGCATGGGCCCTGCCTCATTGTGCATGGGTCCAGGGTCCAGAGCCCCATTTTAGCATGGGACCAATTGTACCATTGGGATCCCGGCCATTCATTCGTCCGTTATATGTATGGGAAAGGAAACTAGGGGTAGGGGTGGAACAAGGTCAAGTTTCTTCAAACTCCAATTTATCCTTAGGTTCTCAAAACTCAAACTAGGTCTAATTCAATTTTATCAGGTTCATACTCAAGCCTAGCCGTACATGGTTTAGGATTGGGTCGGGTTGATCCTGACTGGTTCTATATTTTTTTCTACAAAGTTCACAAATGTTAAACCTATACTTATCAAAGGGGGTGGTGAGATGTTAGGACTATGGTCAGTCATTTTCCATCCATAAATTTGCAGCAAGCAAGGTTGACAATTTAGTTATAAGATGGACCTTTTAATCATCTGGCATCACCACATCTCCTAGAAACTGGACACGCCAAATTTTGGCTCAATTCTTTATAATTGTTACTTTATCTAAAGTTCATATCAATATATGACCGGAGACACAAAGACACCTATGTAAAAAGAAGAGAGGAAATAGTTTGGCCATTTAGTCATCTTAGCTTGATAGGTAAGAGTATGTGGCTTGTGTAACACATGATGTGGGTTGAAGACAACTTTATGTAAGACTTGTGCAACACATGGTGTGGACCTATGGGAAAGGGAACACTATTACTAAACACAGTAATATATAAGGGTTACCTCAACCTTGAACTCGACCTTGAACTACCAGCACGGATACCTTCGTTTCCTTGCAAAGCGAACCTAGCCAAGCAATGGAAGGAGAAAGGCAATCTTAGATTCCTCGCGCACAGACAAATATCTATTTGCTTTCTTTCTTTGGGTTGGGTTGCCCCAGGCATTGGGATGGGAGGGATGCTTCTTAGCCACCGGTCTCCGACCTACCGTCATGGAAGTTAGCAAGCAGTTCGTTTTAGTTGCTAGTAGCTAGTTGGCACTTGTCTCTTCCTTAGACATGAAAGAAGAGGTGAAACTGAAGCAACAACCTCTATGGGAAGGGGAACACTATTACTAACACACAATAATATATCAGGGTTAAAATCGGGCCAGGTTGGACTGATTTGGGCTGGGCCAGGTTGACCCTCATAACCAGGTTAGACAGGGTTCGGGCCGTCAGGGCCAAACTTACAACCCTGGGGAAACACTCCCTAATATCTAAGCACCCTTCACCAATCATAATTAAACTTTGTTTGAGCTTTTCTTTTCCGTTACCATGCTTGGTGAAGTACAACTCTTCACTATGTGTTACACGACAATAAATTGGTTAGTCAATGTGATGGAATACTAAGCAAGTATCTCATTGGCACATTTCAGCTTAAAATGATTAAAAGAAGTAACTAAAATTACAAAAGATGCCATTTTGTATTCTATATCCATCTTCATTTTATTACATTTTAATAATTTTACTAAGAGTTTAAATCAGAATTTAATTAACATTTTTCCATGAAGATGTATGTGGGGTTCTCTACCTCATGGACTAACCCATGTTTCAAGTAACAAATAACGACACATTATACTTCATTAGGCATAGTCACCCTGGAAGGATCCATATTATTAATAAAATAATCTTAATAATAAGAATTTAATATAAAATGAAGAATAAATAAATAATTTGAATCTTTCATAGATACTTGGGAGCACTTTCAGGTATGCCCATATAGTAGACAGGTTCTAGATCCTTATTGTGTGGTAGGTTTCATGCCAATATAAGTGGTGTATCAGAGTGCTTACCTAACAAATGGAAACCATCAAGGTTCTTATGGAGTCCGGACTCTGGATCCTCTTCAAAGCGCTTAGTATCTCAATGCGCATTGGATGATAGAGAACTTGGAAGGATCTAGACACGTACTCTCAGATTTGTTAAGTTGTCAAATGTGCATTGAACACGCTGGGGCGTTAGAGAGAATCCTAATGCAATTCTTATGTATTTTCTTATGACTTTTTTTTTTCTACTTTAGTTCATTGTCTAGTATTTTCATAATAAAGAAAGAAAAAAAAAATTCAACCACCCGGGTTCCGCATATCCTACTTAAGATCAACGGTGATGGTCCAAACTTCTAGACCGAGTGATAATTGTATTCAATTGAAAGTGGATATATAAAGGGAGAGGGTTTACTATGATGTTAGAGTAGTACAATTTCCCACCAATCAGGGGGTGGAAAACCGCATCATTCAATAGAAATTTTAATGGAGAAAAAGTGTGATATGTCCATGGGGGAAAAAAATCATCTGCAATTCTGATCTCGTACAATTCCGTGCAATACCACCTTCAGGGGGTGACACGTGTATTGATACCAATGCAATTGTCTATATCTTATTTAAATGCCTCTTCACTGATTTAATATTTTATTAGTTGTACCAGATCTGGACCATTGTATTGGTATCAATACATGTGTCACCGCCTAAAGATGATATTGCACGAAATTGTACAAGATCGAAATTACAGACGATTTCAACCCGTTCATGGGTGGGTTGTGAGAGAGTATTTTAAAGAATATGCGACAACCTTTTTTCTATAAAGTAAGAAAGAGAAATAGGTGGTCCAATGTGATCCATCTTCCACAAAATCCTTCTCATCAATATCCCAAAATATCCTATATATCACACATCCGTCCACAATCAAGGGCTCAGACCTTATGTCATACGTTTCCAACATTTCTTCATGCCAGATAATTCTAGAATATAATTCAATTCTCAATCGGAGAAAGTTTTCATGTAGACGATGTAGAAAATGAGTAGATTCAGAGAACCCTTTTCTCTTTTTTAGTTTTTTCGGAAACCTATAACAGAAAATTGTATCCATCCTTTCGGCGGTGAAAAAGACTAAAAGAGTTCATGCTATATGAGGCTTTGCAGTTTTTGTCTTGGCTCTAACTATAAAAGTCATCCACAGGAATGAAAACTTCCTCTTCCTGATGGCTTAAAGTAAATTTTTGGCTGAATTGCCCTCTATAGCTGTCATGATTTGTAATTAAATTTGTCCACTAGTTATGCATCGAATGCCAAGGGGTGGGATTAACCAAAGGAATTCCTCTTTTGGTGGTCAAGAGGCAATAGTGTACTCTCAGGAGAGGCTCTGAGCCTCTGACCTTGTTGCAAGTGGCCAGCGTCCAAGCCTGGTTAGAGGACAAAAAGGTATTTATCTAAAGAAAAGGAAGATTCTCAATTAATTGCATTTCAACAAAATAATTAGCTTGACTCTAATCCTTTCAAGGAAATAAATCCAAGTGAATGTAGAACCTAGTGCAAAAAGATTACGCACTCATTTTGTTTTGCGTGGGGTTCTTTTACGGCACGACACGATATGTAATACACATCTGACCATTGAGAATCGCTTAAAATGCACGTCCTATGCTAAGGTATGTGTTGGGGTAATGCCATAGAGGAGTCAAATCCTTTTTTTTTTTTCTTTCTTTAATCCTACATTTTCATCTATTCGATTTTTTTTTTTAATTTCTTTAAAAAAATGAAAATTGACTGAAACTATGTAAATCTCATGCATTATTAATGACTCGATATTTAATTATAATTAAGAAACAATCTCTAGAAAAATCTAGAAGAAATGATTCTATTTTGCCCTTAATCTAAATATTCTGCTTAGGAAGTCATAGCTAAGGCCTTAACAACTTGCCAAATGATAAATCAAATGGGGTCTAAAAATTGTGGACAAGTAACCCTAGGTCCAAGACTCTCATGTCAAGTTTCAATTAAGCCGGAGTTTGTTAAGTGGCAATGTCAATTTACTTTTATTTATTTATTAGTGTCACAAGTTTTTGTGATGTTTCAAGAAGTCACAAGAGAGAACTTAGTCGTAAATTCTAGTTTTTTTTTTTTTAAATCTAAATCATTTGTCCCTACTCAAAATTGGAGTAAAACACAATAATGTCTAAAATACTAGTCCAATCACATGAATATACATGAGATGCATATTAATATAAAGAATTATTTGATTGAATTAGACTCTAAAATTGATGCTTAACTAATCTGAAGTCTAGACCATATCAACTTTATTAGCAATTAAAATGAACACATCATCTTTCCAAGTTATAGGGTGAAAATGTTTATGCGGTTTAAAAAAATAACATACCTTCTGACAATAATATTTTATCAAATATTAATTATGAGAAGGACCATTATTTTTATGGATTTTCAATTTAGTCTAGATACTTTACAATCACACGTAATCACACACGTCGGCAAGTAGAATTCATGCACCCATGACCGATCTTAGGTGTCGAAATTGGAATTGTCCACCACATCCTCTGCACCCTCTCTCTCTCTCTCTCTCATAAAATGTGAACCACATTGAAGCAACTAGCCTATTACAACTTTCCAAGTGTCTAAAGTAATAGTATAACCAATTTCCTAATCCCTACTACCTGTTTGTCCACTTCAATGGGCGCGCACCACACATTCTAGACGACCCCCACCAGATGCAGATGTCACCACCCCCCTTCATTTCTTCCGTGGCCTTCCCTCGTCCATTGGATTGGAATATAATAACTGTCAATAAGCGTACGTGTACGCTTGGCGAGGTTTCCATAGTTTTGTTACCAACTTCCTTGCATGCCCCATGCAAAATCTCATACTTAATTTCCATTTCCATGCATGCATGGGGCATAGCTAGAAAGAAAAAGAAATTGATACAACCTGAAAGGGCATTTATGGGTTTTCACCTCATTCAAAAGATGCATTTTAAGTGCTTTCCGTACTCCCGGATCTCAAGACAACTCGCATTTTACCGTTTTTGTTTACTTTCGCAGAGTAATTACTATTCCACCGTAGGATTGGTTTCGGTGATTCTAATGGCTCTGCGTCTATATATTCTCGGTGGCTGGCTTCGACCCAGTATCAGGGTGAAACAGATTGGAGCTTCTGCTATTGTCCAGAGAAAAGTTTACAATTCCTTCTTCCACAGGTCTCACTGATCAATCTATTGCTCTTTCTCTGATCATTTGAGATTCATCTATTTGAAGATCGTTTTGATTTCTTCTGTTTCCTACATTTTTTCAGTTGCAGTGCGAAAATGGCAGGCGAAATTGGTTTTTTCGAGTTGAACACCGGTGCTAAAATCCCTTCTGTAGGGTTAGGGACATGGCAATCAGAGGCTGGACTAGTCGGAGTAGCTATCACTGCCGCCGTCAAGGTGTGTTCTTCACTTCTTCCTTACCTTTATAAAGAATCATCAGTTTCTACGATCACATTACCGGAAGGGATAACCTTATCTTTCTCCATCCCCTTTTTCGTTCTTATCTTCCTTGCTTTTTGTTCATTACTCAGTTTCAGGGGCTATGTTTCTTCCAGTTTTTGATTGTCGACATGTCTAATCTTTTAAGCTTTATAAGCGGCCAAGCTTTGTTGGGGCATTACTTATGCTATAAACTGTGCTGAGGAGAAGGGGAAAAGAATTAGACATACTTCAAATGGTTGAGATTTGTAGGGGAAATTTTACTATCTTTTCATGTTTGAAACAGGGGAAGCTTCCTTCATGTGTATTGCCTTATCTCTTTATTAATACTTCAATGGATGTTTATGCCTATCTATACTTGTTTTCAGTTGTCTAATGTTCAGATGTGGTTGAATTGCATATGTTTTCTAACATTTATATCATCCAAGATCTCTGCTTTATTGATATTTTTTCCTTTCATGTCTATATAGGCTGGCTATCGGCATATTGATTGTGCTCAAGCTTATGGAAATGAGAAAGAGGTGATTAACCCGTCTAAAGCTTGTTCAGCAGATACATTTTTGTTACCACCTTCTCTCTCTCTATCTCACACACAAATGTCAACTAAATTTATGAGGTTTAGAAATTGAACTCATGGTTTCAGTCATGTGCTACAGCATCAGTATTTAATCACACTATAGTATAGATACTAAGGAAACAAATTTTCCAACCAGCCATTAGTGTATTTGTAGCAGCTGATGGGCCAGTTCTTATTCTCCCCAAATTACTAGTAGCCTGTGGCTGCTAGGGTTGTATTATTCAGGCCTGCTTTGGCTGGTGTTCAGGAACCACTAATCCAAATCAATTATGGAAGTGACCAATGCATGAACGCCAATGAAGACTTGTTTTCATTTTCCTAGCTGTAATTGGTCCATTGTTTGGCAACCATGAGATTAGACAAGGATTCTATTTTAATCCAGAGACTGTCAAACCAGAGCAGTCACATGAAAGGAATATTCCTACTCCAATGTAGGATGTGATTCTGAAAGCACATACCATTGTGTTTTCATCCTTCATATCAGAATCCAAGGGGATTCATGACATTATTTTGGTGGATATGGTCTTGGGATTCAAGACATTATTTTGGTGGATATGGTCTTAAGGTGTATTCCAATCCATTGCTTGGCTGCATGTTCCCATAAAAGTGTGTGGTTTCTGAATTGCCCATCAATTCTGACAACATACGCTCTGGTCATAACCAGGATGAATATGTTGCTGTACCATAATAGCCACCTCACCAACTGTGTGATCAATAATTTTGCATCGTTTCAACCTTCAGATGATTGCTTTATTTGGCCCCTTATTTTTCACTTTTTTCCCCATGGTTTCTGTCTGCTGTAGGTTGGCTTGGCACTGAAGAAGCTGTTTGCAGATGGTATAGTGACACGTGAGGATTTGTGGATTACATCTAAACTCTGGTTTGTATTAATCTTATTTTGGATTTTGGTCCTTTGAGTAGCAACAGAATTGAAAAAACTTCCATCTATAACTGTACTCCAAGGATGAGCTTTCTACATGTCTACCATTAGTACCATGATTTCACATTGAGGATACATTTAATATTAGACAACTTACAGAGATAAGACGTTAAATGAATTTGCAGGTGTTCAGATCATGCACCAGAAGATGTACCTCTGGCAATAAACCGAACTTTGGAAGATTTGCAGCTTGACTACGTTGACCTGTACCTTGTATGTGATTCCTATTTAAAGATTGTTTTCTGAATAATATTTTTATTATCAAGTTGTGTCAATATTTTAAGTTAGTAGATGGGCGCATGCTTTAATGATCATGGTCTTTTTCCATGGAGCTAGACATGGATGCATTGGTATGGTATATATAGGATCCCATATTGGCTACTTTAGATTAGTTCATTTATGCAATGAAATAGGATTCATGCAGCTGACTCCATTTACTTGGGATAATTCTCTTATATTATCAGATTTAAAATTCCAATCTTTTACTATTAATCTGGATTAGTGTTGCATCTTCTTCTAAATTAAAAGAAGTTAATGGTTGAAGAGGCTTAGCAACATACCATTGTGGGTTACAGTATCAACGAGGTTGGGAACAGGGTTGGATTAGTCTAGCTTCCCCATGAAACCATGAAAGCTTGTGGTAAGAAAAGTCATTGTTATTTGTTACTGTTGCTTTTCAGAGGATATGGTAAACTATGCTTAGAATGTATTCCTTCAAACTTGACAGTGCTGTAAGTTAACCTCACTTTTACTTGGTGTTCATGAAAAGTGACATGCCCAAGTTTCAAGCAGTGTTACATGAGTCTCTTGTATTATCTAGACACCCGAATTCCACTTGTTTGGGAGTTTGACTGTATGAGTAGTGTTGGAATCTTAAAAGTGATGTCTGAATGGCCTACCAAGGAAAGGAAATTGACCGATTTATGCAGTGTTCTAACTCTCAAGGTGAATGTATTTGAGTTTTGGATTTTAATGCTGCAATCCAGGACTTTGCTTATGCATGTAAGGGGGAAGGAGGGATTAAACTGTTCTGTTCCGAGTTTTTTTAATAAATAAATAAAGCTAGTGTTCCTCATATGCTGTATCATTTATTCAGATCTACTGAGTATCCTGCATAAAGGAAATGTTCATTTTATGTTTTTGTCTTGCTAGTTACTGAAACAGTTTTGTTTGAGTTTCATAGACCTTAAACTTGAGTATTTATCTGTCTATTACTGCTAACTAAGCTGCCAAATTTTTGAAGATCCACTGGCCAGTGAGCATGAAGAAGGGATCTGTTGGTTTTAAATCTGAAAACTTCACCATACCTGATATTCCTAGTACATGGAAGGCAATGGAGGCAATCTATGATTCTGGAAAGGCTCGTGCTATTGGTGTAAGCAATTTCTCTCCAAAGAAGTTGGGGGATTTGCTAGAGGTCGCTCGTATTCCTCCAGCTGTCAACCAGGTGGAATGCCACCCTGTTTGGCAACAGGCCAAGCTACGTGCAGTTTGTAAAGCCAAGGGAGTTCACCTCTCTGTAAGCAAATTTTGTGCCACAAGTCCTATTAGTAATGAATTTTTCCAGTGCCAATTGTTGATTTCCTGTTTGTTTTCATACAGGGGTATTCACCATTGGGTTCCCCAGGTACAAGTTCTGTAAAGACTAGTGTCCTGAAGCATCCTGTTATAGAATTGGTTTCCCAGAAATTGGGCAAGACTCCTGCACAGGTTGCTCTCCGGTGGGGGATCCAAATGGGTCACAGTGTGCTTCCTAAGAGCACAGGCGAGAAGAGGATCAAGGAAAACTTTGATGTCTTTAGCTGGTCTATACCTGATGATTTGTTCGCAAAATTTGCTGAAATTGAACAGGCAAGTAGTTCCTTTTCCCTTTTAGTGCTACTCCAGTGCCGAATATATGTTATGCTCATGTGATGGTTTTCAGTACAGCTGAGACACAGTCATTCTGGTATTTTGAGCAATCTAATTGTTTGTGCTTTCTGATGAAACATACTAATAGGTCACATAGATCTCGTGACATAGTATGGCTCAGAGTTAAATGCCGAAACAGGATTTGTGAATCTGGCTCCATTTAGTTAGAATAAGGCTTTGTTGAATTTGAATGAGAATTGGTCATAGCACCATGCTCTAATTCTTCCATGAAATGAATATTGTCAAAATAAGTAAAAATTATTGTATTTATGTCATTTTTTGGTGTTTATGCAGGCGAGACTGATTAGAGGTACAGGTTTTGTGCATGAGACTTATGGAGCTTACAGAAATGTTGAAGATCTCTGGGATGGTGATGTATAAGCTAACATCTATCGAAGTTGGATGGAATTTGGCTTACTTTCTTACCTGAACAAGGCCTAATTGTCACTTGAATGTGTGTTACAGAATTTCCTCAGTTCCTCATGTTGGGTAGAAAATAGGTGATTGTGAAACAAAGTATACAACTGAGGTTTTGATATAATAATGAAATAAATTTGATTGAGATTTTTGGATCTGCAAAATGTTTAGTTGCTGTTTGTGTGGTTTGATAATATTGCCCCTTCCAATAGTTTCAGCCTTTCAAGTTTCCATAAAGTGATTATATGACATTCTAGCATCTTATTGCCTGCCTAATGGATTTAGGTCCTTAGGCAAGAATTTTCGCATAATCATTTTTATTTCAAACAATTCCTTAATTCCCTAGCGTAGTTGGTGAGCTGTGGTGTGCAAAAATCTTATGCTCACAAGGAGGTCTCGAGTTTCGAACTAGGCTGTCATCTACTTTCCTACCAATCAAAAATAAATAAATAAATAATTGATAATACCATGTAAGTGGTGACCAACTTATGAAAGTAATTAATGTCAAAGTGAAAAGAACCTTAACATAGGTGGATGCGAGAAGACCGTGTTGCCCCTTGGCCCCAAGATGCCTATATTTAGTAAGAGTTTAAGATACGTAAATTATGAAAGGGTACCTAACGTTTAGAGAAACCACGCCTAGGGTCACGTTTGATCGATGCATCATTTTCATATTTCCAATTTTTCTGGTACACTTGTCCCCACGACGACTACCACCACTACATTCTAACAAGACAGACGTGGTCTTCTGGGCAGCAAGGGTCTGGTTCAGCTACCCAACAGACCTCTCTCTCCATAGATGCCCTGTTGCAACCGTTCCGCCGCTCTCCCCACCCCTATTGCAACTATGTTTACCCAACTAGCCACCGTAGACTAGTGGTGAGAAAATTGCACAAACATAAAAGAAGCATGTGAAGGCCTTTGTCCAATTGGATTGAAGCCTCCAAGAAGAGCAGGGTTTCAAATATCAGGGAATCGATTTGGCAATCCACCAGGGCTGATCTTGATTTCCACCGTTTTGAATCGGAATATTTCCATCAAGATTCCTTTAAATCGGTTGGTGACCAAGTGGACGATTCTGAACCGATCTGAAACGACAGAGACCGATTCTTGTTTTAGGTGGGTTGGGGTTGGATCCAGATGGAGCCTATTTGAAGTATGGAATATTATCTACCCAACTTCAGATCTACCCGAGAAAGAAGATTCCCATCCATTGGTTGGAATGGTTGGTGACAGGATATGACCTCCAATGGTGACAGCCTTCCTCAGTCTTCTGGGATGTATATTTTTTGTTCCATTTTGGTTCTAATACCGTTCAGAAACACCACAAGGAGAAACTGGAAAGAAGATTTGAGTGAGTTTCTTGGATAAACAGGTTAGGGTTTCTTTGATCGGAAGAGAGCGAAAATGCCTGCAGGATCGGCAGCGTCAGGATCAGGTCTATTCAAATTCCTTCGGCCTGGGGGCCGTCCTCAATCTACTGACATTCAGGCCGCCACCATGTGGGGAGTCGCCGCCGCTACGGGAGCGATTTATCTGATCCAGGTAAGCATTCTGCTTGATTTTCATGATTCATTCTAAATCTCGTCTTCATTAGATTCGAAGATATATTATGGATTTTTTTTTCCTGATCTTGCTCGGTTCCCTCCTTAGGCTGGTGATGTGGAATTTCGGTTTAGGAATTTGTGACCGGTTTAGCTTGTCTCTGTGATTTCATAAAACGTTGGATGTGGTTCTTTTGATTGGAAATTGTATTGTGTTCTCTGCCAAATAGCGATGACTTTTTGAATTAAATGGAAATTGTATCTTGGCATGCTACTCAACGAACCACAATCCAGTTACTTGGATAAATAGATATAGAAATACACATAGAAAATCGTTGCTGGATGAGCATCCACATGGAATTTGAAAGAAAAAAATGGATACAATGGACCAGCTCGAGTGGGATTTTGTAATTAATGAACGTATCTGCATTTATTTTTTTATCATTTTTATATGTCTATTCCGACATAGAGCCCAATATGCTGGCAACTCACTGCATATGAAACACGCAACACATAGGTATGAAAACCTCAGGTTAAAGTGGATAAAAGTATCGGCCAGACCAAACTTCATGCAAATAAGAAACCAAACTGACTAAGCATAAGTTAAAATAGAGATTTAGATTGCATTGTGCAATCAAAGTTGATCTGGTCAAGTATGTTTTGATTGCTTTAATATGAAGCCTGTTTTAGCAGATATACCACATTGTATTATCAATGGCAAGCAACACACTGTTTATCCTCTTCTGTGGATGACCATTAATTTAAGTAGGGTTAAAACCTACTGAGAAATCACCAGAAGTATTGAAATTGCTCTTCCGCATAGATGGATACAATAAATGAGAGAGACTCTATGCTGAAGATTGGTTGGCTTCAAGCGAGGACAAGAGGGCCTTGGTTATTTTTTACATTTAATTCTGAAAGCTCGTTCTTTAGGTTTACACAACAACTTCTTTTTTGTGTGGAGGACTCAATCAGTGTACTGTTTGGTCAATGAATTGACCAAGTCAGGGGTTACTAGAGATTATTGTAGGACTGGTGGCAACCCAAGAGGGGGGGGGGGGGTTGAATTGAAGATTGCAAATAAAATGACTAATTGAAATTTTGCACAACCCGAAACGATGAAAACTAAAGGATGTAAAAGATTGTGATAAAAATATATGATGACAGATAGGATAGGATAAACACAATGCAATCTATCATGGTTTGACACCTTGCCGACATCCACTAACAAGACCCTCACTCTTGGACTTCCCTCTATCTCAAGGACTTTCCAATGGTATTGATCAAACCTTCAGAATCGTTTCATGGGCTCACAATCATCCCAGTAGTTTTCCGGGATCACGAATTACAACCCAATTGATTTTCATGGGTGTCAGCCACACCTCTACTGTCACCTAAGTGATTATCCATTGTCGAGAAAATCTTCCACAACCAACTCTCTTTAAGAGCTTTAAGTGTTTCCACTCAAGTTTCAATACTTCTCAATGTCCGATTTACAAATCTAAGCTCACAAACCTCTCTAAGGCAAAATATATTTGTACACATTATGAATTAGCCACATGTCAACTTTTATGTTGAAACTCAACCAAATGCCTTGTTTTTTGAGCCATCTGTGTATGTTCATGCACTTCCCATGGTTCCTAGATTATTGAAGCTTCATTTTGCCACTTGGCAAACTCCTCTGAAACTTGACATGTAGGCTTGGGATGGGACCTAAGGGTCTTCCCAAATCCACAAAATTTTGGCCCCATTGGATTCATCCTGACACAGATATTTGGCCCTTACCCGAACGAACCGGTCAATAATTTATACTATAAGAAGTCAAGTCTAGGTCGGATATTGCTTTAGAAACAACAGGAATCTCTCTATGCACATTTAGGAAATTAGGACTTCAATTGATGATATTCTGTTGGACATGATAAGCTATTTACTAGAAGGATTTGTTTCTTTATTCGATCTGGGAAAAGGGATATGTTTGGGAAAATGACATGTTTTCATTTGAGGTACTTCTAAAAGCTTTGTGTGGGTTCACTACACTGAGATTGCATTTGTCAATGATTTGCAAGATGATGTCAGTAACATGGATGTAAATAATCTGTTGCTGATTTCTATCTTTCTGAGATATAATGACCACATGTTTTACAGCGTACCTCATTTAACATTAAAATTGAAAAACCTGGGTGAGATGCTCGTTCCCTGTGTTTATTTATTGTTGTCAACATTATGTGTATATGTTTACATTTTATTTAACTATATACTGGAGATGTTAAAATGAATAGAAAGATCCAATACTAGGGTTTGTGAGTTTGTTATTCTGAATGCCTGTAATGCATTTTTTATTTGTAATATAGTATGTGGGAAAAAGAACTAAGTTTCTACTGGTTAGGAAAGGGTATCATGGCAATGCTCAGGCAACTGTCTAGGTTTGGCAACTCATCACTTGGGCTGGCTAGGCATTTTTTAGTTTTTGAAAACATTTAGGTTTGGCCACACAGATTGCAGTTATACTGAAGTAAGATAAGAACATGTGCTTGATGAACGACTGCTTCCAATAGAGGGCATTATATGTTATGTGCTATAGTACATTCATCCAAAAACAAAAACCATGTATTTAGCTTACTTGAATATAATGTTTCACTCTGTAAATTTTGATCAAATATGTTTTTATGATTCTTATACCTTTTTGTCTTTATATTTTTTTTACTATTTCTAATACATCTTTTTCGGTCATATTTGTAGCCATTCGATTGGATTAGAAAGACGTTTTTTGAGAAGGCTGAAGAGCAGTGATTAAAGATTCAGAATCCTGGTACAATGTTTTGCAATCACCGGGGCATGTTTCTAATGAGAACAGTAGAAAGCCATTCTATTTGAATAATGCATCTTGACTTTCGTTGCTTTTATTTTATGTGGAGGCCTTGTGGGATGATACATAAGAAGTCTTGACTTAATTTAGTGTTCTTATTTCTCCATATTCTCCTAATTCAACTGTTTTGTCTTTTTTTACCCAAAAAAAAAAAAACTGTTTTGTCTTTACTAACAGATTTCTCTCTCTTTTCTTCCTTAATAATGTTTACCTAGGATTGTTGTTTAAATTATTAACCATTGAAATTCGTGGCTTTTCCTGTCATGCTCGCAATTCCATTAATTGTGCAATGCTAGGATCTGGGGATTCAGAGGTGTCGGCATCTGGGAGGACTCAAGCTCCCTATATATACATAGGTGCGTACCTAAGTCTTCCCAGCCATTGGATGCGTGCTGGGCATCCCAGCCGTTGTTTTAAAATTTGATTTGGGTCTTGGGGTCACTTCCAACCGATATAGATTGGATGAATTTTCCTTTTTTTCTTTTAAAGGGTCAATTTTTTGGATTTTTTTACCCTTAGATTGTATCAGAGGATTGATCTTGATTGATATCAATCTGATCTATTATTTATTATTATTATTATTATTATTATTATTATTATTATTGGTAATGATCCAATCTGATTCTTAAAACCTTTGTCTCTTTCTAGAGCTTGCACAATGGCTGATTTTTAATCCTGGTCTCTCCTATTTAGCCCTTCCTATGGCTCAAGCCCCACATATGATGTTTGTTCCTAACAACTTTTAAGTACTCGATGGATATGCCAAACGAGTCTTGATTAAACATAATAAATCAAACCCTTTTAATTTATTTCATGTTAGGTTACCTCAATTTAGTGCCCATACCTCAAATGGGGCCCATAAGACACATTATTATTTTCAAAAAAAAAAAAAAAAAGGGTTATTGTGGCGGATGGTTTTATTTCTACATGTGGAACTGTTACCAGTATGGGAATAATCAAAGGAGTAAGTTTTCCCACATCTAAGGTGTGGAGAATTCTTTACTCATGAATTTGTAGATTTTGAGATAAGTATTGAAACAGTGAAGAAGACATTATCGACTTCATACCCTAAATGTGCGGCGGAGAAAGCTTTATCCGTACACAAATGTACAAAATGATGGCTCTGTAGTTTATTACGATATTCCATTATAAAGTCGTAGGGGTTAGGCAAGCGTCAGTTGAAGCCCAGCCTCCATTTGGTTTTTTCACACTTTGGTTGCAATCAGATTTTTCCATTTTTTTTTACAAATGTTGATTTTAACACAAATGCTGGATTTCCATCCTAACCTTAACTTCTACACCAACAAAATTCGGATTTTTTGTCGTTCAGCAGTTTGGGGTGCTGAGTTCGGGAAATAAAGGAAATTAGGCGGTTACAATTTTTCACAGCATGCGAGTGACATAACTTAATTTTCTTTGCCCATAATTTTGTGGGCGAGTGATAGTAGGACGTATGTATTGCAATTTTATTTTCACTTTTTTTTAATATTAGATTAATCTAAACCATCTATTAGTTTTTTATATTGTAACTGATTCCTAGTTTTTAGGGTGAAGAGATGACGGACGTGGTTACTTAACTTGTCTAATATTTTTTTTAAATAAATGAATAAATAAAAAATAAAAATCCAATATAAACGGACTCCTCCTTCCATTCTACTGGGAAATCTCAATTCTCTCTCTCTCTCCTTGCTTCTTCTTCAATGCCGTTCCTTCTTTCTACAACTGCCATCATCATCATCATCATCATCATCATCTCTCTCTCTCTCTCTCTCTCTCTCTCTCTCAAAATAGGATGAGGTAAGAAAAAAATCAACATAATTATTTTCAAACGCTGAGCATATGAGAGACTTGGCCACACATATCCATATACCATGTTTACATATTAATCATCAGGAACGGATTTGGACAGTAAAACTTGCATGTATGGCAAATGATAAATTTGAATTAATAAAGTAAACAAAGCTGTTGAATATCTATGATTTTATTATTATTTCTTGGGTAGATATTATTAGCCTATGAGAATTTACCATGGATGCAAATCTTCAGTGAGATTGATAAACAAAACTTCAACTAGACTGGAGAACACTGAAAAAGGAAGAAGAAAGAAAGAACAACCTTGACGAAGAAGCAAGGAGAGAAAGGATCGAAATTTCTAAGCGGAATCAAGGGAGAAATCCGCTTATATTGGGATTTATTATTATTATTATTTAATATTAATAATATTAAACAAAGTTGTAATTATTATTATTTAATATTAATAATATTAAACATAATTGTAATTGTTTACAACTCTGTTAGCAGGATTAACAATCATATCACTTACGTTAATATTCACCGGCTCCGGACGTTTCGCATTCCTATTTTTCTGCACGTACCGCGACCATTTTGCCTAATTTTGTTTTCTTTTTCAGTCGAGTCAAAAGGCAAAAGTGATTATTTAGCCAAAATAACCAATACCATGAACAATAACCTTTCTAATTTCTTCTACAGCCATGTGAAACCTTGAACTTGGGAGACTTAAACCGCGAAACCAATTATCCTCCTTTCCAGCCATTTATAACCTTTGAACCTGAAACCTATACCTTGCCCTGAACAAATGAACATTCTGTGGGTGAAGAACCTAATTGCATGTGGAGACATCAAAGAAGAAAACAAGTGGAGGTGGCTGTTGCTCCCTAGTTCTAAACAAAGGGAAAACTGAAGTAGGACATTTTTGTATACAATCTTGAAGGGTTTTGATGACCAATAACCTCAAAAACAAATGTGACACCTACTGTTTTTAAGAATCAAGATCGGCTCTAGTACGATCCTTGTATGAAAAAATCCTAGATGCCAGACTGAATCAGATCGGAATCGGCTGGGGATCTGGATCCCGATTCTATGTTTCCTGGTGATGCCAACTCATGAACACATCACAAACAGGATTTATTTCACAGGCGATTGGATGGTGATCAGTACGGTTGACAATTTTAAAGTTTCTTACTACACATTTCTGCCTTAAAACTTATCTTCTTTAGGATTAAATGAGTGAAACTATGCTTTCATGTGCCAACAGTAACTAGAAAACTGGAAACACAAAACTATATTTCTACAATTAAGGTTAGTATCAGCTGGTGGCGCAACTCTCAGGCAACAGTGTTATGTGGCTTAGCAATTAGTGGATCAACCACCATGGCTTGTACAATGTGCCCCAATACTGAAGACGGCTGGATCTAAGATCTAATCTCCGGAAACTTTCGAATCAGCATCCCTTTCACTCTTGAAGAAAATTGAAACACGGTGATCATCTCATCACAAATTATGTATCTATGTACTTCCCCTCGCTTTCCACTTTTCAACCCTATGATATCCATACAACCCCAACTACAGTTATGCACCTCCTACCCTTCAATACATGAAAGATCAACCCATGCTTTTTTTATTTCATGATCTGACTCATCTCATCATCAACCACATTTCCTGGAAGACCTTGCTCTTCGGCTTTGAGTGTCTGTTTCCCCTTGCAGTAATCTCCTGCTACCGGCTTTCATCCATTTTCACTTGTGCTTGCTGGCCTGCGCAACACATCTGATAATATAAGAACCAAGAAATAAGAGTCAAGTTGTCAAGAGTACAATACTTAAGTGAACATCATGTTGCAAAACTTACAAAAACTTGAGTATTAGGATTTATGAAACTCCAACCCAACTGTGTTTATAGGTAGACATGTGCATAGGTGGGTTGGTGTTTGTAGGAGAACCCTAATGGGATTCTAACGACCTAAGAGTATTAGGATTTTGGAAAACCTTAAGAAAATCCAGAACCGCATGGATAAGGAATCAATCAAATTAAAAGAAATTTAATAACTCAGCATATAAAGGTCTGATTGGACAGAAACTCCAGTCGACTGATTAATCTAAGGGAACATTTCCTAGATTCACTAGATTAAAACAGTAACTACAAAACAAGTGGGTTTAAAAGAAAAGTAGTTGTAAAACAAAGTCAACCCTACTTGTTTTGTACTTTATTTTTCTTATCTAGTAGATCTAGGCAATTTTCCCTTAATTTAATAGGGAGAACAAGTCTGTAAAATACGATGCAGATCTGACGGTCAGATTTGAATATAATGGACTACCATAACCTGGAACTCACCAGGCCTTCTAGTGAATCCACAGTACAACAATGGTTGAAATCCACAAAACCAGTTACCAAACCTTCTTTGTTTAATCTGAAGTCGTGAGGATGGTCTAGCCCTTACTCTTTATTTATAGAAATAGATAAGAGTCTAGTTAGACTCCATAAAGCAGAGTCTAGAGTCTTTCCTGGACAGAACAGGAAATAGATAAAACTAAGCAAACTGTGAAACTCTCCAATCAATGGCTGTGTTGGGTTTCATAATGCAACTAGGAAACTGAAAAAGTTAAAGAAAACTGACTCCAAACAGGTCTGGAATTTATCAGTTCAGTCCCTACTCCAGCCTTGACGAAGAAATAATAATAATAAACTTGAGGAATAAAGACTCAAAACAAACCCACGATTCTTGCCTTTAGGAGAACCAGAAACCCCACAGGGCCAGAATTTAGGTAAAAAACTGGTTAAAACAAGAATCACAGGCTACAGTGCTGGCCTGGTCTTCTTCCTACGATGGAACTTGAGTTGGTACCAATCATCTGGCATCAGTTCTCCCTGGATTAAAATCAAAACAGATTGAGGTACTCAATTGGAATTAAATATAGAAGTGAAGGGCCATTTTGGAATTTAAATGAATGGGGATGACATAAAACTAACTCATTAACAGAGGAGCTTTTGAGTAATTTTATGAAAACTGTCTGCAAATCACAACCCACGGCACTATCGAACAGTTCAATTACAGACAAAGGGTTAGCAGCTGTGCATAAGTTAACTTTGAGAAAGTGATATATGTTGGAGTTGGTTTGGAGTGGAATGCTCCACTAAATCAGGAAGTAGTACCGGTAAATAAGGGAAGGGAAAGAGAGAGGTCATAGGACTCCACAAATGAATCAAACTCCCACCTTGCCTTTGCTAATGATCACATGATATTCTCCAAAGCAGACATTGTCTCCCTGATGCAGATTTATCACCAAAATGGGTTTGTTTTCTTAGGAATAAGTCTATGGTTGGGTTATATGCATGTTGGGCCTTTGGTCCAAGGGTTTTTTTAATGTAATAGGCAACTTCAATAGTTTAATGAGTCTAAACCATGGTAATAGGTATGCATACGGGATTAGTTACTCTGGTTTACATGTTTTGGTCTAGCAGTGGTTTGGTTCATTAGTTGAACCAGTCATGGGGTCAATAAATGTTTAGAAGGTACTTTTACTTTTACTTTTACTTTTTACTTTTCTAAATGGGGGGATCAATTCACTTTTGTAAGTGATGATGGGTGAAGACTTTTCCACCTTTGGTAGTTGGGGGATGAAGACTTTTCCACCTTTGGTAGGTGGGGGATGAAGATTTTTCCACCTTTGGTAGGTGGGGGATGAAGACTTTTCCACCTTTGGTAGTTGGGGGNGAGAAGTGCTGAAAGGGCACAACAAAGAACCCCTACAGCACCACCTACCTTTGAGGAGCATGTAAGATCTTATTTCAATGGTGATCTTGAAGCAACCCGTCGACGTGCTGATGAATCACAGAAGGTCAAGCTTGAATTAAAGGAGTTCAGCGACAAGCATGATTCCCAGGTATTTTTTGATTGGTTGGTTACTTTAGATAACTACTTTGACCGGTTTGAATTATCTGAGTCGCACAAGATGAACCTAGCGCATACTAAGCTAGTTGGGTCAGCCCGCGAGTGGTGGAGAACCAAAGAAAGGGATCTAAAAGATCATGGTAGATCTCCCATTACTTGGGAAGAAATGAAGTACGAGTTGGCGGGCATGTGCCTATCTAAACATGAACGAAGAATGTACTTCCCTCCACCCGAGTCCCCTTTAAAGTCTTCTTTAGATTTCCAAAAACCACCCACTGGTGACAAGAGCATGAAAGAATTAACAGACCACATGGCCATTCTTGTACAATATGCAAAGGAGCAACATGAGAAGACACCTCCCATCACCGAACCAAAGTCAGAAGTTGAGGTTAGTGTGGAAGAAATTCCAACAATTTCTACTGTCAAAGAGGGGTTAGACAATGATGATCCCATCATTGAGACTCATGTGGAAGAAATCGACATTGAAGACATTGTTCTTGAAAAGTTGGAGCTTATCCCTCAAGTCTTTGCCAAGGAGATTACCAATGTTGAGGACTCTATGAATTCAACTTTCACAACCTATATTGATTCAGAGGATGATCATGTAGAGTTCATTATGCCACCATGGTTCTTTGAAGAGAGAACTCCACACATTGCAGACTTTATCCCCAAC
Source organism: Macadamia integrifolia (assembly GCF_013358625.1). Lineage (NCBI taxonomy): Eukaryota > Viridiplantae > Streptophyta > Magnoliopsida > Proteales > Proteaceae > Macadamia > Macadamia integrifolia. The sequence continues at coordinate 5,098,650 of NC_056564.1, read as the reverse complement.
GTTCCTACACCACTCGAGTTTTGTTTGGGAATGGTTAAAGATGCTAATCACATGTGGTTTCCCCCTCATCACTACAAAATTCGAGGGCGAATTTTTTCAAGCTGGGGAGAGTTGATGCAGATTTATCACCAAAATGGGTTTGTTTTCTTAGGAGTAAGTCTATGGTTGGGTTATATGCATGTTGGGCCTTTGGTCCAAGGGTTTTTTTAATGTAATAGGCAACTTCAATAGTTTAATGAGTCTAAACCATGGTAATAGGTATGCATACGGGATTAGTTACTCTGGTTTACATGTTTTGGTCTAGCAGTGGTTTGGTTCATTAGTTGAACCAGTCATGGGGTCAATAAATGTTTAGAAGGTACTTTTACTTTTACTTTTACTTTTTACTTTTCTAAATGGGGGGATCAATTCACTTTTGTAAGTGATGATGGGTGAAGACTTTTCCACCTTTGGTAGGTGGGGGATGAAGATTTTTCCACCTTTGGTAGTTGGGGGATGAAGACTTTTCCACCTTTGGTAGGTGGGGGATGAAGATTTTTCCACCTTTGGTAGGTGGGGGATGAAGACTTTTCCACCTTTGGTAGTTGGGGGATGACTTTTCCATTGTAACTTTAAGAGGTGAGGATTTTTTTACTTTTGGTAGTTGGTAGGTGAAGACTTTTCCAACTTTAGTAGTTGGAAGGTGAAGACTTTCCTACCCCAACTTTAATAAGTGAAGACTTTCTACTATTGTTAGTTGAAGTTGGGTATGTAATGTTTTGTTGAGTTGGTCCTATAAATAGGGATCAATTGTAAGCATTCAAGGACAACTCAGAATTTGAAATCAAAGTTTGCTTATGCAACTCTCTTCTTGTGTTTGATCAAGAATCTCTTGTGTTTGATCAAGAAATCCCTTGTGTTTGATCAAGGTAGGGTGGTGTTTGATCCAGTCGATCCACCTTGCGGTGTGAAGCCCGGGTGTTATATTATTGTTTATTGTTCCATCTTTTTTTCATCTTTCAACAAGTTTTAGCAATATCCTATTCTCCATATCTAGAATTCCCTATTCTCTGAGAAAAGATCCTACCCTGGTACTGTTTTGAGCTTCCTCAATTTCAGTATTACATCACTCCCTTAAGACCATTATGTCTTGTTTGCAGCATTTTAAGGGTTGTCAGGCCTTCGCATCAATCCCTCCAAATCTCTCTTGTTCTTAGCTGGAATTTATGATGTTGACAAAGCTAGCCTGGTTAAGAAGACTGGGTTCTCCTCCATTGGCCATCTTCTAGTCAAGTAATTAGGTTTGCCTATGATTCCGACCAGGTTGACAGCTCATCATTGCACTGCCATGTTAGATTTCATTCACAAGAAGCTCCATCTTTGGAAAGGCAAGCTTCGCTCCACACCAGTCTTTGGAATTGATCAAATGAGTCCCTTAGTCTTCTTACACATATTGATCGGGTATTTTCGGGTTACCTCAATCCACCATTAAGGAGTTGGAGTCCCTCATACATGCCTTCCTTTGGAAAGGATCTGAAACATCTAGATTACTTAATCTTATCAGTTGGGCTATCATATGCCTCCCCAAGGAGATGGGAGGTCTGGGCTTGCAAAGAATCAAAGAGGTTAATTTAGATCGTCTTCTTAAGCTTATTTGGAAGCTTGTAGCCAAGAGGAAAAGTATCTAAGGGGATTGTGTCTTCTCTGGTCTTCTTTGCCATAATTCTGTTTGGACCACTCCTTCCATCTCTGATGCTTCCTAGGCATGGCGCAAGACTCTAAAGCTTAGGCCTATTGCTCTTGGGACCACCTCCTTCCAGATTGATGATGGTGCCACTACATTTCTTTAGTTGGATCATTGGCATCCTAGGGTTGTTCTCCTTCACTTAGTTGGTGCTAGGGCCATTTATAGTTTAGGCCTTCCTAAGCAGTCAATGGTTGCCGACATCATTAGTCTTGAAGCCTCCCCCACCCCCCGCCCCCGCCCCCGCCCCCCCCAACCTTCTCCCATCCCCTGTTATCTTCCGTGTGGCAAACCTTCCCTTCCATTGCTAGGATGCCTCTTAGAAGGAGTGCCAATGTTGTTTGATAAACTTCTTCTTCAAGCCTCTTCAGCTCCGAAGCAGCTTGGGGCTCCATCAGATCTCGTGGCCCCTTGTGCCCTTGGAGCAAGCTCATTTGGTTCAAGATTCATAGCCCTCGCCACAATTTCACTGTTTAGAGGGGCCTCTCCAACTGCCTCCCAACGCAGTCTTTTCTCTCTCATTGCCACATTCTAGTCTCTCCTTCCTACTGCTTCTATTGGAATGCTCTTGGAGATATGGACCATCTCCTTTTTGCATCCAAGAACTCCTAGCAAAATGCTGGCAAGGACTATCCTTCCATTTGAGAGGGAATGGAATTGGGTGGATATGACCGTTGTTGGTAAGTCTCCCTATGATGTGGTGGGAAAGCACGCCTTTGGTGCCACTACTAATCATTTGGATGAAGCACAATCTCAAAAAATGGTCTTCCAGTTCCAGATCTTCCTAACAGATTTGGGAAATTTATCTCCTTTGAAGTCATCGATCGTTTCTCATTGTATAGATTCACAAGGAAAAGGCATATTGTTGTGTCCTAGAGTTTGCCTCTCCCTTCCACAGGCCTCTCCTCCTCCCCCTAAGGATTGGCCTTGTTTTGTTTGTATTGTTAGTTCCTTATTGTTTTCCCCCCTTTTGAGGCCCCTTGTTTCTCCTCCTCCTTTTGGTAATGAAATTTTTATTCACCTAAAAAATAATGGGGTTTTAACTTGGGTGATTTTACCAGTATCCCTCCACAAATCTACAAACTCATGGAAACACCCAACCTAATCCCACCCCTCTCTCTCTCTCTCGCTCTCGCTCTCAACTATATGGTCTGGTGAATATCAATAGGTTGGTTCCCACTAATTGAAGTTCTTGATAGCAAATTGTAAATGTTTTCAAATCATTCATCTGCTTTCCAATGAAAACCTGGGTATGAAAAAGATAAGATGATGATGGCACATGGGACTCAGAATTTTAGTTTTTTTTCACAGCAAGCTGATATTCAATGTGCATTGTTCCCTTTGATTTATGAAGCATCTGACTGTTGTCGTGCTTTTATTTTGTCTTCAACAGTTAGTTCCACATGATGTGTTATTCTAGAAGAAAAAGAAGAAGTGGTTAGAGCAGTTGAATAGGACTTAGGAATGATGTCTCTTATGCAAAAGAGGGAGAAGATTTGCATGCTTTGTAGGAATTATTAAATTGAATGAATGGTGGATCATAATATGTTATAGGTTCAGGGTCACATGTAACAACACTGCATGTGCTTTCCTCTGGTGACACGTGAAGAAAATGAGAGCTCATTGACAGAAAACCATAGGTTACAATAAATGCTGAATAGAGTTTGAGACTTCGAGTAGAAAAGGAAAAATGATAAAATATGGAAACACTGATAAATATGGGATTTAAAAACCATCTGCGTTCTATACTTCTATCATAAACTATGGTTTTCTCGGGGGGAAAACACTTCTTTTGAATGTCTGCATTCTGCACACACGACACTCACCAATGATGACCCCCAAAAATAAAAATGAAAAATCTCACCAAGATCATATGAAAGGTTATCCAAGAGCAAGTTAGGTATTCCTCAGGCTTCATCACATTGGGAACCACGAAGTAGTAAGCAGCTTTATCTGTTTAACATGGCACCTTCTCAGTAGTGTTTGATTTTAACATATATTCATCTCAATTATGCTTTGACTGGAATAGGCCATTTGACTGCAGTACCTTCAAGTCTATGCTTAGCTAATTATTTCTTTTGGATTTTTTAACTCATTATTTGGAGAATATCTCCAGAAGCAAAAGTAGCCGCTGCTTCTCACACATAATCTAGTCGCAAGAATCTCACCACAAATATGCCTTTACTCTTCATTTTACTTAAGGACCCACATCAGACAGTCAGTATTCTCGCATGACTTCTCCAGAGTGATCCAAAGGGGTTTACTTTTGATTATCTGAAGCATGTAACTTCGATTCTGAAGCATTTTTTTATGTCAGTACTTCGACTCTTCACAATTATGGAGCAGTTGAGTGAAAAGTTTTCCTTTATCTAAAAATCACTTAACTCATTTCTGTGGGGATCATTTATGGCACTGCATGAATCAAACCAAGTGCTCACCACAAGAATAAAAGGAAATAAGAATTAATATAACAAATAATCACTTCCTCATTTTGGGATCAATCACAGTAAACGAATATTTACTGTAATAATAATAATGAAAAAATAATATTTACTATAATAATCAAAAGGATTGCTCCCCATAATATTCACAGCGGAAAACCAAAATTTGTAAGAACAGCGGACAATGGCAGGGTTGTGGTATACATGTGGGATACATGAGATTCATCCGTTATCTTGATTCTGAACTGAGGATTAGGTTCATGATTCATCCACTATTTGGAAGGCATACATAAATCATGGACTACTTTGTTGCAAAGACTCAAATCATTAGTAGAAGCTCAAATGAATGCAACACCTAACCACTTAAACATTAGCCTTTTAACCTAGGGCATACAGACTTTCAGCATATTAACGAGTGCAGTTCTTAATGTCTATGTTGAAAGTTCATGACTTTGTTCAACTTATACGATGCAAGTATTCTGATATATGCATAATACTTGAGCAATCCTCATTTCTTTATGCCCTATTATGAGCTACATTTCACACAATCTATTTTAAAAAGCAACAGAAAATAAAAGCAGAGACTTACCGTGAACTTCCTGAGGATCAGCTCGATAAGGGAGCATATGTGGTGGGTTAATTCAAGGCGAACCATGAAGGATTGTAGTTCTTCTACAAGAAATCAACATCCTAGTTAACTTGAACCTTGACCTGGTTTTGACCTCAGCTATTCTGGCCATTTCCTCAGTATCTCAGCTTCTCTAGCTATCTGAATATCTGAAGGACAATAAAACTGATGTATAGATTTGAAAAGAAATCGAGGGAGCAATGCTATGGCAGTTATAAGTAAGATGGTGAGCCAATAGGTAGCTGACTTCACCAAATGGTAAATTGTCCTGCAAAAGAGCAAGAATATTAGGAACTACAATGATGGTCCAAGTACAAATCAATGAATATATAAAATCCATCAGACTAACCAGTAATTGGGAAATATTGGTATAGAATCTAATATCACCATGCAAACACAAGTAAGGACTAGAGATCCCCAGGTAGCAACATGAGTAATCAAAACCCAACGTTGTATGTCCATCGCCAAGTGAATAGTCACAAGAACAACCACCGTAATTGTCCATAGACTGCCCATGCTCCATATATCAATAGAACTCTCCTTATAGATGAAAAAAGGTATATAAAAAAGAACAAGACTCTGCCAAAGAGTATCAAACATTGTCATCCAGAAGAGGAACATATTGTAACTTTCTTGTCTATGCCCTGCTTCATAAAGCTTTGGATGCTGCAGTAGTGTCTTATGACTTAGATCCTTGTCCAAAATACCAACAACAATGGTAGGAACAGAAGTATAGAGAACGGAGTACAACATACTACTCCAATCTGTTAACGCAGAAGTAGTTGAAAATGCTGTGTATAATATATACCTGCAAAGAAGGTGAACGCATTCAGTAAGGTATCATAAATCACCAACCAGAGTAAAAATTGACAGATAAAAACTAATGAAGTTCAGTAACCAAGACAAAAAAAAAAAAAAAAAAGAAGGCACCAACTCCCCTGTTAGGCCCTGTCTGGTTGGATGTATAATGTTGTAAATTTAAAGAAGATATAAAAAAAAAATGGAAGTTCTTCAATATTGAAGTAACTCATAGACTGACTCAAAACAAAAAAATTCAACTGAAATCTCTACACTTCTGGATAAAAATAAGGCAAAAGAAACTCTATTGGCCTTCTCTTGGTAAAATATTGGAAAAAAACTTCCACACAGATTTTGTGAAACCATTCCTACATGGGCAGCAAATTTTCCATGTTGACTGAATGCTTTGGTCATTCTGTGTGGTACTTGGAAATTCGAAAGGCCATATGTCAAATTGGTGGTCCATCCTAATCATATTGCTGACCATCATACAGCTTTTACCTCTTGTTTTTAATGGTACAAACAGTCATAACAAAATTGACCTCTATTCTCACAATTCTCCAGCTGCCATATGACATGTGGATATGCCTAATTGGTCTGGAAACAAACCCATGACTAAGTGATGACTGGATTGTCCACAAAGTTCAGGCATCAACAATACTGCCAAGTGGTTGATAAGTTGTCATTGAGGGAATCCCATAATGTCCTTGTAGAAAGCCCACCCCTAAGACATTTAACGTAAAGCATTTTACATCCAACCACACAGAGCCATACTATCATTTATTTACTCAATTTGAAAATCTAATTTCTATGCGTCAACCATCAGCTTGTACCAGTAAATTGAAAAAACAAGGCAGGGTCACATTCACAATTTACGGCCATCTGACACTATAGAGGACCAATAAATTGGAAAGATCAGCAGAATGATGTATCTGTTATTGGTGACCGCCCCGCACCCATGAAATGAAAAACCCCCCCACCCCTGTTGGATGCCCAGCCTTGTGCAGGAGCCATGCAGCCTGGCAGCGATCCCCCTCCCTTAAAGAAAAAAAATCATGGATTGCTTTTCATAGGGAAAAACAAAATACACGGTGAGGTAGAGTTGAGATGGAAATGTGCACTATATGCATGGCTAATGCCATTGCCAAATGGCATCCCATCAGATGGATAGCCTAGATCTGCTTGCCATGGAACATCGGCATTTACAAACAAACAAGCTTCGTAAGATTAAAGAACAATGCCATATTACAAAGTTCTTCGTACAAATAGATTGGCATTCCATCACTCGGTATTTAGAACCACGTTTTCAGAGTGGACCAGTAATAAATTCTAATACCATAGTCTAAAAAGCTTACAAGTTACAACAGTGCAAAGTATGGAGATTTTTCCAAAACCAAAGATGTCCAAATGCAAAGAGATTCATGCATACAAATAGGAGCAAGAACATACCAGAACAGCATCATTACAAATACGGCATTACGGTAGAAATTGTAGAGAACCAAGTAACCAACACGCTGATAGTTCCAGTGTCCATGGACAAGAAGCAATCTTTTCAGAAATCGAAACTGCCCCATGGCAAAGTCTGATGCCATCACTGCTTGTCGTCCTTCCTGACCACATATCCCAACCCCAACATCCGCCATTTGGATCATTGAAACATCATTAGCCCCTGTCACAGATGTTCCAGGTAAGCAGAAAGTAAGACTGCTCACAAATAATAACTTCTAAATACACATTTGCTATTTACCAAAGAAATATGTTAGAGAAACCTAACTGAAAAAGAAGAAAAAGAAATATGTAGTGCCTTGCACCAGCATCTCAGGAGGATCTCAGGTCTAATCAACCTAGACTTAACCCATGTCCCAACAAATTTGGGTAGATCACACAAAGCCTATTTTTCCATTCCCCTCTTCAACCATCTAACAAGGTAAATTCAGGTGACTTTAAAAATAAAAATAAAAAGGGCTAATAACAGTGGCCTCCCCTGCAGTTTATCCTTATATTAGAACCAACCCCTGTAAAACTGAAAATTACACTGTACCCCCTAAAGTTGACAGTGTATCAACTCTTTTAGTGAGAATCTGTTATAATATGGCGTGGCTCGGTAGATATTTTTTTAAAGACCTAAGTACCCTTACAGGGTTGTGAACTTCCTATTATACCCTTTCAACCCAAACCCAAAATGCCCCTTTCTTCTTCCGCAACCATGGGAACCCTAACTACCTGCAACCTTCCATTGTGAACTATCACGCTGCAAACCATCACTCCGGCGGCAATCCATGAAACCTCCAGTGACCATCATCATCACTCTAGCGACAACTGGAAACAGCCTACTATAGAAAGGATTTGTAATCTGAGAAATCTTCTTCAACAGAGTAGAACCCAAACCCCAACCCCAACACCATAAAGGATTACATAAAGATGCAAGTGAGGTATGGAAGGGAGATCATATCCGGCCAGAGTAATGCGGGGCTGGTGGGTCCCAAGACCCAACTCGGATGGCTGTGGCCCCAATTAAACACTTAAGCACTTATGACTAAGATTAAGTAGCAAACAGTAAATAGATTGATGTTTGCAATTGAGTGGCAGTCCAGTAATTAGATTGAAGTTCGTAAGGGTGGAATGGCACTTTTGTAAATAACCAGAAATTTCTACTAAGGAGTGGTAGAATCATAATTCTAAGAAACTTCCAATTAGAAGTAGCTAAGTAACTAAGATGGGTTAAAGGGTATTCTGGGAATCAAAGTTAAAATAAGGACATAAGGTATTAAAGGGCTAAGGCAGGGGTATTATTGGGAAAAATAGCAAATAATGTTAAAACACCACTCACAATTGAAAGGGTCTTCTTCAGCCTTGGAAATTCCTAAAACCTGCAAGAGATGCCTCTAGTCCAGGTGAAGGTTCTCACAGTTCAGGCCTAGGATTGGGCTGAAATTGCAAGTGTAGGATCGCATAATCCATCTCTATCAAACCGACCAAAATAGTCCCAAAAGATCAAGTATTATGTTCAGATTCAACTCCTGAAATCACAAGGGCTGTAGGTACAGATCTGGTTAGGGTTGCAGCCGCATCCCCCACAGAAGGGATCACTTTCAGGCCAGAAATTTAAGGGTTAGAGTCGCCCCTCAATGATGAACTAACACCTAAAAGTTTGTGAAGAAAGAAGATGAGATGAGGGAGATCTATCGATTTCTATGGTCACCAAAGTCCACTTCAAAATAGGGCAGCAGGAATTATCGTGATACACTCCAGCAAGAACAGTAAAGAAGAAGCCACCGGCTGATGGGGAAGGGGAGAGCAGAGATTTCAGAGGGAAAGAGAGAGAGAAAGAGAATCGCACAAAGGGGGGTGGAAGGATGTCTCGCAGGGAAGGAGAGGAAGAGAAGAAGGGGAAAAGGAATAGCAGGGAAGAAGAAGGGGGGGTTTGTCTTGCCAGACAAGGAGGGAATAAGAGAGAGAAAGGGGCGAGGGGGTAGTCACGCACTTCACAAAATCAATTATTAATTCATTCCCAAAAATCCTAAAAATTCTAATAACCTTGAACCCAAATCAGTAACTTTGATCCCAAATTGGATCCGGTTCTTGGTCTGAGCTCTCAAATGAGTTTGGGTAGATCCATCGAAGTGCTCCTGCATCACAGAGTGAAAGGTTCTGCTGTGAAGCAAGGGAAAATACTTCCCGATTTGCACATTTTAGGCCTGAAGAATGTTAATTTGCCCAATGTGACTTAGAGGAAAATGCCACCAGTGGAAACTTCTCAGGAACTTGAAGATTGAATGGGATATGGGTTAGGCTAAAAGAAACTAATCACTTTGTTTACCCATCATAGAACCTGCTCTGTTTTTTATTTTTTTCTGCAGCTGTCCCTTTAATCCACCCAAAACTTCATTGAGACTCTATTTTCTGGTTTGGGTTTGTTAAATATACCTGGGCGATGCTTTTGATAAAGTAACAGTTCAGGTCATTTGGTATTCAAGAAGTTCCAGCCCTCCTTCTTAAGTTCCAATCTACTGTCTCATCATCTTCTTTATAATTTTTGAAATACAGAAAATTTTACTAATAAATGCAATCCTCATGTTGTTCTAGCCCTCTGTTTGATTTTTCTTGAGAAAAGAGTTCATACTTAGCATCTGAGCCATATGTGTATGAATTTCTGAACCCTTTTTGACAAAACCCTTTAAATCGTGAAAGGGTATTACCCAAGGGCCACCTGTAATGGCTCCTCCTCTCAGGAGAGAGAGAGAGAGAGAGAGAAGAAGAAGAAGAAGAATCAGTGGTGGCCTAGTGTGTGCAATGGAGAAGATGAATGACGGCCTTGATTGGGAGGAAAAAGATGGGTTTCATTGGGAGATGAGATTAGGGTTTGTCATAAAGGATTTCTTGACGAGTTAAATAAGATTATTATTATTATTATTATTATTATTATTATTATTATTATTATTATTCATCCAACAAAAAAAAGATTATTAGTGTTTTAGTGCGAAGAGTATGATTATCTTTTCCTTCTTCTAACTTGACACCGTCAACTGCAGGGGGTACAGTGTAATTGTCAGTTCTACAGGGGATGGTTATAACATTAGGATAAACTGCAGGGGAGGCCACTGTAATTATCCAAATAAAAATAAAAATAAAACTGTTGAAATTCAACATGAGGAAAACAAAAAGAAATTGCTCCACCCAGCCCCACCCCACAAAGCAATGACCTTCAAGATACAAAATAAAAAATAAAAATAAAAAACTCACCATCACCTATCGCTCCACCCAGCCCCACCCCACAAAGCAAATGACCCTCAAGATACAAAATAAAAAACTCACCATCACCTATCGCCAGTGTCATGTCATCAGTCCGGCTTTTAATGAGATCAACAATCCCAGCTTTCTGCAGAGGAGCAACACGACAACAAAGCACGACCTTACAGGCGATTGCCAGATCGAAAAGCTGTTGAAAAAAGAACATCTAGCATGTGAGACAGTTTCAAACATGAATAGCAACTATGAACAGAATTCTACACATCTACAAAAATACAAGAAACAGACTCTGGATAAGGTGTAAAATAAATAGCATTTGCAATACAGAGCATAGTTATCAAGGCATTACTAATACAGAGCATAGCTTTCGATGCCTACGCGGCTTGTTGGTGTTGTCTTGACATCCAGGCCAAGCCTAGACGTCGTGACAACTATGGTACAGAGCTTCAAACATGTAAGTTGCGATTGAGATATCTTAATTTAGAAGGTAAAGAGTCATGCCTCTGGTTCCAGATCTTTCTCCAAGATATACACAAGGCTGTTCCCATCAATTACCAGAGCTAGTGGAGCAATTTTCATTCCTACAGCTTTCCCTGCATGCAACTGTGACACACTAGAAGATCTCATCTCATCAGTAATGTGGAGATAATCATTCTCAGCATTTTTTTTATGTTTCAGATCCTTATTCATGCATTTTGCTGATTTGACCCCATATTTAGACTTAGCATCAGCCAAAAGACGTCTACATTCATCCTCAGAATTTCCATTGACCACAATCTGCTGCATGTCTGGTGTCAAGAGTTTGCATGAGAGACCAATTGAGATTGCAGTCTCTTGCTTATCTCCAGTAAGAACCCAGACTTTGATTCCTGCTTGCCGGAGGGACTCAATAGTTTCTGGCACACCATCTTGCAGTTTGTCTTCAATTCCAGTAGCCCCAAGAAGATTTAAATTACATTCAATAAGAGCTGCAGTTTGACGTAGTTTCATTGATCTCTCAGTCAACGAAGTGCTTGCATCCTCATACCTGTGTTGCCACTCCTCAAATTCTGCAGCAGTAAGATCCCTTGCAGCAACAACAAGTGTGCGTAAACCTTCTGATGAATATTCAATCAAATGACTCTGAGTTGCATTTTTTATATTAAAAGTTATATTGCCACCGGGATCAATCTCATCTGTCTGTTTTGCTAAGATACTGAACATTGAAGTATCAGCACCTTTCACCAGAACCTTTACAGCACCGTTAGGAAATCTTATGACTACTGACATTCTCTTGCGCACACTATCAAACTCATGCAGACCCAACACATCCAACCTAAATTGAAAATAGAAATCACAGCATTATGAAGGCACAACCACAGATATGAAGATCCTTCAAGGGAAAATAGATAAACAAGCATGAAAAATATGTCATCAATTACAAAATCATGTCAATGGGTGGCAAAGTTTCAAGATATATGCTTTTCAATCGACCAAGGAAGACAGGTGGCATCATTCCATATTCCAATATATGCAAGACAGGGAGTTAACAATGTGGAAAAAAAAGTGATAGGGGCATCGATACAAATTGATCAACAAATATGAAAAATGTGATTGCCAAAAATTGTGTCACCAACTTCAAAACCATATCAATGGGCGGCAAAATTTCAAGATATATGCTTTCAATTGACCAAGGAAAACAAGTGCCACCATCCCATATTCCAATATTCAACTGAAATATCCTTGCTGTCGTGGTGTAACAGAAGAAAACCAAATTAACGAAAGACAGGCGGGTAACAACGTGAAATGTATATATATATATATATATATATATAAGTCATAAAGGCATCCTACCTTAGTTTCTCACCATTGACATCAATCACAATGTGCCCAGAAGTGCGCTCAATAAGAGTGTAACCATAAGCTGAGGCTGCAGCAACCAAAGCTTGTTCATCAGGTGATTCACCCTGATAGTCAATACCTCCAACATTTTCATGTAAGTCACTTGTTGTATTGCTAGAACATGAACTTTGTCTAAGGATTGGGATCACTGTATTACAAGCTGCCAGAGTAAGGAAAAACTCATGTGCAGCCACTCTCTCATCTTCATCCAAGTCTTTATGCAATAATTCCACAAGTTCACTGTCAGCGATGATCTCAGATTTAAGCTTCCATCTTCTTTCAGCAGCTCCTGCTGCAACAAGGCACACAAAATTACGGGCTCAGAACACAAAGTAGAGTAACATTTGACAAACAGGCTTTGCAAATGCAAGTCCTATTATCATCAAGAATCCTCTGTCACTACTTTAGCCGGCTGCTTCCTTCACCAGGCAGGAAAGCACATGTGCAGGGATCACAATGAAGTTGGGTAATCAGTAATCACCAAGTGATTAAACCACCTTCAGATGATCTTTCTCACCTATGAGGCAGCTAAAAGGAGACAAACAAGTTGCAGCAGAGAGGATCCATATTCTACTCAAATCACCAATTACGTCAGAAAAAGTAAACATGTCAAACATGATAATTGTAACCCATGAAGTGCTAATAAAAGTAACAAGAATAAACGAAATAAATGGAAAGAAATGTGCATCATTATGTATAAGAATATGCATTCTGTAATACCGTGAAGAGGCCCAAGAAAAAATTCCCTAAGCATTTCAACCTAATGTTCTATTACAGGTTCTCTACAATTATTGAATCTCCTATAAGTATAAAACATCAAGGTAATCCCATCTAAGCGTGTCACTACTTTTACAATCGATTGTCATTCAATGAAATAGAGAATAGAACCTCTCCTATTCACTTAACGATGTACTCACTAGCAGTTTTACCAGAACACTACAAACTAAGTATTCAAGCTGACATGTGGAACCAGCAAGCATCATCCTAATAATGAGACAGTGATGCTACAAGCCAATGTAGGCAATACATGTTAGCAAATGACAATCGTAGACAGAGATTTCCTTTTGAAAAACACCAAGGTTCCAACAAATTGATTCTTCAAGCACTACAGGATTTCATTCTTAAAGCTCAAGGTTTCTATTAAACGATTTATTGTGACACAGAAAGGGAGAGTACTTGCAGTCATCATCTTCTCCTTTGCCTCTCTCAACAACACCAACTTGTTCAGATGCTCCTCTGTTTTCCAAGCCTTTTCTATTATTTGTTTTATTTATGTGGCAAAAGTTGACTGGCCAGCCTGCCCACCTAAGCTTGGCTGGGTTGCTACCCCATTCTGCCACATGGCATGTCAGATGAACTCCATATCATTGTCTACATGGAATTCTATTATTAGAAAGAACTATTAGAAATTCTACGGGGCAGTGTTCACTGAAAAACATTTTAAATACAAGCATTCGCCCATTTATTATGTGCCTTGTGCCTGTGCACGTAACTATGTTTGTATCCATGAAGATATGTAAGTAGCTACGTATAAATTTCAGTCTCCTGGAAAGCACACCTAGGTAGGTAATGTAGTACTAATTTAAGAGGAAAACCAATACTGAAACAGAGAGAGAAAAGTCCAGCATAGGAGAAACTATATAGAGTTAAATCACAAAATCAGAGCAGGTTGAAAACCTGGTCGAGTTCTCCTTTTATGGGTGATCTTTGTTCAAAATCTCAGCTTGATCCAATGGTTGGATCTACATTTTTGGGGAATTCCTAGTGGCACTAGAATAAGGGTAAAACTGTCAAACTAAAAGTCTGATCAAAGAACAAATAACAGAATTATTAAACCCAGTAGAAAACCAGCATATGGTATAAATTTCAGGCTCAATAGAATAGGAAAGACCCTAACTCGAATTCAAGTTTCAAGTCTTGACGATGCAATCCTACTTGAGGTATTGATAGAAGTTTTATGAAATCGGCACATCAGAACACCATCAAATTAACAAAATTCTAGTGAGTAGGATTGCTATATCACAGGAAGCTAGGACCGAACAGAAATTGCCATACAGACAGGAGCAAAACAATGGCATCCGGGCTTCCTGCCACAAGGTATTGACTGTTTCACACCAACCACACCTTGAATAAAACAAGGGAAGAGTGGAAGACTCTCCACACAAAAAAGCTGCAATATAACAACTTTCAAGCCCCTTGTCTTTATTTATAAAAAAGCTAATAAGCAGTATTTGAATCTGGGTAGGAAACCCAGTAGCCGATTCCTATTACAATGGGCATTCCTTTAAAAAGTCTAAAGTGGACATTAAGAAGTATGCAGACCCAAACTTAAATAAAAAGAAAAGAAACAAAATATCTAACTTAAACTGAGCCAAATAAACCACCGGTTCAACTGGGACTGACTCAAAACAACCTGAAACATAAAACAAATGAACTAAACTTAAATCAATGTGGACCCAGTCCTTTCAAATAAGCTGGGCCATGCTAAGTCTGGACTTTCTTGGACCTCCTATGCTGATAGGTCTTCAGTATTGCACCAGAAGGGCTTAATGTATGGCTCAAATATCTGCAACATGGCAATTCATATGGGCCCAAATTTTGAGGGAAAGAAGATGCCACCTGCCAGATATCAAATTTCATCCTAAAGGGAGTTGGCCACATGGCAAAACAAAACTTAAAACCCTAGGACTACCAAGAAGGTGCACCCTAATACATGAAATACCAAGAGGGTGCATGCCAATACAGGGATCCAAGGACATGTATGTGAGCTGCTTCATTAAATTAGTCCATGAAATAAGATACATAGCTAATCCAAACCACGTTATCTCTATCCAATGGTCAAAATTACCACATCGTCATTCCATTGTGGCAAAAAAGGGTGGGCCATCAAGGAACCTCTTCCTACGTGGGTAGTGTAAGAATTTTTTACGAAAATATTTTTTCTGTTGACCATGTCATATTATATGATACAAACAATAAAATGAAACAATAAATACCTATCAACTTTTGATAAAACGTATCATATAGTATGAATACAATAGTCATCATACTATTACAGTATGAATACTGATTAATTTTGAAATACTATCTACTAATTATGAACAACAGCAGCAACTGATAGTCTGATAACTGGTAAGAAACGTTCATTACTGCACATCACATAAAGGTATTGGCTATAATTCTTTACATAGTGCTCCATTGCCTTTATTTCTATATATGTTAGTGCAGCTGACACATCGAAACCCAACATGCATGCTGCATACAAAGCTAACAATGCTGACAAGCATTATCAACTGCATCCTCATATCTTAAATCTTGAGTGGAAGGAGAGGGGAAGATAATTGGACCACAACCATATGTTATCCTTGAAGATCTCACAAGGAAAAAGATTGATTTCCAAAATATAAAAAAAGCGTAATAATCTGGTTGTTTGTAATTAATTAGGATAAAAATAATCCTAGGGGATGTTATGAAAATTCAGATAAACCTTTTTTTTAAGGCCAGGGGGGACCATTGCACTCTTATTCAATGAAAAAGTGTGAAGTGACACTTCATCGAATGCATCACCTAGACACCTAGTAAGAAATTTCATAGCATATACAAAATTATTATAAAGATTTAACAAGAACAAGAAAAGCACAAACAATATTGGACAAAGTAACAAGTTACTGTTCATCTCAATTAAGTGTTGCATGTTCAATGCTTTTGGGACCACGAAATCCAACGGTGCAAAATTCTAACACTGCTGCCAAGCAACTCTAAAATGTAAAGCAAGGCCAGACAGGATCAAAACCATAGTTTCCAAGGTGTCACCTAGGTGTTGTCTAGGCAAGCCTAAGCATCCAGGCTCTTTCTTGGGTCCAATGCAACAACACGCCTTGTTGACACTTCACAAATTTACATTGATTTATGTTTACTGTTGTTTTTTATGAATTTTCTTAGTATAGCATATGTTTTGTCTATTATTAAATATTTTTCTCATAATGGGTCATTACTAGTATAATTATAGCACATTGCATTGATATGGCTTTTATGTTGCATACAAGCATGATTATATAAAATTATCACTGTTACATACTTATAGGGAAAAAAAAAGCTGCCTGGTCAGATGGCCCATGCGCCCAGACACGGGTGCGCAAAATTACCACCCCACCCACTGTGAAATCAAAAATCTCATTCATGTTGATGTCCCTACAGGTGCTCCTTTTGGCCCCCACGTGGTGTAACTGTGTAAAGGCCATGCGACCAAGCAGCAATCTCCTGCCCACTTGCCCGTATTTGCATTACATATAGCCATATATTGCATGCCTAAGGCACCCCTCCAATGCCATGGGTTGCTAGTCGCCATGACAACTATGATCAAAACCATGTCATTAGAAGATCTCACGAGGAAGAAAGATTGATTTAAAACAAAGAAAAGAAAAAAGAGGATGGAATACCATCTCAAAATCTATGTTAAGTGACCAAAAAGAATCAATAAAAATGCATGAACTATGAGATAGTCCTTAAAAATGTTACCTCCTTGTAGGTAAGCCCATTGCAAAGCTTACATAACGAAACATGACAGGTCATGCTTTGCTTAAATAGAACAAGCATGTTTAAACATAATCCTAACTATAAATGGATCACTTCTAGTTTAATGATTTCATCAACCTATGAGTGCTCACAGATGCAAAAAATGTGAAGATATTAACCAATTCCACAAATTTGCAAAGTAAAGTAATAATGACAGCCCTATTTTAGACATCTCACTCAACAGCAGGTCTTAAATCAAACTTACATGTCATAACAGGCTGTTATTAGAGCATAATCATAATTGATGATAAACCAGGAGAGGCCAATCCAGGACCAAATAGAAAATATGGCTGTACCTGAAATGGAAGCTTCCGACAACGAATCATCTGTGATATTAGAGGAGCTCCCATAACTCTTCCCATATACACTAGCTCTCCGGAATTCCATTTTGTTTTCAGTCAGTGTCCCTGTCTTATCTGAAAATATATAGCGTATCTGCCCTAGATCCTCATTTATATTCAATGATCTGCACTGAAACCTTGAATCAGAGCCACTGTCATACATATGCTTATCCTCGATCATGAAATATGATTGTCCTAACCGGACCAACTCCATGGTAATATACAGAGAGATTGGAATCATTATCTGAAACACTATAATGGAGCTCAAAAATGAGAAAAATGTCTCCATAGCAATCCCATAGTATTTATACTTTCTCCCATTATCGCGTCCATTTGTAATGTATCTTTTTCGGTAGTATGGCAATGTATCAAGCTGATCCCTCTCTTGTTCAAGCCACAGGCCCATCCCAAGTGCCACAACTGCACACATGACAAAAAGAAAAACTGACAACCATAAGGTTTCTCTATTCATGTAGCTTTCAAGTCTGCTTCTTTTGGAAGGGGATGCTGTACTGTTCAACATTGCTTTAGTCTCCTGCCCCGCATATACAACAACACCAATTACCCATTCCGTGTTTTTCAGCTGGCACCCACGCAATATGATGTTTGATTGGCTGAGGGGAAATCTCTGCCCATTGAACTCCATATTGGCTGTAAACTCATAAATATTCCTATTTGGCTGTTCACATTTTACAAGCCCTGAAATGGTGTGGTCTTCAAAAACAATTGAAACTGTTTCTTGCCGAGCGTACCTAGTTTTTAGGTTTGACTCACCATCCAAATTTATTGTCTGGATATAAGCTATCCCACTTGGATCACTTGTCGCCAACAAAACCATGTCAGACGGTATGGATTCATTGGCACCTATTTTTACAACCTCACCAGCTCTTATCTTTTTCCATTTCTTCAGTCTGAACTGACCAGATTGAAGTACTAGGGCCTCTCGGTTGTTCTCTTTCTGATCTGATCTGTGCCTTCGCCAATCTTCATAGCCATCCTTGAAAGCTGTAACACAAAGCACAAACAGGAGAGGGAAAAGAGAGACTGTTCTTCCAAAAACGGCAAGAGGCGGGAGCTGGTTCAGAGCAGCAATAGCAAGAAAATACAAATAAGCAACCCGATGGAATTGGATGAAAAGATTCTTGGGCAGGAATGTGATCACAGTGTACTTGCTGGTTCGAACCTCATTCCCAGTGAATTCATACTTGTCATTTGTCTTCCTTGGATCATTAACATAAATTAATCTTGGATTCTCTTCCGATGATAAATTATCTTCAAATTGTAAACTTTTGTGGCGGATCCGCTGAGATTTGCTCACCCTTTCCTGCAACACAGATGTCCCAGAAATTTCTAGAGTTGGTGGGTATTCCTGAAGCTCCATTGATCCCCAGGATACCATATGCCTGGTTTCCTTTGTGGGGCATTCCAACTGAAAAGATTGGAAGAACTGGGACTCAGCAGATTGGAACCTTTCTAAGGTCACAACAGAATCAGTGTAATCAAGAGGTTTCTTATAACAAACTGTATCTTCAACAGAGACAGTATCACTGTCCTTTGCATCTAAAGAATTGCTTTGAGCATCATCATAAATTGAAGAGGAGAAGGAAGCTCTGGGGCGGAGGAAGCTCAAGGAGCCAGTATTCAAAGGCTGATGTGGCGGCTCCACAGATGAAGGATCTGGATTACAAGATGATGATGACAACAATGGTCTGCTGGAAGTCATAAATAATAATCCACGGAACGCATTGCAGAGATCTGGAAGGAAATTCTGAATTTCTAAAGATTACTATGGAGTATGGACAAATTGGCCGCACAATAGCACCCTTCTGTCCTCGGCCAAAGCAAACCAGCCGCAGAAGATTGAGCACTTTTTGGCCGGAAATGACGACCCATCTCATCTAAGCACCCATTTCATTTCTTGGACAATTGGTCAAATGGAGGGCAGAGATCTCGCAATTTACCACAAAATATTGTCAACTTCTTTTTCCTTCCTGCGCAGTGATTCATATCATTAACATAAACAGTGTCCATAATGGCTTGCTCGCTTCACAATTTGCTTTCATTATCCCTTGGCACGAAATGGTTCAATCCTGCTGTTATGAAAATTCTTAGAAATGTTTTTGGGGAGAAAATTTTGTCAAGTTCGTGGTACCTCCATTTGCAGACCTCGGAAAGTCTGCTGAAACTCACATATGTATTATGTAAGAGGATCCTCGATGCTTCCGAACTTGAATATAGCTCAAAAATGAATCGAATCCAGTTGGTGCTGAAGGCTGTAGAATTTAACCAAGTCTCCGCCTCTTCTCGCCTTAATTTACTCGAAATATCCCTTGCCCTCTTCCCTGTGTAACAACTCTGGATCCGTAACAAATGCGGAAAGGAACGGCTTTTCCTACGCGATATATGATGGACCAGAAAATCGTTATCGTCTGTAAGCCTGTTACAATCAAAATCCACGACAGCCACCAAGAAATCAAAGATCAGCAGCCCATCAATACAGAAGCACCAGAAAAACAAAAGCAGACAACAACATTGGATCTCCTCAGACTTGTTCTAGACCAGAGTAGCTCCATTTCTCCCTCGTTTTCTTCAGGATTATAGGTTTTTAAGCATATGATGATCCAGCAAGAAGAAATTCAAACATAAGCAACAGAAATGCCAATGCCACTCGTATACGCCTACATAAATCAGTCAAGCATCAAAAAAAGCATAAGATCACCATCACCTTAAGCGAAACGAACGCCAATTGGAACCCTATCTTCTCGACCTTGACGAAAGAGACTGCAAAAATAACTGTAATGCACTGAATCCGAAATCATACTAGAAGACAAGCCTTTCTCATTGGATCTGCAATACAGATCTGGTCGTTTCTGTAAGTAATTTTCTCACTTACATGACGAATATCGGCTTTTCTGTGCTGGCAGATTGATCCGATGGCTAGGGTTTTTTTAAGTCTGCAACAGGTGAGAGAGACTGGTCGAACGGCTCGAAGTGCGAGAAAATCGGATGATGAGAAATTCAGAGAGACAGAGACGAGTGGAAGAGCACGATTCTTGGATTTGCGTTTCGGAAGTAAGACGGTGAGTCGTCTCTCTCCTCAACACCACGTCTGCTCTTTTACACGATAGGGGCATCCAATTCCAGCCTTTCATAGCGTCAGTGTCATTGGAGGTCTTATTTTGTTCTATACCAATACGGCCCCCTACTCTGTACATATAATACAGAAACGCCACTGGATACTTTACCAAATCCGTTGTGTAGATGAGTATCGTAAAACCAGTGGGTTCCCAATTTGGAAAGAAAACCTGCCAAAATCGAGGGGATCCTGTGGTAGGTAGGCCATGAGCTTCGGGTGATTAAATGTGCGAACCGGCACCAACCCAGACCGATGTTATACGGTACATATTGGATTGGTATCGGTGTATCATATTGATATTGGTCATGGTTGATATCGATATAAATTGGCCCATTTGATTCCAATACCTTAATCGATGAAGCTCGCCGAACTTATGGTTTCAAAAATAATCAAACCATTCAGAATTGGTCAAACCTAATCTTGGTTTCGCTTATTGGTTTAGAGCAATTCATCCATGTTAGATTTTTACATTGGCATTCTTTCGGAAGTAAGAAGAGAGTTTTCCTCCATTGTCGATGAAGGAGAAGTAAAAGTAAAAACAGAGATTAGCAAAATAGACAGTCAATTACATACTCCTTCACATATTGAGACACCTACCTTGAACCTATTTACTACCCTATCGACCATGTATATCACATAAGCAACCTTACAAGTTATAGTTACATATATCTATCGTTGTTCTTCAAAATGCAAATATTTAATTGTTGTTGATAAAAATAGCAAAAAATAGATTTTTCAGGATCAAAAGGAAAAAAATATAGAGATAAACACTATGGGTACTTGCAAACAATAACATACGACAGGGAAAGTCCTTTTCATGTAAATGGATGAGTCATGTTGCATAGTATAGATTATCCAATGATTGTTAGTAAAAACCCAACCCACCTCCACCAAAAAAAAAA